>NW_027263815.1:0-311363 GCF_044049435.1 Aspergillus pseudodeflectus | reverse complement strand
TGTTGGGAATAGCTTCAAGTTCGACAAGTATCTATATTTTTGATGGGTGATCGGATGACCCGGGATGATCGGACGACCCGGGAATTACGTTAAGTGCGCTTCAAACTACCGTGACCTAGTAAATATAAACAAACTCATCGTTCTCTCGATCCGTCAGATCCAGGAACCCGCCGTTGGCCGCAACCTCGTCCTCTTCTCCGGCGCCTTCCTCGACACCCTCGGCCACCTCCACACTCCCCATCATCGACCGATCAACAATCACCCTCTCCTTTCCATTCGCAACACGCTTATCCCCCTGGAGCTTATTCAACCAGACTAAGTTTCCCCACTGCATCAGAACAACAACAACCAGCGCAATGAAAATCCCCAGACAAGCCCGCAACCCAGGCTGGTACGCCGGCGCATCCTTATCGTCAAACAGTAGCGGGCCCACGATATTCCCCACGGAGCTCGCAGCATTGTAGAGCGCCATCACGGCCGATTTCTTCGTCTGACCGGCTGTATTCGCGACGATCCACGAGACGACAAGCGGGTTTCCGCCGAAGAGGAAGGCGAGAAGGTAGTAGCCGGCCATCAATGCTCCTTGGACGGAGTCATTCCGGGGGAGGGCGTAGAGGACAGCGAGGCCTGCGACGACGGGGGCCATGAAGATTGCGAGGATGACGCCCTTCATCTTTGCTTTTTGGGTGAGGTAGCTGGAGAGAAGGATCATGATGAATTGGAGGGCGCCGAAGGGCATATTTAGTAGGGTCGTGCGGTACTTATCGAAGCCCAGGCCTGATAGAATAAGGGGTCCAAAGACATTTGTAACGGACGCGCCGACGTTAAGCAGAAATGTCATCCCGAACCAGAGGAGTGTCTTTGGTTCCATGAACGCTTCGTAGACCTGCTTGAGCTTGAACTCGCGCGTTCCGGTGCCTGTTTGATTGGCGCGCAGGCGCTCCATCGCTTGGAGTTTCTCTTGCTCTGTCAAGAATCGCGCGGAGGGGATGTCGTTGTCGAGCCGCCAGTAGACGAAGGGTGCGGAGATGACGGTTAGGAGGCCGACGAAGAGGAAGATACTACGTTTCATTAGCATTTGTTTCACAGGTTGCGAAGGGGGGCGTACATCTGCCACTCCTTGAGGATATCCGACTCAATATGCGCAAGGCCGTAACTCAACGCCGCAGCAATGATGGTAGCCAGTCCATTGGTACTATACCACGCCGCAACACGCAGCGGCTGCTCAGCACGCCGATACCACTGCGCAGTGATAATACTAAACAGCGGCAAACATCCCGCCTCAAACAATCCAAGCAGGAACCTCGTCGCCATCAAGCCGCCAAAGCTATGACAAGCCGCCATACAAGATTGCGCAATCCCCCATCCGGCCACAAGGCACGGGGCAAGAATGCGATGGGGGACACGAACGATCAACCAGGTCGAGAAAGGCTGCCAACATAGCTGCGCGATCGGCGCGATCGAGCCCACGAGCGAATATTGGTTGCCCGTGAGGCCTGTGTCCTGTTTTAGGCCGAAGGTCGCGCCGTAGCCGAGGACCGTCTTGTCGAGGATTTGGAGGAAGTACACCCAGCAGAGCACGACGAGGATTGTTCGGTCGGTCTTGCGCCGGATGCGCTTGCTGTCTTCTTCTGTGAGCGGGACGCGGACGGTCTGAATGTACTGGGCGACGGGCTTTGCGGTGTCGGTGCCTTCATTGTGGGTGGTTTGTGGGGTGGACGCCATTTTGGGTGGCGGATTGATCGTCGATTAGACGAGTTTGACTTGGGAGAAGATGCCGATATAAACGAAAGATAGTGGAAGAGGGAGAAAAGAAGGGATTTATGCCCACACTGTCTACCCCAGATTCCTCGGGAACCCCCACGCAAAGTTGCCGACGAGAACCGGCTATTGTGGATCGGCATCTGATCGAAACCAGTTTGATAATCTTTGGCTGGACGGTATCCTCCGCATTGCAGCCGACATGTGGTGATCCGGGGGGCAACTCTCGGTTTCCCCCACGCGGACGAGTGGCAACCCCCACGCAACGGGGAACTCCGGGGTCTCATTGGCAGCCCCCACGCTCGATGGGAGCATGTGAGATCAGAGGCGTTTTTCGCTGGGTGGCCGACGGGTAATGATTGATAAGATGCAGTCATGCCACCAAATGCCTACGTTACTGTGATTTCCTTTGGTTTCGACGTTATGGAAGCGAGTGGTGAGTGTTGTTGCTCGATCTGCAAGACCGCGACAGCCTCAATATATTTTGGTGGTGGGGGAGGGACTGTAGCCAAGTCGAGACAAGATTTCTTCCAAGCCACTTGGCAGAAGAGCTTGAGAACATCTGTCGTCGAGAACAGATAAACGGCCACAGCAACTTCAAGGACGCTGGCTAACTCACTCTGTGGCCACTCAGATTCGCAATTCGTCCCATGGCCTGCCAACGCCTTGGACCAAGTGTATGGACACCCGTGACAGGGTTCCAAAGGGGCTCTCTCAATCCTACTCGGGCTTCACAGGCAATGAATGTTTAATGAAAGACTGCAGCTGAATCAGTCCTCATAACTCCGCTTTTCATAGAACCTTTTTCCCTGTGCAAGCAGCTTTCTAAGTTAGCTCGTTGTATGCTTCCCCGAAAGAGCTCGGTATAGCTTTGATGCACCACATTCCTTCGAGCTTGGCGTACAGCATAGTGCTTCCGTCTATGAGTTGGATTGCTCAAGAGCACTAACTAAGCTACTATGGACCAAGGCCAGGCTATTTGCGCTTTTCTCGCCCGGCTTTATTTTCTTTTTAGTTTATTTGTTCCTGTCGTTTTTCCTTCATCAACTTCGCTCCCCATTCGCCGTTGGGCGCAGGCAGAATTACAACCCATCATCAGGAACTCTCCCCTTCTTCCTGTTACTCTCCTCTTACCTTACCTTAACACTCTACCTCAATTTCCACTTGACTACGAGAGGGAAAGCTCTAAAGACTCACCCTTATCCATCGCCAAGCACTCTCGGTCATCCATAAAGCTGCGGAGAAAGCTGCCTACCACCTAATATAAAGTGATCTGGCAAGGATCGGAATAGAATGGGAAGAATCAACACTTGGCGACGAAGGTCCTCCGCACTTCTTCTCAGCATACACAGGGAGAGTCAAGGTGCCGCGCGATAGATATGCCAAAGATGCTTTCCCTCCCCTGGAACAATATGGAGATCTGAGAACGCAATGGCATTGGGTTGGCATCTGGTAGTGTGGTTCACCAAATGTGACCGGCCGACAAGAAGCAACTTCCAACCGGAACTAAAGATGCCTGGTAGGTTTTCTGCAGGTCCAGGTGGCTTCTATGGTGCTATCCTTCAGGCCCTTACTCACAACCCCGCCTCTAGCTACGGTGACTTTAATTTTTTAGACCTCTGTGGCCAGGCCTCCGCTGTTCGCTAGGAGGTCCTTTCCACCTGGCCTATGCGCGAGCAGAAGACCCCGCACACGTTCGTTCTAATGGAGTCCGCTTCTTCGAGGTACAGTGTCAAGAACTTTGAAACAAATACAGAGACTGATTTTGAACCACCAGGTATCAGCCTTGGGGGAAGCCGTGGAGGAGATTGAAAATGACAAGATGATCAAGAGGCACTGGGGAATGTGAGTAATATTCTATTGGCAGTGGGCCTTGCTACCACCTCCTCTTTGCTACTCGATCTTAGAACGGAATAATAACTTATTAGCTGAGCAATAGCGTTGCTGTTAGATCCTACTGTGAGATTGAGATACAGCGACATTATTAAACTAGAGTCAACACCATGGTTCGACACTGATTCTGGTAAAAAACCAGTCTCACCAATCCGCACCCTTCCTTCATCCTGCACCCGAGGACCTAGACGCTAGCTTGACAAATGCGGAGATCTCCATATAGAATATATATGTATTGAAAAACACCCGCTTCCCATCTAGCAGTCCTATTTCCCCTCCGCATCCGCAGCCCTCTCCGTATCATCAATGGCCTTGGCAATAGCAGGGCGAGCCTTGATACGGTCCAACCAGGCACTCACATGCGGGAATTTGCTCACAAGATCCAATTCCTGCGACCACAAGAGCGCAGCCACCTCAAACCACGGCACAAACGCAGCATCCACATAGCTGAATTTCCCGCCAACAAGGTATTCCCTGTTCCGCAGCGACCGGTCCAGCACGCCCGAAACACGCCGGATCTCGTTGACATAGCGCTCGACTGCACTGGGCACCTTCTCGGGGTGGTAGATTGTAAACCAGGCGGCCTGCCCGAAGTAGGGTCCCTGGCCGGACATCTGGTAATGGAGCCACTGCTTGCTTTCGTAGTACTCCTTTGAACCAGGGACGAAGCTGATGGTGTGTTGCGTGTCGTAGGTGTCGACCAGGTACTCGAGGATGGCGCCGGACTCCCAGATGGTGATGCCGGTGTTTGGGTCGTTGAGGGCGGGAACACGACCGTTGGGATTGATGGACTCGTACGGTTCCTTCTTCAGGTCGCCAAGGTCTACCAGCTTCTTCTCGTAGGGAAGCTTCAGCTCTTCGAGGACCATAAAGACCTTCCAGGGGTTTGGCGTGCGGGCGTGGCCCTGGAGAGTCCATACGGTGAGCGTCTTGAGAGCCATGGCAAGTGAATCAATGATTGACTGATGGGGAGGAAGATAGTTTGATACAGAGGTTTGATACAGAGTCTTTAATGATCGAGGGTTGGTCTATTTAAAAGCAGCGGTATACTTCTATGTGGGGGGGGGGCTTCAGGGCATGCATTATACAGCTCAGCAGGGGAGAAGACCGAACGCTTGGTAAGCCGGAAATTTGCTTGTCTTGTAGGTGATGTTTGTCTGTTTGTTAGCCATTTGATGTCAACAAGAGCGATCGCCAGCAGGATCTCGAGACGACGATTGGCCCTGGGCCGTCAACACAAACAGCACAAACTATGATACAAACAGAATTATAAATACAGAGCATAGCAAACCATTGGTCACTGTCTATCAAAACAAACAGCACAAACGAAATACATAAAACTCTCATGCGGCATTAGCCAAATGATTTATAAGCAAGAGGAGCGGGGTCCTCGTTCGCATTAGATAGGACAAATTTACTTTCGTGGCTTTTTGAAACTTGATGATTTATAATAGCATCTATTTAATCTATAAAATAAATACCAGCTGTTGCATACAGCCAAATCTGTTGTATATATGTACGAGATAGCTTGTTCCCAGCCCGAGTTCGGAATTAGTTGCATACATCTTAAATACGCTGTTTACGTATTTAATGGCCCGACCTCATTCCTTGGATTGTCTGGACCAGACCTTAGCCTTAGATTTGCGTTTTATATTGTGGGGTCTTGATATCGCGTCTTGCCTTTTCTCTGGCGTGCCTTTCTCCGTCATCCCGTAGTCTGTCTCGAGCTCTGATCACAACGAAACCTGTTTTCCGAGAAACACCAAAAGACAGGGAACGCTGGAGAAAACAACTGACACCTCCCAAACGAGCTTGAGGGGATCAGAAAGTAGACCGATAACTTTTCCGCGCACGGGATTCCTCAAGCTCCCGATGAATGCGCTAGATATGCGACTCGTATAGGAGAGTATATTTGGTGGGAAAGCCAAAGCACTTTTTTGGTCGACTAGAAACGGTACGCTGGAATAAATGTCGCGCCTCCAAATCGTAGTCTAGAGATAGGTATCCGCAAGGGGTGAGGCTGCATGCCTAATATTCGGCAGTGGCTCATCTAAGAAGCGAAAGAGGTCTTTCTAGCATGTGGCTACCTACCATAGATACACTGGTCTGGCATGGGGAGCTCTACACACATCCAGCGCTCAAGCCGAAGGCTACCTATACGCCTTTGGGACTATGGGTGCTATGGTAGGAGAAAAACGGGCCGTAACCACACCAAGATGGGGATGAAGTAATGCTACAGTTTGGGCGTACTGTTTGGTTTGCGAAATGACAGGCGTAAGACTTAGGACCGCTTGGCAAACAGAGGCAAGAAAGGAGCATTGACCACGAAAGTTTGTGGATAAGCACCCAGCGATCGTGATGGAAGCTGAACTAATAAGTACAAGGAAGGTGCGTTGAGAGTAGAATAAGGGCAGAGAAGACTATATCAGGCGGGCGATCCGGCGTGGACAAACGACAATGAGATAGAGTTGCACATAAGAATGTTGCTATATTGTTGCACAATGTCAAGAGGTTCTAGTAGGATATATACTCTCGCGGTTTATAAATTGTAGACAATCTAGGCAGCCCAAATACCCTGCCCTGCAGGCAGAGCAAAAACAACAGCGACGGCAAACAGGTTGAAGAAAACAAAGAATTGGACACCTGATAATATAACAGCAGTTACGGGTAATGCTTTGCTTCTTCCTTGCGATCATCATCCGCCCGCATCGTAATCGCCACGAGAATCAGAGCAAGTTCCCTCATATGGCTCGGTTTCTTGGTTTTCCATGGCCCGTATTCGTGCATGGTCAAAAAAGTGTCCTTTGAATGTTTGCCGGTCTCCAGAAAGTCCAAATATTCATTGCCGTACTCAGCAAAAATCAAGAAAATCTCGTCCAAGTCTTGTGAAACACGGAAGCGCCTACACAGATAGACTGAGCGAGTTTGATAAGTATTTCGGTGCGTCCAATCTAGAAGGGAGCCTTACCGGCCGCGCTCGTTCAATCAGCTCCGGCCTTTTCGCTCTGGGTGCTTCTTGAGCCAAGCTACCATCTGCGCTGCCTCCTGCATTCGGCCGGCCGTTCTAGATCTAGTGGCACCTTTGACCTCGACAAGCGCACGATATCCGCCCTCGTTTTCCCCCTTGTCCTGGAGGTACCCGTCGGTACGCGCTTCGAAGGATACATTCCCGAAATCAGCCACAAGTTGAAGACGATTAGAAAGCGAGCAGAGTGTAAGCATAAACACGTGACCAAACAAACACGTCCCCCTCTTCCGCTCTTCCTCTTTTCACCTGGTCCGCAACTCAAGTCCAATTCCAACTTCAACATGGCAAGCTTCAATGACTCCCCCTCATCGTCTGGCGCAGTATGCCATCCATGAGTCTCTCAAAAAAGTTACTAGCTACCACCTCACACAAAGCGATCTCGCAAAACTTGGAATCCACCGCGAGGAGATGAAGCTCCAAGGAAAAAGCCCGCCACTATTCTTCTCCCCGTATCCGGCGGCAGTTTGCGTGCCAGACGCCAGCCATATAACAGACGGATTTCCTCCCTTGAAAGACGACCCGTCAAGCGACCCACTTGCCTTGGCGTGGCACCTATACGAGTGGTTTGCGCACTGTGACCTTCCTGATTACAAACAAATTCCACCTGGAATCAAACATGTCGACTGATTTTAGTTTTCTCTGTCCTCCGCCGCCACTCTTCCAACGCGTGCTCATACCATCGCCCCTAGCTACGGTAACTTTAACTTTCCGGATCTCTGTGCCCCAGTCTCAGAGACGCACTGGGACGTCCGCGCTGCCTGGCCTATGCGCGATGACAATTTACCTCACATGGTCGTCCTCATGTATACTGATGTCGTCGCCGGCCGAGCTCTGCTACGGTCTGAGATTATCGTTGTCCTTCGGATCATGCACGGGCGACTCAGGTCACGGTCGACGCGCCCTCATACCATCGCTCCGGTAAAAACGAAGCACCCGACACGAAGGAGCTCGTGTTAATGTTGTTTTAGATCCTGCTATTCTCGGTCGCTGCCCCGCATCACATCAGAGTCATCGAGTCTTACTATGACGGCGAACGACTTGTTGTTCGTGTGTGCCCGTCGTATTCTATTGCAAAATCCGACCACAAACCTTTCTGCTATCTCACCCGCTGGTGGCGGGGATCTGCTAACTCGCAGCCTACCGCGCTTTTCTAGGAGTTCCTTCGGAGCGACAATATGTGACAGGAAATGAAGGCGTTACGGCGGTTAATGGTTCGGTACTGGTTATTGCGGACTGCGGAGTTTTCTGTCGGCTGATATGGAGTTTGGATATCATGGGACCACAAGACGGCTTTGTTTGTTCGATGAGCTTTTTATAATACCCTGAATTGATTATGATGTTGTGCTTCTACTGCTGGTTGTGGCCACTAATCAGCATACGAATGGATTCATTTAGTACATCCTCTTCAGGTTCAATATCTCAGTGAACAAGTCTCCCTTCTGTTCTTGAGCAATCAAAAAAGACGCTCGACCGTCAAAGGCTGGATTTCCAGCCCCCCTCCTCTTCAAACAACTTCCCAACTTCCTTGGCCACAGCCAACAAGTGCTGATCCCGGAACCTCGGCGCGACGAGCGAGACTCCAATCGGCAAACCATTGTCGCCTTGGAACCCAGGGAGATTCACTACAGGCGTATGAAGTGCCTACCCAAAAATCCCCATGAGCAAACCTCCAAATAAACAGACAAATAAGCAATGGAACAATACGCACCGTCCACATCGAACAAAACGCCGCACTCCCCGTCCCCTGGATCCCCACGGGCGCCTCATCCGGTACACTCGGTGTAAGAAGCGCCGCAAAGCGGCCGGCAATCCCATCAATCTGTGGGCGGAGCGACGCGATTCCATCGAGAGCTGCAAGGTGCTGCGCGCTTGTATACCCCTCGTTATTCTCGACGTACCCCGTTAGGTGCTTTGAGATCTTGGTCTTGTCGCGCCGGTACTCGGACAAGAACGACGTGCGCGCGTCAACGGCCATGATTGTCGCGTGCCAGGCGGGCATGCTGTCGAATTCCGGGGGGAGTTCGATTTCTTCGACGATTGCGCCGTGCGAGCGGAGGATCGCTGCTGCTTTGTCCATTGCAGCGATTGTACCAGGCCCAGCCTGTGGCCATACACTCGTCTTGACAAGGCCGAACTTTGCACCCTGCACGCCTTGAAACGCACCCCACTCTCCATCACTCACCTCATCATCTTTAACCCCCAAAACCCCCAATATCAATTCCAAATCCTCCACCCCCCTCGCAAAAACCCCTAACGTATCCAAGACGAGAGAATAAACCTTGAGCCCCTCCCGACTAACCGCCCCCCACGTCGGCTTCATCGCATAGATCCCGTTAAACGACCCCGGGCGGATCGTGCTCCCGCCCGTTTGTGTGCCCAGCGCCATGGGGATCTGGTAGTCGGCGACTGCGGCGCCGGAGCCCGAGCTGGAACCCCCGGGCGTCCGTGTGGGATCGTGGGGGTTGTATGTGCGCGGGCCATTGGTTGTGCTGGCGAATTCGGTTGTTGTTGTTTTTCCTGTGGTATTCAGCTTAGCTTGCCGGGGTGCGGGCTTACGAGGTGAAGGAAATGGGGATGGGGATTGGTATCTACCAAAAATAAGAGCGCCCGCAGCTCTCAGAATCGCAACGGGCGCCGCATCAACCGGAACATGGCTGTCCTTGTACAGCGGCGAGTTATGCTCGGTGGGCATATCCTTGGTATAGATAACATCCTTGACCCCCACAGGCAGCCCATGCAACGGTCCCCGCTCTTCAACCGGAACAGCGTCGAGTTTCCGCGCCTGCGCGAGGATGAATTCCGGGTTGAGATATGCCCATGCTTTGACGGTCTCGTCGCGGGATTCGATCCGGGACAGCAGTGAGCGCGCGTAGGTTTCGACTGCTAATTCATTTGAGCGGATGAGTGCGAGGGCTTGCGTTGCTGTTAGGCGGGAAGGGTCGGGGGTTGTGATTGTCATTGTGTAATGTCTGCTGCGACTATGGTTGTGGGCGGCTGATCGGATGCCTTTAAGTGTTGAAGTGAGGGGGCGGGGTAGACGGCTATCTGGGGCTACGGCTCTCAATGCTCCAACTTTTAGCCAACTACTCCAACAGAGTGGAGACCTCTGAACTTCAGAGTCTGAGCCCTGCTTTGCTGTAGTCCGGCTGTGCGGAGTATGCTTCGGGCATTGCAATAGCTTGTTGATCTACTTTCAAACCCGACCATGATTTGGCAGAGAGACTTGCTCTAGATGCTTGCGATATACATGTATCTGGCTGTCGCGGCTGAATGTGCTTAGTGCGATGGCGCCAACTCGGGGATGTTCCGGCGAGGGTCCGATTGGTCATGAGAGTGATAAGAGGTTTGTCGTCCCATTGGGCTGTGATAGTCATGATCAGGATGGCGGATTTGCGTCCCATGAGGGAAGAAATTAAGCCTCGGGCTAGCTGTTGTTAGCTATACTGATTATTGCATACCTAGATACATGCTTCTTAGATTTGTATATAGCGCTGATATGCTTTGCCCAGCAAGCGAGCCTGGGTCTAAAATACTTTCAGGCTCATGTCCAAATAGCCCCCACGACGCCAGGCACCCATATACGCAAGACTCCACGGCTGCCTAAGCGCCTATCGCCACAACCTTGAAAACAAGCGCAGAGACAGAATTTAATCTCAACCTCACTGTACCCTGTCACAGAGATCGCCAAGACCCTTTACCATCGAGAGAGGAAAGAAGAAATCCAGAAGAAGCCTACAACATTGAACATGTCCACACAGCCCCACCCCCCTTCGACGGACCCGAACTCGCGCCCCAAAACCGCCTTCATCTCCGGCCCCACAGACACAGGCCCGGACCAGGTCTTCTTCGCAAAGCACTACATCCCCGCGTTAAACACCGCAATCGCCGCCGGCCACAACTTCATCATCGGACCCATCCTCTCAGGCGTCGACGCAGATGCACTCGACTACCTCCTGTCTTATCCAATCCCCCCCTCCCGAGTCACAATCTACATGACCCATTCCGAGAACGTCGCGTGGGGGAAATTATTCCGGGAGCGCGGCGTGCGTGTTTTTGTGCTCGAGGATATATCCGCGACGACGGCGATGCGCGATGCGAGGATGACGGCTGATAGCGATTATGATATCCTGCGGTGGAGAACGGAGGAGGAGGCGAGGGGGTTTTATGGCGAGATGTATCGGGGCGGGTACGTGACGAATACGGAGAGGAATTGGAGGCGGCGGAGGGGGTTGGCGGAGACGGGGGAGTTGGGGAGGGGAAGTATTAGTGTGGAGGAGATGGTTGCAAGGGAATAGAATGAGTCGTCAGCTGTTTAAAATAATTTCCTCAGGTTGATCTATCTGCGGGACTTTTTTGCTGAATGCGACAAAACAAGTATACATTAATCAAAGCACCTTTGTAGCCTTGCCAGGCTCCAACCACAGAACCTTCTCACTAACTCCCTCATCCTCGAGCTCTTTCTTCAGTGCCTCGCCATGCTGCGCGAAATGCTCCCACGAGTCAAAATGCACAGGGATAAGAATGTCAGCACCTAACTCCCTAAACAGCCGCGCACCCTGCTTCCCATCCATCGTAAGCTGCAGAATTCCCTGAGGTGTTGAAACCTCCGCTTTTCCAAAATGCAGAACCGCAGCGAGGACGTTCCATCGCTCCGTAATCTGCCTGAGTTCCTCGATGTAGACGGTGTCGCCGGAGATGTATATCGCGTTTGGCTTGCCGTCGGCAGCTACACCGAAACCATCGGCTGTAATCACGAAGCCGGTGCATTCGCCGCCGGGGAGGTGCTTGCAGGGCGTGCCGGTTACTTCGAACTCCTTGCCTGCTATCTTCCAGGTAATAGTCTCCCACGGCTGGATAGCGCGTACACCCGGGCGAGGAGCGAGCTTTGTGGCCCCGTCCGGCGTTGTAAGAACATGGCGGCCGTCAAGGATACGGCGACCGAGTTCGTCGAGGTTATCTGGGTGGTCCTCATGGCTTAGCAGAACAGCGTCGATAGGAGGCAGGCTCTCGATGGCAACTGCCGGCGTGACGCTGTTCTTGAGCAGAACGATACCGAGGTCCCATTCATTGCCTGCGGGGGAGAAGAAAGGGTCAGTGAGAAACTTGATCCCGCCAATGTCGATGATTGCGGTGGCGGTTCCGATGTGCGTGATGGTCAGTGAGCTTTTGAAGTTGGACGCCATCTTTGCTGACTTGATGTGGGAAATATGTTTGGGATGAAGGGAGTTGCAGTGGCCAGCCTGCGACCAAGTATCTATCGTCGCGGTGACGTAAGGACGCGGAACCGAATTCTGCAAGATGAGTAAGTGCCTGCGCCAAATATCAAAATAAAGTTTGTTGTTTATTCCAACGTCATACAGAATTTAGTGGAACCCAGAGCCAACAGAAGGTGAGCTAAGCCAGTTTGGCGACGGAAAATGCTGGAAGAGGCGCATTATGCTACCGTCATTGGTTCCGTCATCGCTTCAAATGACCGATTTCCCCACCCATATACACCGTACTGCCTGGCCGGAGGTTTCTCGAATCGGCGTTGAGGGGAGTTTATCAACGTGCAAGAAGCGTCAAGAGAGTAACAGCCAGGCTACCAGACATGCAAGAAACGGCAATCTTGAGGTAGGAACAACCGACGAGCGTCTATAGGTCGGGAAGCAACTAACCCCGGGGCACAACGTGCCCGAACTCGGGTCCCTAGAGCGCGGCCTCAACTACGCGTTCAGCAGCCTGATGCGTGATACCAACTGGTCAAGGTAGAGGCTCGTGCGTCTTAAATCTTCAGAGTTCAACACTGAAGGAAAGACGTACGTGCGGGCACACAACTGGAATCGGCTCTCCTTGGATTATATACTGGAGCTCCCACAACATATCCTGATTTGCGTATTGGATTCGGGCATGAACCCCTGCAAGTGTGTAGTGAGGAAGTGGCTACCTTGAGCTTCCGAAACTGCATGCCCGCGTGATTCAGAATCTCCAGCTCTTGGGCCAAAGCACTGTGTCAGCTACCCACGGCTTATGTAGTTCAAAAAGCTCTGCGCTTTGTTCCATTGGTTCTACATGAGGGCTGGATGCTACAAGGGTGATATGCATACCGTGGTTAAAGTTGCAGCTGTCCATGCGGCTATTTGCTTCGTTGGAGGAGCGTATGTTATGCTAAACCTGCGGCAGACCATTCCCACACAACCGCCATACAAATATTTGGAGATTCCCAGTGAGCGACATGCACCCATTTCCTTCAAAAAAAACTCTCAACTATCGAGATCCGCCTCAACCCCTCGTCATTCATTACTCATCATATCCCTGACCGTTCATAAGTCATGAGCTCACATATCTGTGTAGGCAATGTTGCTCACGTCTACAGAAGCCCATCAAGCTGCACCAGCATAGTCAGCACGCATCCCAAAAGACGCAGGAGAGAATAAAAACGTACCACATCACCAACAGCGTCCAAAAGCTCCTCCAACAAATTCCCAACTGAGTCCAACAACCCGCCAAGCAAGCCACCGAGCCCGTCGTGATGGCGACGGGAGTAGTCTATGACGACTGAAAGAGAGGCATGGACCTGATGCACAAGGGGCGCCTTATCCTGGCGGACCCCGAGGTCGACGAGTTCGCTGCGCTGACTGGAGGCACTTTCGCCGCACGCCTGAGTGATCTCCGAGAGGAACTGCTCGGACGCCGAGCCCGTCGCGATACTGATTTGGGTGAGTGCGTCGGAGAGTGCGTTGAGGTAGTTGGTGAGTTCTTGCGACTTGGACTGCCGGGGACTGATTAAGTCGCGGGGCTCATTCGACGCCTCGAGGGAGTTGGCCGTGTATTGGAGGAGGGGGGAGATGTTGGTCAGTTGGTTCTGGGTGTAGGCTGCGAGGAGAGCGCATGCTTCCTGGGAGGGGACGGCGAGCGTGAAGGTGAAGAGGGAGAGGAAAAGAATGGAGAGCATCTTGACGGCCATATTCATATTCTTCTTGGTTCTCGTGATCTCGGTTTGCCTGTGCTGCTATGGAGAAGCACGGCTGGAGGAAAGGAGAGGGCCCTTTTATATCTAGGGTTGCAGAAGGCCGGTGTACGCATTGAGTACCTCTCCGAACCGGCATTGGTCCTAGAGTACTCAGATTCCTGGAACGAACCGGCTGTGTCCGATTCGGTCACGACAACCCATGTCAAGATCGACAAGGACGAAGCCCTACTAGGTCGAATACCGAGGGGGCGTATCTGCAGTCAGCTTATCACAGCGCCAAAACGACTACCACCCCACCACTGATCCGGAACCTGGCGACCCGAGGCCTGGTGAGCCAGTTTAAATAGCAATTGTCCCCTATCGATGAAGTTGTTGGGAACCGAATGCAGGAAATTCCTGCATTTGTGCGACGGGTTCGTGATAAACCTGCAGGTCTGCTTTGAAGGGACCAACCATCCACTTCCGAGTTCCCTACTGAATCATTGCAATTGATCGACGGACAGTGCCCTTGTATCCCTTTCACTGGGTACGATGGAGGTCTTTCGCCATCCTCTTTTACTGTACGCCTTGGACCGCCGCGGAGTATCTAGTACCGGCGTTGCCCATCCTCTCAAGGCTGAAGGAGACCAAGGAACTTGCGTCAACAATAAATAAAGACTACTAGTGGCTCCCTCGGTCGCTTCGGACCCTGATCATCGGGCAAACTTTGGTTCCTGGAAAGCCGGGGACAGCTAGCGAGAATGACGTCACCCACGCCAGACACACGACGACCCCCACATGTAAAGCTTGTTCCCAAAGTAGGAATGGACTTGCATTTCTAAGCAGCAGCGCGACGACCGGCAATTCCCCGAAATCCACATGTAAGCTTCTCCTTATCATCCGGATCCGACCTCATCTTCTTCCTACTGTAGCCAACCCCCTCGTTTCGAAAAAGCAACCACCAAACCTGAACACCGAAGGCCCGGAACTTCCTCACAAAACATAAATAAAAAAGAATGTCACGAATTGGCATCTTCCCCGCAGCCGGCGGTCTCGGATCGAGCATCGTCACGCAACTACTGGACCTCGTCCCAGCCTCACAACTCACTCTCATCGCGCGCAAACCAAATTCGCTCGCCGACGCTGCGGATGCCGGCGCGACGCTTCGCCATGCAGACTACGACTATCCAGCCACTCTCGACAGCGCATTCGAGGGCATTGATGTGCTTATGCTCATCTCGTACGCCTCGTTTGAGATTGACCATCGGGTTAATGTACCTCTTCCAAACTCCCTGTCTTCCCAACCACTCTAGTACCGGGGAATGTATGCTAATGATGCGCTAGGCGCACAAAAAAGCAATCCTCTCCGCGCAAAAATCCGGGGTAAAGCACATCTTCTATTCCTCGCTGGCATTTGCCGGAGACTATACCTCGACCTCAGTCGCCCACGTAATGGGCGCACACCTGGCAACAGAGAAATTCCTCGCCGAATTACACGGCACGATGACGTATACCGTCGTCCGCGAAGGTATCTACTCCGAGTCCTTCCCCATCTACACAAACTGGTTCGATCTCCGCAATCCCGTCGATGAGATCTGCATCCCGCATGACGGCTCTGGTCCGGGCGTTGCGTGGGTGAAGAGGGATGAACTGGGTGAAGCGACCGCGAAGCTCGTTGCGCGGTATGCGACGGCGACGGGCGGGAATCCGGCGGCGGAGGAGGAGTTTCCGTATGTGAATCGGATTGTTTTACTCACGGGGCCGAGGGCGTATTCGCTCAAGGAGACTGTGGAGATTCTTGGCAGGGTGGTTGGGAAGGATGTCAAGATTAAGCCCGTTACGGTTGACGAGTATGCAAATTTTGACCATAAGGGTCTGCATACGTACCATGGGGTTAATCTGGCGAGGGAGTGGGCAACAGCGTGGGAGGCGATAAGGAGGGGCGAGACCGCGGTTGTTACGCCTGATCTCAAGGAGATTTTGGGGAGGGAGCCGGAGGACTTTGAGACGACGATTCGGGGGTTGCTTGGCTAGATGTAGCAGAGATCTGCCCATTGTTCCAGGTCCAGCAGGAAATAACGTACTTTGGCTGGTATATTCAATACAAGTGGTCCGAAGGTATGAATTAATACGCATCCTACTCGGTAGGCGTGGTTTGCATCATCTACATGATTTTATTGGCGGGTCTATACTTCCCTATCTCGAGGAAAGCAGGTTCTAGGGCGCTTATAGCTGAAGCCTGGTTGAATACGAGCCCCGCGATGCAACATCACGTCACTCCGCTCGTGACCCCGCCGACCCCGCCAGCCCCTCGCTCAATCCCCCAGAATCAAAACCCCTTCCTCCCCTGGTTCCACCTTCCTCAAGGTCCTCGCTCTTCTCCGTCTAATCCAATCCATTCATTGATTAATAGCCCGCAATGTCTACAGCCACATTAACAGCCCGCTGCCACTGCTCCTCAACCCACTTCACCGTCACCCTCCCAAAATCATCCCTCCCACTCCCCGCGCACCTGTGCCACTGCACCCTCTGCCGCACAACCTACGGCACACCGGCTACCTTCCATGCGGCGCTCCCTGAGGGCGTCAAGCCATCCTTCATCGCGCCCTCGAGCTGGGATAACCTTACAAGCTACCTACCTCGAGGAAGCAAGGAGCCGCTGTATTTTTGTTCGACATGTGGATGCCATGTTGCGGCCTTGAATCCGAGCGGGATTTGGGGGATTGTTGTTTCGATTTTTGAGGACGGGAATCGCATCCCAGCCGATGATGGCCAGGGGGAGGGGAAGATCTGGGTGATTGATGAGCACATCTACACCGAAAAGGTATCGACGGGTGACGGCGGGATAGCGGAGCTCGTTCCGAGGATCCGTGGCGAGGAGCTGAAGATTTGGAATCCGGAGGAGCCAGGAGAGTTTTCTATTCCTGAGAATCCTCACGCTGATGCGGGAGACACACTCCTCGCGCAGTGCAACTGCGGCGGCGTCTCCTTTGCCATCTCGCGCCCCCGGGAGGAGTTTATCAATTCGCCCAAAAGCGCCGGCTGGATCCATCCCAGTGACAAAACGAAATGGCTCGCGCTCCTCGACGTCTGCAGCGACTGTCGCCTCGTGACGGGGTCGCACGTCAGTTCCTGGATGTTCGTTCCAATGGACCACATCACCCCTGCACTCCCATCAAATTTGGTCATTGGAACAATGAAGCGCTATGAATCGAGTCCTGGCGTGACGCGTACATTCTGCGGAACCTGCGGGGCGACAGTATTTTTCCATATGGAGAAGAGAGGAGGAATAATCGATGTTGCCACGGGGATTCTGCGAGCGCCTGAGGGGGTCATGTTAAGGGATTGGGTGGTTTGGAGGACGGCCAAGTTGGGTTTTCCCAAGGATGGGTTGGACTATGATAAGGAGTTCACCGAGGGCTTAGAGACAGGCATGAAGGAGTGGGCGAGGAGGGTTCATGGGGGAGTCGTGGATTTCGGGGGGAGTGGGCCGGAGGCGGATTAATCGTTTATTTTGTATGCCGGGAGGAGACTCCAGGACAAGAGGTTAGATCTTGAGATATACCAAGTGAACGCAACTAGTTCGCTTTAACATTTCATATCTCTGAACCCCCGTCTCGGGGCCAGCTTATCTCGGCGAAGCTCCGTGTGGAGACCGGATATCTCTCCGATGTCATAGTGTGAGCCCTACAGTTGCCGATCGACGACTCCACGAAGGATTTCAACTGGATCAATTGGGCATCGTTCTTGCCTGAAATCGATGGTGCTCTAGGCTTTGAATTTTGAAAGTTCCTTTATCTTGAAAACTCTTCGCTCTTCCTTCCTCTTCCCCTAGAGGTTCGTCATGGATCCCATAATGATCCGCATCCCTCGCGTTATATTACGAAGCTCAAGGAGCAGATGATCGACTTATCCTTGATACGCGTAAGCTTGCCAAAGAGAAAATCACATTATAAGCCAAGAGCTCAACCGGAATCTAGATCATCAATCCGCCATGGCGACAGCGACAGAAGGAAGAGCCTACCTGGGCTCCTCAGCCCTGTCGAACACCACAACCATGGGCACGAGCACAGCAACAGACTGCGAAAAACAACAAACGAGCATAAACACAACCTCACACGCAAACATATCTCCATCTGAGGACAAACCCGACCCGTTCCTGATCACATACACCCCCCACGACCCAACCGACCCGCTAAACTGGCCACTCTCCAAAAAACTAAAATTCACACTCATCTCCTGCGCAATGGTCTTCCTCGCAGCATTAGCCAGCAGCATCTTCGGTCCCGCAGCGTCGACAACAGCATCCGAGTACGGGGTCAGCATTCAAGTCATGAATCTCAGCGTCGCACTCTTCGTCGCTGGGTATGCTGTAGGCCCGCTCTTCTTCGCTCCGCTCTCTCAACTCGTGGGCAATGCGATTCCGCTCTTTATTGCCATGTTTGGTGTTGCGGTTTTTCAGATCCCGCAGAGTCTTGCGACGAATGTTCAGACGATTGTCGTATCGAGGTTCGTGCAGGGGATGCTAGGTTCTGGTGTATTGGCGGTGGGATCTGGTATGCTGGCTGAAGTGTGGAGTGTCGAGACGCGGGCTATTGCGATCGGATTATCGGCGACGAGTATGAACCTCGGTAGTTCGGTCGGTCCCATCGCCGGCTCATTCATCCTCGATCGGTATGGGTGGCGGTGGATCGGCTGGGTTACACTCCTCACCTATATCGGCGTCGGCCTCCTGACCCCCTTTACAGTCTGGGAGTCGTCGCGCAAGCGCATCCTCGAGCTACGCGCGGCGAAAATCCGAAAGGAAACTGGTGATAACCGGTACTACGCACCCAGCGAGAAGAACCGCCTCACACTGGGTACCCTCGTCCAGCGGTACGGCAAAATGCCCGTGCAGATGATGGCACAGGAGCCCATCCTCATTGTCATCACCCTCTACCTCACCCTTGTCTACGGAACGCTGTACCTCTCGTACCAAATGATTCCGTACGCGTTCCAGCAGCGCGGGTGGTCTGCGCCAAATGCTTCTCTCCCATTCATAAGTGTGATCCTCGGCGTCTTACTGGCGTGGATTCTCGTCAGCTTGTACACGATATATTACTGGCGGCCGAAGCTCAAGAGGCTGGGGAGTACAACACCGGAAGACAGACTCCCGCCCATGATCCTCGGCGGAATCCTCCTCGTCCCCTCACTGCTCTGGTTCGCATGGTCCTCCCGAACCCACCCCTCCTCGCAGATAATAGCATGCCTCCCGCTCGGCTGTTCACTGCAGCTAATCTTCATCTCGGGCGTTGTGTATATAATAGACGTCTACATGCCAAATGGTAACAGCGCAATATCAATCCACGTTGCGGTGCGCAGTCTGGTTAGTGCGACGTTCCCGCTGTGGGGGAGTTTGGTGTATGAGCGACTAGGTGTTGAGTGGATGGGGACGGTTCTTGCGGGAGTTGGGGTTGTGCTTGCGGGGAGTCCGGTTGTGTTTTGGGTTTGGGGGCATAGGATTCGGGGGTGGAGTCGGTCAACGTCGCCCGGTAATGGTCGGCGCAGTATCGGGGATACTTGGCGAGATAAGGGGGAGAGACATTTTCCGTGTCTTTTTTTTCTGTTCCTGTGAAGATCGGGTTCGCGTGCACCTCGAAATTCTCGGTGATGAATTTTCCGACGCGCTCTTTGTCTGAGGCAAAATAGACCAGCACCCGAACCCCAGCTAGATCAACAATGTCCGCGATCAATTCGTCCACGTTCATGTATTCCCGATCCTGTTTTCTGTTGTTCACCTTGGTTTCAAGCCTCTCCATCCCTTTTGCGCGGCTCTCAACCTTATGCGGCACGCCCGCGTCGCTCAAACCCTGCGCCAGTCGGTCGGCAGACTCCCGAGCGATGGCAACATAATCTCTTCGGTTCGCTTCGTACCAAGACAGAAACTCTTGGACGAGGGCTTTTTGTCCCTGAGGAAGTCTGGAAGAACTTTCAATGGGACTCATCGTTGAAGTTGGCATACTTTTGAAAGGTTGTCAAACGATGATACAAAATCCTTGGTGTGAGGCAATATTCAGATCAAAACGATGAATTCGAGTGACTGACAAAAATGATCCCAATGCAGATTCCTCCTCTTATTTATACGCATTTTTCAAACACAATTGCACTATCAAATCGGAAATCGCATCGCTACTCCTACAGTACATAACTTTGCGAAGCAACAAACTATTATGCTCTTCCACCCCCAATGACACCTGGCGCTTCCCATCAGCCAATATCCAGAGGCATTAGTCTGCGACCGGAAGATATCATTTGTCCTCAACAAATCTTGCGGTCTGCATGTCCAGACGCAACAATCGAGTAGGGAGGCAATGGATGCTCATTGCATCGCGCAGGTCTCTTGCCTCTCCCCAGAGGTCAGTATGACACCACTGACTATTCTTCTAAGCTACCGAAAGGCTGACTTCTGGTGACTTGTATGCCCAAGCGCCAAGCCAGACATGCGACTCAGTGAGCGCCCTCCAATGCGTGATCTTCCTGTGGCCGACAATGATTCCAAATATCATGCGATGAGCGGTGAGAATTCCAGCGACCGACAATACTGAACGTGGACGGATTTTACACAACCACAATTGGCCGGGGAGTAGCTTTTCGCGACGTGATGCCTGACCTGCATAGGGTGGGGTAGCATGCGAGGAATGGAGAAGGGTACCCTCTCTCGCCCCGTGTCCCCGGTCTTGCTGACCACGAGTCAGGCTGCAATTCACAAGAACCATCGCACCTCGTATCGCACCAATCTCATCCCTAATCCTAACCGTGACGCGTCTTGGCTGCACCTGCCCTTCCGCCCATCGGCTCTCTTCAAGGGGACAGTGAGACCCTTGCGCGGTATGGGTGTTCAGCAAAACATTGACATAGTAGCTAGGCCAACAGCCGCAGATTATAACTATACCGTTTATACAGCACAGCTCGATCATGATCTACGATCGTGAGGAACTCCCTTCCCGTCGCATCGCTATAGCTCAGGCTAATATGACATGCATGATGCTAGGATTAGGGCCCGCTCGAGCGAACCATCTGCACTTCAGCTGGGTTCGAAAACTATATCTGGGCGTGATATTGCTGGACTCGACTTCATGCCCGACACAGCAGAAGCAGGAGCAAATCCAGAATGATAGACCGCTCTTTCTCCCTCATCGATCGACGCTATCGCTGCCTTCCACTGGTCGACATTATCGCTCCCGATGTTTGCTCTATCATGAGCCTGTACATTGAGAATTAGGTCGACACCCTCTTGAGATCCATTTCAGCCCAGATCTGACTGGCAAATTCCGCGTGGAGCAAATCACCATGTCGATCACGTCCGAGTTAGCCGCAAAACGACTCTAGGTACAGCCGCTCGACTTATTGCATTATGAGAACACGAGTCAGGCGACAATTAGAAATCTCTGATCTTGTACTCCGGGCACTCCGTTGCCTGTTCGTTGCTCATGTCCAGCCTGCAGTAGCCTGACCGAGATCTGCGACTATAATCTCTGATGTGGAAGTTGGGCATCAATAATACATTGGTTATTTGTAGCTTCTAGCGCGAGGCAGTCGCATCAATCTATCAAGTACGGTGATAGCCAAACCGCTCAACCACGCTGGAACTCAGCTCCGTCACCAACATTAGTTGATCCGGGACCAAACCAGATGCTGCGCAGATACTGCGGGTCTCTGTCTATTTATGGCTCAAATAGCAGCGACGCCGTTCTTCCCTATTCATCGATGATCTGGGACAACGTACCTCACCGACGCCGTGGTACTACCACACTCGACCCGCGCGGGACTGGCTGGGTGGAGAGAGATGAGGCTGAGCGGCATAAATGCTGTGGACCGTCCTGGAACGGCCCGGGCGGGGGTTATGGCACTGTGTGATTGGTAGCTCCAACCCGGGCTTGTGGGTGAGTCAACCACCAGGAATCACGTGGCCTTGGGATAGTACCTACCTCAGCAGGCAGGTACGAAGTACCGGGGCGGGGCAGGGCTTCCTTGGACAAACTGGCCAATCGGGCCGCATCTATCCAGGAGAAGAGCTGGCCAGAGGACATACGGGCGGATCATTGTCTGGTGTAATCACATAGTGCAGAGCGTGATTCAAGCCATTATAAATCTTCTTATCTTATCCTTGGTCTATAATTTTCCAAATAAGATGAGTAGTGGACTCTATGATGTCATCCTGATTGGGGGGAATCAGCCGTGTAGATATTGAAATAGCCGGTGATATGAGGAAGATTGCCGATGAAGAGACAAGGCAAGATTCGTTTATGGTTTTCAAGTAGGTATGCCTGTCCAAGCCTGTTGCAACGACAAAGACTGCAGCCTGAAGATCTACTACACACGCATTCCTAGGGGGACTAAACACTCTGTCCACTACTCTGGCCCAGCCTGCTCTAACTAGCGTTCTGTTACTCACTTTTACACCCCCACTCACACTGATAGGTGAGGTTCTCACCGAGTCCTCACCCATCTCACCTATACTCACCCAAGATTTAACGGCTGTCACCCATAAAGCAGCGACATTGTCGGGGCTCATTTGACTTCTGGCCACGTTTACCAGTGTGGCTTAAGTACGGCTGAGCGGACGGGAAGCCCTGTTCTCCACACCCCGTGGTCGTATGTGCTAGAGACATTCTCGAAGGAGCCAATATTGTAAGAAATTCGACGTTCGGAAAATGAAGGGCAACAGCAGCCGGTGGTTGCGCATGGATAGGCCTTCTACCTTGCTGGACAATGCATGGACCAAGAGGTTAGTTGGGCGGCTCCAGCTGGAGAGCCTACGTACATATAATCAAGCTGCATGACATCCTAGGATCCAATCCATAATGTTGCATAGCTAGGGTGGTATTTCCACACAATGCACCCTCGTGGGCCCTGGATCCATGGTACGGTCTATGACATCAAACAGCCTTTTTAGGTTAGGCATTTTGCGGTTTGTACAACGTGAAGCTGCTTTGTCCGTATGCAGGACACTCGACGAAGGTTATATTCTTTGGAAACTCGGTGGTGAATCATGAGTAGGTCATGGCCGATATGCATTTAATTTGGCTCATACATACATCGAAGCATAGTCGATGAAGTCATCCCGGGAGGAACCTAGTCCGCTAGCTCGCTCGTTGTTTATGGGGTGCCGGGATTGAAGCCCGAATATACATTTGCCTGGGGCACTTTTACTTAGGTTGATGACTTTGGCGATGCATCACCACCTCAGTCTAGCACGTCACGATGCTCGATCTAGACAATGGCGCCGAGCAAGCTCTGTGTAACAACATGGCTATAAAGAACCACCGATAGTCCCATGCGATGTCAAGCTGTGAATAAGGAGCCAGAGCTGTCTGAAAGTATTTCGAAATAGCACTTCCACCAATTATTCTTCTTAGTCTCGCACAAGATCACACCATGCCTGGTATCAAGTCCCTCGCCCAAGACGGCCCCTACGGCGGCCAAGGCGGCAGCGCCTACAACGCCCTGCACAACGAGCAAAAAGTCAAGCACGTTGAAGCCTGGAGCGCCGACTACAAAGGCTACCACGTGCTCGGCGCACTCGAACTCTCATTCGAAGACGGAACGTCGACCGGTCGCATTGGCGGCAGGGACCCTAACATCGACTATGACCCCGTGAGGCCATTCGACTTTCAGGACGGCGAGACCATTGCCAGGATGCATGTCTACGCTGGGGATGGCGAGGGGTTTTGTAACGGGTTTGATTTTGAGACGAACTGGGGCAGAGAGTTTACGGTTGGGAGCAAGATTGGAAAACCGAATCCGGTAGTGAATCTGGGGAGGAATGGCGAGTGGGCGGGGGCGTCGGGGAGGGATGAGGTGCATGGGGCTGATGCGGTGGTGGATAATATGATTCTGTATTTTAAGAACTGAAAATGGGGCAGAAATAGTTGCTATCCAAGTTAAATGTGATGGCTCTTTACCTACTACTCAAATGACCCAACCCTGATCAGGGGGTTCTGGTTGAAAGCCAAGACAGACTTTTCCACGACAACTCGCTGCCTTCCCTGATAGCGCTGTCACCTGCCCGAGTCGAGGCGTACCATTGCCGCTTGGTGTAACTTCAACTTGACCGCTTTGGCGCATATAAGACGCGCCAGATTAGACTGTTGTGGTCTTTATGAACCCGTCGTGTCGCAGTTGCAAGGGATGCTTGACATCGGTGTAATGACCGATATCTGCAAGGCCGCCTTCGCCTTGCGCGAGACGCGAGGAACCTAAGCCAAGGCGAATGAAAGCAGGACACGCAGGAGACAATCACTGCCCGAGCGTACCAGGTCATTCGGAGAAGGAGTTTGAGTATAGGGTGGATATTCCTATTCCAATACAGAGTTCAGATCATCAATCTACGATTCTCTTTAACCTCATTGCATTCATTCCTGTTTCGGTTTCTGCCTCCGTAGAGATCGTCTCGCAGAATCCGTCTACGCGCACCCCTGCTGGGACTGCAGATGCAACGCCGAACACAGGTTCGGCCCGAGTTCCTTTGGCGACTGCATTGATCTCCTGGACATTGGACACCTGGTAACATAGCAGAAAGTGGTTCAGGAAGGGCATTGACTCTACCTCGCGGCACTATGAACAGTTGATAATTATATACGAGAACGAGGACATCCAGCCTTGACCACTCTGCCCCGCAGGGAAATGCAGCTCGGCCAGCGTCTTAGGCAGTAACATCGGGATAGCATGCAAACCGCGCATCACTCTCCTCCCAGCCCACCCCCTGGTGAACCATAAGCAGATTCCCCGGATCAACCTCGCGCTTAATCCTCAGGAGCCGCGCGTAATTCTCCTCGCCCCAGAACGAATTAATATGATCCGGCTCCCACGGATCCGCCTCGTTGATATACGCCCCGGAACCAGGCGTAAAGGCTCGTAGAGGCTCCATGACGTCGTGTGCGCGCTGCGCGATCCGTTGAACCAGTTTGGGATTATCGATTGAGCCATCGTAGGTCCTGAAGTGCAGGACCTGCCAGATCCCATCGCGCCAGTGTGGTGCGATGGAGGCGTGGCCGGGGCCGCCGGGGAGATCTGATTCAGGCATGGTCTTGGAGTAGACGGTTGGCATTGTCAGACAAACGACGAGGATCTGCATCGATGGTTCGAGTGGGTTTTGCTGGACATTGAGAAAGTCGGAGAGGATGTCGGAGAGTTCTTCTTGCTTGTTTTGGACAAAGGACTCGCGCTTGACGATTCGGCTGGAGAGCGCCCATGCTGAGCCGGGGAAGATTCCCAACTCTTGGATCTGCACGAACGGGTCGAGGCCCTCGCGGAAGCTCTCTGTGCTCTGGACCTTGACGATGCCGAGGTTAAACGTCGTCGCAAACTTGGCAAGCGGTTTCATTGACTCGACGGCCTCGTCGTGCGTAAGCAGCGGCGTCGCAATGAAGACAATCGTTCCGAGATTAAACATGGTAATGTACCCACCCCACCCCTCCTCCGCCCACTTCTCCCCATTCTCAACGAGGATATCCAAGAGTCGCCGCTGCTGGACAAGGAGGAGGTTCGTGAAGACCATTTGCACGAACTGGGTTTCTTTCTTCGGGTACACGCGCGTGGTCATCTCGGTGATTACCCCAAATGTCCCGCCGCCGCCGCCGCGCAGGGCGAAGAAGATGTCTTGGTTTTGGCAGCGGTTCGCTGTGACGTGAGTGCCATTGGGAAGGACGGCTTTGAGTTGTTGGACGCTGTCGACGCCGAGGCCTGGTATTGGTTAGCCTGGATGTCCATGTCGGAGTGGGAAAATAGGAATTGGACTGGGACGTACCTAGTTCGTTGGAGAGCATACTGTGGCCGGCTCCGGTGATCCAGCCTCCTGCTGCGCCGACAGTCACAGAGCTTCCGCCGACAATGCGATATCCGAGTGGCTCGACGAAGTCGTAGATGCCTTGGAACTGCTGTCCCGCGCCAAATGTAACCGAGTCCCCACTGGACTCGGAGCACCCGTCGGCAATAAAGTCCTTGTTCAGCTCAATAGGTGGTTGAAGATTGTGCATCCTACCCTGTCAGCCTCACCAACCACAATGTAAGATCAAAAGGGATCAGTGGACATACCACAAAGCCAACGAATCCGGCGCCGAGCTCCTCCCCATATAATCATGCCCCGTATTCTTCACAACCAGCCTGAGGTTATTCTCCCCCGCGAAAACCAGGGTTTTCTGGACATCTTCAACACTCCGGACATCAACATACTTGGTCGGCACACTCCCCTGCTCACACTTGTCCAGTATCGGCGTCAAAATATCCGGCCGGATCGCGCCAAACGTACAACTGTCCCCCGTTGTCTGACACGCGCCCCACTGCGACTGCACGTAGTATCCGAACTGGCCGGTTGCAAAGGTCAAGTCGCCGCCGTTCTTTTGGAGATTTGCGCATTGGGCGTGGTCGGGTGTTTGCGATGCGCCGTTGTACCGCGTGTAGCAGGGGGCGAGCATGGGTTCGCCATTGCGGAGGTGGCCGGAGATTGTTTCGTTGAAGGCGTCCCAAGTGGATTCCGGGATCGAGGCGACCGAGGCGCGGCGCGTGACAGCCAGGGCGAGGGCTTGAGTCGCGAGGGTCCCGAGGAGGGCGAGGTTTAGGTGGAGGGGCGCCATGGTGAGTCTCTTCGCTGTCTCTCTCTGCTCGGGGATCTGGAGAGCAGGTGGGCGCCAGGGCCATTAAACCCCTTCCTCCAGCCAGCCCACGGACCACCCCTGTCTTGAACTCTGCATCGAGTCCACGCCCTGCCCAGGTCCCTTGGCGGACACCCCCTCGAAGAGAATGAGGATACATGATTGGCCAACTCCTCGGAAGGGATTGTCGATCGCCCTCGATCCGACCCAGTCCCACCATAGCTCGATGCGCTATTGATGTGGCGCATACCAGATGGTCCAAATTGGTCATCGCCTTGCTTTGGTTGGAGCAGGCTGCAGCTGAATCTCTTTTTCGCAGTTGACAGGTCGCGTCTCGTATTTAGATTTCGCGACATAATAGGACCGCTGGGCTCAGCGATGAGCGAAGGAAAGGGAACAAAAGAACAAAGTGTGCCCCGCAGACTCGAGCCTGGCATTTTTGCTTTTTGCAGGGGGTCGGTTAGGATTTCCGACTAATCACAAACTGCCGGCTCGGCTATTCCTGCAGGGCACGTATTAGGGGACATGGCTGGATCCCTGAGGCCGCTCGCTTATTACTTCTAATGCCGAACCTGTCGATCAGCTGCCCTTGAAGGTCGAATCAACATACTTGACGAGCTTCTCGGTGGTCAGCTGGTGGGATGTGGATGAAGTGTGTGCGGTACGATGCGCGGGGCCGAGAGGTATATATCTATGTCAACCCACCCCGATTCATGGCCAAACAACCCCAGGCAACAGGTGTAAATGCGGGGAACTCGCCCAACCCATCAACGACGCGACATTAGTCGAAATGGGCCATTCGACACTGAGATCTGGGTTGGACTCGAGGAGAAAGTTGCCTTGGCGATATCCGTTTAGGCCGCGCTCCTTTTGCAACTACACCGGACCTTGTCAGCCCTGGGAACAAGATTCCATAGACCGCACCCGGTTCCTTCAACCATGTCCATAACTGCCACAATAATAGAGCCAAACCCCGCAGGCCAGGAACTTTTTCCACAAAACTCCACTGTGCAGATGATCAACTTCTCGCCCGGGCCTGGATAACGCCCCGTTGGCCGCGCTGACACATACACCGACGTTAGATCTCAGTTCTATACTTTTGACAGGAACACGGTCTATGGTTCCAAATTTCAACCATCTTGTCGAAAGCCATCCCACAGAAACGAGACCCCCTCTAACCACAGACAACAGACTCCTCCGATGCTCCTCTAATGAGAATGAAGACCTCGGCAGGCAATGCTGTGATTCGCGAACTAATCAAGCCGTCACTACTTGGATTTTGGGCCTGAAATCATCCAGCACGCACGTGAAATGTACCCCTACCCCCACATCAAGTCTCATTGGTCGAATGTCCACCATGCGCAGTCATTGCGTTTGCTGGCACCGTCCCTGTCGGTCTGGGAACGATGGGAAACGCGGTCCATCTTGTACGTTACACAATCACACGCCTCTTTCAAAATAAACGACTGCAATGTGGCCACGAAGGCCACGAAGAGAAGCCCACCTCCCCAAGCTCGCCCGCTCAGCCCTGGACGAGATTAACCTGCATTGTGTGCCCCGAGCACGAGAGAGTCCTGGGCAGGCAGAGAAGGGCGGCTGCGGAATATGGTCATGCCGCGTGGCTTTTACTCCAGTGCGCTACTATCAGATACAAAATCTGATCGCGATTTCCTGGTTCAGATTAAGGTGACGTCGGTGATGGCTGTGGGGGCTGTATTTGGACTGATATCAAGGCCCTGGGCTGGCTCCCTGTTGAAGGAGCAAACTGAACGACGTCCAAAACACTTCGATCGCCACCAACCTCTTTTCACCTTCACCCCCCTCCAGAACCTCGTACTTATCTCTACGGGATAGTGTATCAAAGTCAGGAATTATCGCAGTCATCCAGATGTCTATTTACAAAACTGACCATTATAGATCGATATATACCGGCAAACTAACACGATCACGGCCACGGTGAGCGCGCTTGACTTTACGATGCAATATCCTCGTCAATTCGGTGTCCCTTTCCGCGCGATCGATCGATTTACCGACTTTCTGCTACCCTCAATCTCGGTTGGGTGCGGTGCGATTAGCCGACTGCCGAATATGGAGCCAGTACGTCGGAAGACGAGGCTTGCTTCGCACACCAACGGAAGAAGAAAACGTGCGTCAGGCTATGGAATCTGTGGCCAAAAAGGCGGGTGGGCAGAGTACTCATATTCCCGGCTGATGGGATTGCATTGCATTGAAAATAGGAGTGAGTCGTTGTCAACGAGAATCCAAGCCCGCGCCGACCAGAGGTTCTCGCAGAGTCGCATCACGAGTCTCTACTTCCTTGGGAACTTCTGCGCAAATCGAATATCGAGTCTTGTCGACGCCGGGAATACCGAGGTGCATTGCTGTTATACAACTTGGCTGCGCTGCACGGCTCATACCGCAAATGCACGGAAAAGTGAAGAACCGTCTGCTAAAGACCGACTGGCGCTTCGCACTTCGCATCCACAGCCCAGTTGGCGGCCTAGACCCTTTTTGGCATTGAAGATGGGGGCCAGAGCTAGTGGCGCCAAACGCCGTTGACCACCACAGAGAAACTCAAATTCCTCCAAAATACCTAACAGACAGGCGCCACGACCTCACAGACCCTTTAATCTCGACTAAACCGCCTTCTGAGAGAGCCTCGGGAAGCCCAACACACAGGCCGTCTATAACCCCGGCGATATCGCTTCCGCGGCACTACACTACACCGCATCTCGTGCTTATCTCCAGCTACCTTGTCGCCACCCTCGAGTCAAGGGAGCAAGATGGCCTCTCAGTCAAACTTCATGTTCATTGATTCGCAGGCGGATCATGCGCACAACCTATCGTTGCGGAACAAAAAGCAGGTCTTTGTCATGACGAAATATTACCAAGATCAGAAACAGGCCTCTATTGATAGACTGAAACCACGATCAGCGCCGAGGGGTCGTCGGCGGCTTGAACCTGGCGCAGGGACTTTCCCCACTACAGCGAAGGATCGCGAGATCACCAAACATAAAGGCTCAAAGGATAATCTCCCGCAGCGCAAGCCTCCAATCTGGTCGTTGGAGGCGTATTTGAGCCAAAGCTTTGTCGACCCGTTGGCCTCATCTGCAGTCGGAATGACAGACTCCATGAACCAATACTTCCACCACTGTACAGAACTGCTCTTCGCTATCCCAGAAATAGCAAACTAACCATTTGGCAGTTCGAATCCACTCTATCATAATGTGTTATCCACTTGATCCAATGCGCATGGGCATGTGGTGGTGGCAGGAGGCGATAACTCAACCCGCGCTACTCTTGACAATTCTCTTTCTATCAGCTGGGCACCAGGCAAGCCTCGAGATGCATAATGGAGTTGACCCTCTGGTAGCCGAAAAGACATTCAGAAACTGTCTTCGTCTCCGTGGGAGGGTACTTGGGACTTTGAAGGACATTATGGAGGAACCCAAGAAGGCTGTGGCCGAGGCCACCACTCTGATTATCGCCTCGCTTGCGAGCGGCGAAGTGCGTTTACATTCCTTCTGGACTCTATTAGGTAACTGCTGATTGTGTATCAAAGGCTGTCAACGCCAATTTTGAGGCCCTTGAAATTCACATGAAGGGACTGCAGAGACTTGTCCATCTACTTGGCGGAGTCGAAGCAATAGATCATGGAGCGCTTGCAAAAATCTACGAGTATGCAAATCTCGTCCAAGTGCCTCTTTGCTAGACAGCACCAAGCTGACTGACTACCCTCAGGTGCGACGTTCGAAGCGCAGCCCTGAAAAACACCAGGCCCGTCTTCGCCATGTCCCCCCGCTTCCGCAGCGAGATTCTGCAGGATGCCAGGTTTTTTCACACGCAGGAGCCACTAGCGATACCAAGGCGGCTTTCACAACTAGGTCAATCCTTTTTCAAGGCCCCCTGGTATACACAACTCGAATCTTCAGTGAGAGCCTATACGCAGATCCTCCACCGCTTGATAATCCACTACGAGGAAGCCCAAGTCACCCCCTCGCTCATCACACCAACAGACAACGACCTCTTTCTAGTCTTCGAGCACCAGCTCCTCTCAGCAAGCTACACATCACGGCCAGATGACCCCCACGAGCCTCTCCGCCTTTCCTTCCTGCTCTACGTGAACCTCCGCATCTGGCATTTCCAGGGCATCCCATTAACGCAGTATCCAGCCGCGGCACTACGGGCGAGTCTCGGGGCGTCATTGGCTCACATACTGAAAGTCGCTCCCGATCTACTCTTCTGGATCCTATGGATGGGAGGCCTTGCATCGCGCGGGGCAGAATGCCACGCCTGGTTCGTGGAGAATCTGAGGACGGTAGCGAAACAGCTTGAACTGCAGAACTGGGTGGCTGCCAGGATCGTTCTTGGCGGGTTCTTTTATACGGATCAGTATGGATGGGAGGCGGAGAAGGCGGCGGCAGAGGAGCTTTGGAGGGAAGTTGTTCCAGAGGCGCATAAGGAGACTCATGACACGCCCGTTATCTTTATATAGAGACCAATTGGAGGTTGTACACCTTTAGTCCGACAGCGATTCAAGAGATGAGATTAGCATAGCCATTTATGTCTTGTACACCTCACAGTCCTCTCAAGACGAGCAAGCCCGGATGCCATCGGTCTTCTCCCTTGGATCAACCGGACAGATGGACGACTTTTTATAGCAGGTGCGACATTGCGCCTGTTTCATAAGATACGATGTACGAATGCGGATGAGGTATGGAGTGGAGGAAGTTAAGAAGCCTACAACTTAGTCAAGGTATACTGATCCTTGACTTCAACTTCACCTAGTCTTAATTAGAAACAAGCATCTCGTCGTTTCTCTAAGGAGAAAACAAATTTTTGTACGCTCTTCTTGGAGCAGTTCCATATATACAGGGATGAAGATCAGGTCTATTCCAACCAGGGCCGAAAACTGGGCACGAAGTTCGTCGCTGTAGCACAGTGGACATACTATGGAATACTGCCAGAGTGAGCGACTCAGCAGTCGCTCAGCTGCCCCTCAAACGTACCTCGCGTAGCAAACTATCCTCTAGTCTCACAAGCTTCTCCAATCACGACAATGGTGGCACTCTCAGTCTCTCGAAACCCTTCTTCATCGGCCGCAACCTCGGGAATTTGGATCCGGGCGACGAAGCGCTCAAACGCTGCCTGATCCGCAAAAGAAAATTCGGCAATCGCGTCCAAGGCGGCATCTGTTTGCGTGCCGCGCAGCACAGTGGCTGGGGTCGACAGGCTCCGCACGGTGGTACCCTCCAGCGGCCTTACGACGTTGTTGGGCTTACACAGAAAAAGGAAGGTTGTTGGGATCAACAGGCTTCTCGTTGCGGACTCCTCCATTAAGACATCCTATAAGTCCCTTGCTTTGGATTTCCCGTGCGTATCTTGACTTTTTCTTGGATCAACACAATCCAGCTGTGGTGGAAAGCCATGACCCATCAAACGATCGAAGTCCTTGGATTTCCACCCGCACCCCTTTAGAAATATGCAGCTAAGTAATTAGCCGTACCGGAATTTGTTTCTTCCCCTATTATACTTATATCTCTTCAGGTAAGCCATCCCCCGAGCCTGCATCTTGCGGTTCTATATACAGCTAGCTGACATCAGCGGCTGCTCGCCCAATCCGCCAACGCATCCTGTCCCAGCTTCTCCTTGATAATATCGTGGCTAAGATCCCAAAGCCTCCGTCCAAGCCCGGGGTCGGATGCCTGACTCGTCTCCTTGCCCGGTTTGCCGGGGTCCACGAAATAGTACCCGTTCCAGCCCTTCTCTTCCACTTCTGGACTGGTTGCCGCATAGAGCGCACTGTACGATCCTTGCTCGGGATCGCGACCGGCTGCTAGCATTACCGTTGTTAAGAGCTTTCCGAGGAGGCCGGGGTATGCGTCTTTCCATTGTTGTTGCATGGCTGTATTGACCTATCAAGGATTAGCAGAAACAAGCAAGACATCTTAGCCAGGTCGGAACTTACTGCTCCAGGGTGTACAGAAAGAGCATAAATATTATCCCCATTAGGCCTGATAACCTTCTCCACGAGCCCATATTTTACCCCCAGAATAACAGCAAGTTTCGAGCGCCCATACCGCTCAAGCGGTCCAAGATCCGGGTTATTGATCTCGTCAAGCGACTCGAACTTGACATTCGATGGCGCCATGCGGTGCTGCTCTGACGACTCAAAGACGATCCGGGGTGCGGGCGTATCAGGAATCTTTGATGTCTTGCGAAGGAGGGGATATAGTTGGTTGACTAGGTAGAATTGTCCTAGCCAGTTCACCTGAAAGTGCCGGTCGATCTTGTCGGATGTTTCGCCGTATTGGTTGACGTTGATACCCGCTGATAAAATGAGCTATGGTATGACACGTTAGCCTCCAGTACATTAGGTAGTTATGCGTCGTTTCTGCGACATTGATCAACGTACCAGATCCAGCCTCTCCTCGTCCTTGACGAATTTTGAAGCAACATCTCTGATTTGAGCTAGATTGCCCATGTCGCAGGGAACCCATTCGATTTTCGCATCGCTCCCCGCTTCCTTCTTGATTTTGTCTACGGCGTCCTGACCTTGGTCTTCCTTGCGGTTCACCATGATGACTCGGGCGCCATTTAGCACAAAGGCGCGTGAGATTTCATAGCTAGAACAACGTTGTGATTAGTCACTTGGCCAATTGAAAGCAGTAATGACCTTATGACTAGAAAAGGGTCAAGAGTTGAACTGACCCGATGCCAAATGCACCTCCAGTGATTATCGCGACGCGGCCGGTGAGGTCTTCGATTGTCTTCTTCGGACCGATGATCGGGTGCAGGATTGACTGCATAGTTATTGAGTAGTATGCTTATGTTTCTGGAGTTACTTTGTCTGTTTTGCTCGTTCTAATTCTGTGAGACTATGGTTTCGACCTGCTGAGTGCGATCGCGGACTGATGGCCGTTTTTGTATGGTCTTCTCTCGTCGCAGGCCGTTGATGTCATACCTACGACGGTATGCCCTCACAGGTACTGGTAAATGGTCGATCTACTGACATGTGAGAAGCACGGAAACTGTCAAAGGTCCAACCAATTGGACGTTACCCGGCATTGTCCTGGATCTTTGGATCGATGTAAACATTACGTGGATCAAGATATTCAACAAGAGGATATCACACCACCGAACCGCAAACTGAGTTGAGCCTATTTCACCTTTGACCCCTGTCTAACTCTGCCGCCAACAACCAAGTAGCTTGCGAACGAGATACATTTCCGACTTGACGCCAGTAATTCGCCCAGCGGCGGCATTCCCGCAGGAGACCGTCCCTGTGGTCGGTTGACTCTATATAGATTTACAGGCCGGCACATAAGGCATAGTAGCAATAAGGATTCAAACATTAGGCATGGTAGGTTCTTGCCAGACTGCGAGTATTAAAATACACTTTAAATTGTCGAGTTCAGCCCCGGAGTTGCGGAGTTGCGGAGTCCTGGAGGCGCGGAGATGCGGAGTAGCGCAGCATAGCATAGCAAATAGTCTGTAACTTACTCCGTATAGCGCTTTGAAATCCAACTTGGAATTCATATGTCATGAAGTATAAAACCCAAAATCTCACAAAAAGATTAAACTCGGCATATCCGTTTCTTACACATCTAGCTACGCCCTAACAATTAGTCTTCGCAACGCCCTCCTGTTTCTCACAGACCTTACAACAATCTTCAATTCGAAATCAAAAAAAAAAAATCACTCAAAATGGCCTCCGGTCCCAGTGTCGAAGAGCTGCTACAGCGCAATGCGTGAGGACACACCTCGAAACAACAGCACACAAGAAGCCGGCTAATCGCGCGCAGTGAGCGCGTCAAAACCTTCCAACCGATTCCGTCCCTGAGCGAAATCAGCAATCTCCCTCCCAATCAAAGATTACCTATGCCAAAGATATTCATTGGTAAATTCTGACGCTTTCCATGACTCTAACTGATGTCGCCGCATCTGACCCGTTCCATTTGCTAGTCTCGTGCTGCGACAATCGCGTAGATCCCTGGGATATATTGGGGCTGGAAAAATGGGGTGTGTCCTATCTCCAGTTCCTTGCTCACGTTTCTTTTCAAAAGGATGATCGCTCACTATTTCCCAGATGCAGTTGTTACGCGCGGCGCCGCCGGCCGAATGGCGTCGCAGTTCAGCAACCTGCTCTTCCTCGACCATGTTTTGAATTTCACGGATGTTATGATTATACATCATACAGGTTGGTAGAATCTTAGCTCATCTAATCTCTCACGGAAGTGATTCTAACTGACATCATGTAGATTGTTCCGCCCAGCTATTCGGCAATGACGGCGTTTGCCAGGTGCTAGCGGAGCGGGCCCCGGATGCTAGTCGCGAGGTTGAGAGTCTTAAACTTCCGGGGTTTGAAGAGTACGTCCCCTGTATTCCAAGCCGGTAACTACGGCTATTATCTGACCTTGATCTAGTCTTGAGCGCAGTGTTCAGGAGGATGTACAGCTGGTGAAGAGCTCACCACTTGTTCGCAAGGAACTTGCTGCACGAACAAAAGGCTTCGTATATGACCTCAAGACTGGAGAGGTTAAGCCTGTGCCGGAAGCAAGTTCTGTTTTAGTCAAGTGAGACAGTGGCTTAAGCCAGAGAGGATGTGGGAGCGTCAGACCAACCCTGCAAGGCCATGTACTATATTCTTTTATCCATCTAGTGTATCAAAATCCCACTTGCCACCTCCACAGGAAAAATTTGCGTTGAGCTCCGCGATTCTGTCCATCATCCAGCCTGAGGTACTGTTCATTTCCTCATCCGACATCCATCCCAGGGTAATTGCATGAGCCAGAGTACATTTCCTTGATGTCGCGCGGAACTGGACGCACTCTGGGTCTTCCTGACAATGTCGCTTGCATTCCTCAAAACCCTCATCAACATCAAGCACCATCTCCTCCCCGTCAGAGAAGTTATCCCAGTCACCAATCCTCGCAGCAAGATGCGGGTATACGAGGCGGTTAAAGACATCGGAATGCAGTAGCGGAGCTGGTACCTCATGTTCAGTTGCAGCTGCAATCATCTCCTGCTCGAGATTCCATATTGCCTGCACCTCACTAGCATCAACATGGTGGAAGGTGACGACAGGATAGCACAGTACATCATTTGTGTATTCCATCGTGCTAGGTGTCTCCCGCTGGATGAGAGGCCACGCTCCCGTTAGTAACAAGCCGGACTGTTCAGCAACATGCCCCAGAACGAGGTCCCCATACGCAGATCGATTCGTAAAATCCTCACAATGGTCTGCCACAGAAGCTATATGCTCTGTTATCCGCTGTATAGCCGCTCGAGAGAGAACCCATCCTGAACCCCCATATGCGAATAACTGGTCCTCCATAGTCACCGGGAGTCCAAGGAAGTACGGCTCCCTCCAATCAAGGCGTCCCAACCAGTCAAGCAGATTCGACCAGACAAGGAACGTGTCGTCCTCAATAAACATGAACCACTTCGCATCGGGCCTGGCCGCGAAAGCCCTCTGGACGGTTGGAAGAAACTTCCATTTATCGAGATCCCACGCCTTCCTCTGGAGCGAAGAGGCATTTACCGCATTTGTATTCTCGCCGATGAATTCTGAGATCCGATGCTGATTCCGGTGCACTTCGCGATAGAAGTCAAACTCCGGCGCGGTCGCTTGTATTTCTGTACTGATTCCTGACAGCACGTCGTGGATGTGCTGGCCTTGGAATTCCTCTTCCATATCGGACAGAATGACGTAGTGCGGGATGCATTGTAGAGTCGTCTGGAAATGCACGGGTAACCGCGTGCGCAGGGCGGTTGCGCCTGTTCGCATTATCACTAGGGTGTCATTTGCTCCAGGGAGATACCGGCAGCGCGTGCTGCCTAGAGTGCGGTCCGCGTTGGTATCAGGGTCTGTGGATGATGAGGATGTTGTGTCTTTTGGTGATGGCGTGTAGGAAGCTCCCTGGAAGAGGGTGATTGCGCTGATGCCAATGTTGAAGAGGATGAAGGCGGCAACAGTCAAGCCTAAAAGGCCAGCCAGGATAGACCTGAACACTCGATGGCTAGCATGGCACACCGGCATGTTTGACAAGCCGGCTAAGTACTAATCTGCGCGCACTCCTCGTGTCATTGTGGATGAGACAAGAAAAGGAAACAAAAACAAAAACGACAGAAAGTGCGGGGTTGAGGCTCTCGGGCAGGCACGCGTCGGAAGTTCATCGAATCCGGGGCGAAGCGGTCTAAGCCTCCTGAAGAGTTGGCGAAGACTCGTATTCGGGCGCACCAAGCCTGAGAAAGAGGAGAGATCGGTAGGGCACCGCGGCTCGATTAGGCAAGATACTGCGAGTATCGCGTGTTTTCCACTGTATTGACAGTTGTTTTTCCGCGGCCTGGCGTCCGGCCTTTTTATTTGGCTTCTGGATTGGTTGACCCTTCAGTTTGGGCCCTTTCGAGTAGTTTATTCTGCAGCCTAGCGGTGTGAATATAGTGCGGCTGAGTAGAAACAAGCTCGTGTTGATGCGGGGACTTCCTTCTCAAGAACTACATGAAAGTAGTATAAAACGAAGAGATGGCCGTCCTTAACCTGCCTCTCCAGTCCTACCACAAACGAAGCTCTCTCTTTCTCCCTGCGAGATCATCTCATTTCCAACACAATTTTCTCACAATGAAGCTCACAATCTCTGCCCTACTATTCCTCCCGCTCGGCGCCCTCGCCACTTCCCAGTGGTGCACCATCATCAATTCCAGCAGCAAAGTCAACTGCCGAGCAGGGCCCAGCCTCAGCTCCAGGGTGATCCGCCAATTGACCCCGGGCAAGGATTACTATTTCCAATGTTACAAGCGCGGAGACTGCTACAATGATAACTGGTCAGATATAATAACCTCTATCTCGCTCGCTGTGGCTGTGGCTGATCGAACATGCAATGTAGTACGTGGGACAGACACATCGCCCCGGGTGTGACTGACTGCTATGTGAATGGGTATCTTACTGATAGCCATTGTACCATGGGTAAGTGAACGGGCTTCCAGGGTCTATTGTGCCCTCTTGGTGTTCTGTTCTGGCAAGCTGACCGTCTTCGTAAGCGAAATTGGGAAATGTTAGGTTGCCAAATTCAGCAACTTGCAACGCCCAGGCAAGCCAGACAGGGACGGAATCGTTTGGAGAGTCAATGGCGAAAGCTATGTTTGGTTATTGCAACGGCAAACTCAAGTATGAGTTTGGAGTTGAATATGAAGCTCAGTGCGCGGCCATGGGTCCTTGTTGTTGCCGGTGCCCATGTGTAGATGTAGTGTTGGAATCGTCAAATACCACGTCGACCCGCAGTGCGGCCTGTCCGTTAACCTGAGTATTGGTTGAAATACGGCCAGATGAATATATATTAACTTACTATATCACGGATTCTAAATGTGGAAATAAATACCCCCGACCGTATACATAACCCCATCTCACCAACAAAGCTCCTCCACCCACTCCTCCCACTCCCCATCCATCCCATTACCCCTTTTTCGAAAGTCCACAACCACCGTCCCCACGTCCCGCCGAATATCCAGTCCAATAGTATGGATTCTGCAGAACTCCGGAATCGGCCTACACCCAGCCGCAGCAGTCTCCTCAACCTCCCTGGCCCTCTGCGCGACGGCGGCGAGTATACAGCCCTCCCAGACGCCGTCCGGACATGCGGCGATCTCAGATAACAGCGTGATCGCCTCGTCACGCAGGCTCGCGTCTCGGCATTTGGTCGCGGCGAAGTAGAGAGGGTGGATGGTGCCCGTGGAGATGGGCAGGCCGATAAGCGGGGTGGTGTGCGCGCCGGCATCTTCCGCAGCAGAGCATGCAGACCTCGCGAGCGCCACAATCCGCTTGAACTCGGGCACGAAGCGGTCGTAGAGCATCTCCTCCGCGTACAGACACGTCGCCGCCGTGATGAGCGCAATATAGTACTGGATCAGGATGAGCGCTGCGCGCGCCGAGATGCGTGGGCTGCTATGGCGGGCCTTCTGGCACGAGTACGAGTATGTGAATGCAGACTTCCAGAGCGCGAGGCGCGAGTGGAATGTGTGTGTCTGGGCGATGAGGTCGAGCGGGACGTTGCCTGGCGAGTAGTACTTGTACGTGCTGGCGGATGTCCGGGCGAAATGGAGGATCCGGGCGTGTTCGTGCACGAGGCAGGTTTCGGCCTCGTCGAGGGTGTCGAATATGTAGGGCAGATGGGGTGCTGTGCTTGTGGAGCTCGCAGCGGCGATGCTGGCGGTGATGGGGGCGCGCCTGCCCATGTATTGCGCGGCTTGCATGTCCATTTTCATGTACGCGCGTTTTATTGCGGGGTTGATGGCGTCTGTGATGGACATGTTAGATGCACAGTGCTACCAGAGAAAGTTTGACCGGTCAATCAGACGGCTTACCTTTTCCGTCTGACCCCGGGTGGAACATGATCCTCAAACACCGTTCAAGATGCCCCAACCCCGCTCGGAAGTCCCTCATGATAACCTCGAACCAGATACACACAATCCCAGCAAGCAATGCCGACTCGATGGATGCAATATCGCGACCGGCACAATCACCACCATTCGACGACGCGACCGTATCCTCAACGAGCTCCTGCAGCGACGAGAGAGCTCTCCCATACGTTCTGAGTGCAAACACATATCGTTGGTTGCGCGGGCCGGGATTGAACCCGTGGATGCCCAGCGAGCCGTGCGCGACGCGCTCCTGGATCAGTGCGCTCAGCGCAATAACGCATTGTCGGACCGCGAGCTCGCGGTGCATAGCTTGGATCATGAGCGGGCGCCAGTCGGCGCCAGTCGCCAGCTCGATATTGGTTGTACTGCTGGTAGTAGAAGTAGTAGCGCCGTGGCCGATTTCAGGCCCGTGCGTAATCCGTTCAATGAAATACTGCATGTACCGCGTCTCCTCGCAACTGGCGTCCCAGGGTTTTTGTGGAACCCGCATTTGCAGAATCGATCGGACGGTTAGTGTTTCAGCAAACGAGACTGTAATCTGGTGGGAGTCTGCAGGGGGTTTTGTCGTGGAAGGCGAAGGTCCGTCGCAGCGGCGGCCTGTGCCCGTGCATCGCTTGCAAGACGGCCATGTCTCGTCGCAGCGGATTCGGCGGATTCTGGAGCAGCGCGCGGGAAGGTTAGCGGGGTGCAATTGGTGGAGAGCAAGACTGCCGATAGACGGTGGCCATACTTGCATGTACGACAGCCGGTTCTGGATTTTGTATGCGCCCTTCTTGCCATCGTGTGCGCATACTAGTTACTATAATGTAGTACCTGGTTGGACTGGAGGAAAATATTGGGCATTTTGTACAGGATTCATGGGATCTTCCTGCGCCGGACGCTATACTTTCCTGGGTTGAGGAATACGATCTGACCAACCAGAATGACTTGTCTGGATGATATTTTTAGCCGCTTGGCTGTTCCAGATTCTTGCTCCACTCATCGACTACGACATACTCCTCTGGGTCCCCGACCTCTGGACCATTGTCTTCGTTAGGAAGTTCATCCCACCCGACTCAACCTCCTGCTCCATCTCCAACACTCACCTCTCCTCCCCACCAACACGACCCAACATCACCTCACCATCGCGCCTCTCCTTCCCAGTCCACGACCCGGGATCCCTCCAATATCTTTCAAGGCACAGTCCCGGATGAAACACCGTCATACAGCCGCAGGCAACGACCATCATCGCCCCTTCGAGAATCATAAATGAGACCTCGTCGTTGGCGAGGTCGCTGCCGAACCCGCCATTTAGTTCTGCGACGCGGAAGATGGAGCGGATGAAGATGAGGAGGGTTGCAATTGCGAGTCCTTTTGTTGTTGGATAGTGTTAGCACATTCACTGGCAGGTCGGCAGGTAAGAGAGACGCACCCCATAGAAACCCCTTCCACTTCCAGTCAAGTCCACCAGATGTTCCCCTTGCTCCATGGTCCTGCCCCCTCCACCTTTGTTCCCTCTTCACCCGCCAGAAAAACTCCCCCGCCAACCCCATGAAAACCCCAAGACAAACGACCTGCGCTGCGAGCCCAGCGATCATAATATTGATCCCCGTCTGCCTCAAGCCATCCTGATCCCTCCCCGCCGTAGCCGTGACAGCTCCGCCGGCGGCCTGGAGAACGAGGCAGAGAATGTCGCAGGTGACAAAGATCTTTGCGTAGGTTGCGGGCTGGAGGCGTGAGATACCCGACCCGTAGATGGTGATTATTCGGCTCAGGGAGAGGTATATTGCGGCTGTTATGAATGCCGGGGCGATTGTTAGGCAGATGAGGTATCTGGTTGAGGAGAAGAGCAGAGGTTAGTTTGATCTGGTATGGGAGGATCATGGGAGTTGGATGGCTGGTTACATACTGCAGGAACGCGGAGAAATTAAAGGGATTACTATGCAGGATCAGACGTCCCGCGTAGCCAATAACCTCGAGGAGAAGGCCTCCGCTCATGCAGCCGAGGAAACTCCAGGTTTTGAAGCGGACGCCATGGTAGAATTGTGCGACGAGCATGATGGCAAATAGGGCCAGATAGAGGGCATTTCCTGCTACGTTTGGAAAGTAGCGTATCAGGGCCCAGTCAATGGGGCACGTGTCTGGGGTGCATGGTGCCGTGACGGTGGGTAGTGTAGTGGAAGTGTGGGTGGGAGTTGCCATGGCTGGTGCGTGCTTTGAGGGGTATAGGAGAGAAGAGCGGTTGATGATAGAGTGCGTTGTATAGGGAGACTGCTGGGCTTTATAGATAGGACATGTTGCTTGGGTCTTTGGGGTAGATCCCCTGGGTTGGAACGCCAAGCCTGTATTCGTACTTGGTGGGTCAAACTGAGGTACAGGGGCGCCTGCAGTTGACTCGTCTAGAGACTTCTATACTAATATGGTACAGCATCATGCTAATCCCTCTCTGCTTGCCCCATCCTTGGTCTCTCAGTTTTGGTTTTGGCTCCTCTCTCCAGAACTGTCAGAAGTACCGGTGAAATTGAGTAATCCAACTGGTGACAATAGGCCTAGTATATCCCAAAGCCCAGTTTCTTACATGGCGGTTTGCTGCAGACTACATTTTATTCTGTTCGAGGTTTCTTTTTTTTTTCTCTGGTATTACATGTCCGATATAGGGCTAAGTGACTTGGATTTTCCCGGTAGGCAGTGCCTAATCGCTGTTCCCAAGCTGGATTTGAGTCAGTTCATCTCGTGGATATATACCTATCTTGCCACGCGTCCGGCTACCCAACGCCCTTTGGTTCTCTGATAAGCTTAGAGCGCTGCAGAGACAAAACAACAATCACTTGGACAGCTACTCGGATAATCAAGAGGTTTCCCCAGACTCTTTCCCTGAGGCTACCCGGCCCTTAGGTGATCTCCATCTAGAAGCCGTGATATGTACCTCTCTCTTCATAGTGACAAGCCATATATGGATATGCACGCAATGAAAGCGTTCCAGGAACTGCCTCATTGCATTTGGTGGTTCCGAGGGGCTGCATTTCCGGGCCTTTTGGGCTTCATGACGAGCTTTCAGCTGGAGTCCACTGCTTTCGTGACGTTTACAGTGCTTTAGACTACAAGGGGCTCCTTGATAGTTCCACGGAAGTAGCGCTGGCGGGAAGAGGAGCCAATCCGCTGTCCGAGCGCGCTTACCACACATGATCATCACTAGGTATCACCACGATAGTGCAAAGGGTGTTGCAGCTTAAACAATCATATTCCCAGAAAGCAAGTTATCAGGACAGACTGTATCCACGGTCACTAAGTGACCACTGAGGTTACAGATGGTGCAATATGTCCTCTGTTTCTAGAACTGCTCGACCTCCCTTTGTGTTTGGGGATTCGACTGCTGTGGTGAATACCCTCGTCCCTACATTTGGGCTTACTCAGCGAGAGGATAGCCCTCTGAAGAAGTTGCAAAAGCCTCGCAGACTCGTGGAAAGATAAAGAGGTCCGGGGCATCGAGGAGCGTAGCGTTGGCGAGGGGTACGCGTTGGCCGACAACCTCGCCCCACCCTTCGAGGACAAGGTTGGCCCCGACGGTCGAGTCGATCTTAACCCCGAACTCGCCGCCGCCGGGCTCACAGAAGCCGCTTGCGTCTTGAGAAGGTTAGCTGGGTTCGAAAAGCGGGGGAAATGGGCAGGGTAGGGCTACCTACCAACACCACCGGAGGTGGTCAGTGTCAGCTGAGGGACCTTGAGCGAGAGGTCGACTCCGAAGCCGTTGTCCTCTGTACTCGCTAATCAGCTCCCCCACACACGTTCCTGATAGGATAGGTAAAACGTACCCAAAACAGTTAGACTAACGGTAGCAACGATCTCAGTATACAGACGTGTCTGTGCATCGATCTGCGCATTTAGCGCCAATGAGTTCACCTCAATGCCCGGTGTCCACCCGAAAAACTGACCGGAACTCGCTGCTCTCAAGTCCAAGTCCGCAATAGCGGTGTCCGGGATTTCTGCTGTGACTCCTGTAGTAAAGTTCGCGGTACCACTGATGTAGACAATCACATATCCGGCGTTGATCTTGAAAGACGGGCCAAACTGGAATACACCAGGAATCCTCCATCCAGAAACGGGATAATCAAGTAGGGTGGCCTCTCCTGATGGCTGGCTAGAATCGCGGAAGTCCACATCTCCGTCAAGCTCCAGGCTTACTCCAAGGCGGGTCTTGACGCCCTGTGGCTTGACAGAGAGCTCTAGCTTGTCGATCTCGACGCCTGTCCCGCCGAGGCTACCTTCCACATGCCCCATTAGAGCTAATATGCCCTCCGTACTGCAGTCCGTGCAATTCGCGCGCAGCCTAGCATTTGGAAAGCCCGATTTATCCTCCCAGATTAGGATCTCCTCTGGAAAGCTCGCGCTGACATCGAGCATAAAGCTCCCATCCAGGTCGGGGAAGGAATTGCGCTTGTTGTAACCCTGCTCAAAAGTACCTTTACCAAAATCAAGCACAAAGGTGCTTATCACTTTCTTCCACGTACTCGGACTCGCATCGAGAGCTATCTTGGTCTCCCTGTTGTCAAATTCGGCCTTTGTCACAACCCAGGGATCATGCGAACGGTCACCACCGCACCCTTCCCAGCTAGGAACAATCACAAATGAGCGCAGGTCGTTGTAGTTGACCCAGTCCCACGCGGCCTTTGCAGCCTCGTATATGAGACGGTGCTTGAAGCGAAGTGAAAAGTCTTCCGCGGTGCAGCTTGTCGTCGAATCCAGCGCAAAAGAGAACCGGTCCATGTCGATGATCTTCTCGTTTTGCTTTGAGTAAGCGATCATGCTTACGAGTACAGGTTTTTCTCCCGGTACTGCTTTCCTGTTAGCGTCTTCCTCCGCTAAGTTGCCGCTGTATAGCATTGCAAAGACGTACTCTCACTCGAAGCCCAGATGAACTTCTCGTAATCCGCCAGGTCAACAGAGGCAGTGGCATCTGCGCGATTAGCAAGCGAGTCGGCCCATACATGACGAGGAACAGGAGCGAGGTCTTTGAAGGTAGGGTCAGGCACGATCAACTCAGCGAAACCGTGCGAGATACAGAGAGTGGCTACAGCGAGAAAGCTAAGCATCGTGAGTATGGGAAAAGAATGGAGTAAGAACGGATCCACGCGGTCGAGGCCGGGTGATTTGAGAGCAGAATGTACCGGGCTTTTTAGCACGCTCTTCACCACATGCTTTTCGTGTGGGATATCTCCGGCCGGCGATTTATCCGTCCTTCTTTGGCGAAGCCTACCACCGAGGGATCCTCGATATCTTTGTTGCTCTTCCGGAGAGGAAATCCATGCATATCTTTTGCGATTGGACGCGGGGAGCCTGCGTTGCATCATGACCGCGCGCACCGCCTCGGCAATCCTGATTAGCGAAAGGGGTCTGGTTGAGTCGTTCCCGTTGTACTCCGTGGCGTGAGGTGAGATACTAAATGAATGTCGAAGACTAGGGGAAATCGTTGAGACGGAGGGAAGTGACTCAAGACCGGAATTTGGCGGTCCTGGAATAGACTTGGCTTGTCAGGTTTGCCACGCAGTCAAGTACTAAGGTTCATTGAAGCTTTGGGAAGTTCTGGTCGGCTGTTGGGCATCCAAACCATATCCGAGGATGGCAGCATTTTCGCGTCAAAGTCTGGTAAGACTTGCGTGAGGTGTCATCTTCAGATGACTGATATGAACGCCGAGGTCGAAAGTTCCAAAAGGCATGCCAATTCTAGGCAAGAGTAGCTCCTGGAGCGTCACCGTAATATTATCAAGCCGAGCAACCTAATAGGAAGACGGAATCTGTAACAATTAGCAACTATAAACGAGGTGAGGGGCTGGAAATGGAACGCATATCCTATGTAGGGTAGCTCTCTTTCCAGTCTGGTCTTCCTGCAGCTGCATCCAGACTGGACAATGCAGTCTGGCTGGTGGCTACCGAGGGGATGAACTTCAATCATCTATCTCGAGAATCGCAGGTAGGTAGATTTGTTCAGATAGTGTACTACTCAAGACATTAGTCAGAAAATTCATATGTATTCATAAAACAAGCTATTAGGTTATTTTATACGTCAACTAATCTATTACACAGTGAAATCAATCGCTTACTCCGCCTTCCCAAGAACAATATCCGCCGCGCGCTCAGCAACTGCATAGACCGTCGAGATCGGATTTCCGGATGGGATCAATGGGAAGATACTCGCGTCTACGATCCTAAGATTCGTCGTGCCGTATACCTTCAAATCCTGATCAACGACGCCACCAGCTTCCCGCGGGAGCATAGCAGCTGTTCCGCAGGCGTGGTGAGCCGGGGCCCCAAGGGACTCGCGGAGTTGAGTCTTAATTGTGGCCAGATCCGTTGTTTCTGGTGCCTGGACGAGCGGTGCAAAGTGTGGGGAAGACAGAAGTTTCTGTGATGACTGGACCTGACGGGCGAGGAGCTCAATATCGAGGGGGTGCGAGAAGTATTGCGGGTCGATTGCTGGGTGCTCTTCTGGGTTGTTGGAAGAGATGTGTACGCTTCCTCGGGAAAGGGGGTAGGAGAGAATGGCGGCGAGAGCACCAAAGTTGCCGGGGTATGTGCCAAGGATGTTGAACTCTGAGGCTTCGTTTGCCTGTTCGATGAGGGATCTGGTGACAGCTTCGCGATTGCTGGATCCTGCATACTGGGCCAGCATGTTTTTGAGATCATTCTGCTGTGGTCGCGTGAATGAGAACGCCTGGGCCCCAGGTGGCACACTCGCAGCTTGTGTGGTCTCCTTCAACGAAAAGGGGAGCACAGCCATGATATGGTTCTGCAGGCCTTCGCCGACACCTTGCTGCTCAAGAACAACATCAACACCCAAGTGCTCCAGTCTTTTCGGATCACCAACTCCCGAGAGCTCCAATATCTTTGGCGTATGAAGCGCCCCGACAGCTAAGATCACCTCTTTTGTAGCGTGGACTGTACGCGTTGCACTTCGAATGTCAACTCCGACACCAGTAGCCTGCAGATTACCACTCTCCTGCGTCGCAAACAAAACTTTTCGCACATTTGCCTCGGTCACAATCCTCACATTCTGCCTTTCCTTTGCGATGAGACCATATGTCGAATCAGAGCTACTCCTCAGACCAGTGACAGGATCAAGCGTCATAGTACAGGGCCTGGTTCCCACAGATCCTGTTCCCGTTCCGGCTAGAAAGGACTTCTGCGGCTCAAATCCGTTTACCTGATGGGCATCTTCCCATGCCTGGGCGAGCGGCTTATTTTTCCCTTCCTCAAGGAGCGACGTGTAGGCAACTTTGATCGGGCCTCCTTCTCTCTCACCTTCAGCTGCGGGCAAGGTGACGGATTTCTCAAGATATGGCTTGAGCGACTCCCATGTCCATTTTGGGTTTCCGAGCCTCGCCCAGGCGTCGATTCCAGCGGGTGATGGAGGCGTCCAGAATAGTCCGTTTATGGCTGACGAGCCCCCGAGGAGCTTCCCTGCGGGATGAGTGGTCTCTCGATTGTTCAATCCGGGCTACCAAATCATTAGTACTGAGGTAGAAGAACGGCAGTCGGGAATGAATGTACCTGTGGAACAGTCTTCGTCTGCCAGTCCAGATCTGTGCCTGGAAGAGTAGGCCACGCGCTTGAGTCTGATACTCGGGGGTCCGACGTTCGATCAGGCCCGGCTTCCAGGACAACTATTTGCAGGTCGGGGTTTTCAGACAGCCGCGCCGCGAGTACCAGGCCCGATGTGCCGCCACCAACGATGATGTAGTCTGCTGAGGCAGGAAGAGGGTCTGTCATCTCCAATTTGCGGGAAGAGAATTGTCGTTCGCGGAAAATGAAGGAGTCGAAGTTGAGAAATATCAGCAACGGGTTGGGGGACACAAAGGGGTTGTCCAGCTGAGAGATGTATCGACCTGCACGGGCACCTTTTGATTCATTTGCCCGTGTATAGTCAAGGGACGCGGAACCATTCCATGTTCCCTTCTGATCAATCAAGAACATTGGGGCCAAGATCATATAGAGTCATCGACCCCGCTGTCCGACCATGTGGGCCCATCAGGCCATCGGCGGAGCGCATGGGGCTGAAGGAGCGCGCGCTATGCTTCTTATGGACGAATAGCCGGATAACTCAGGTCCAACTATGAAGATCAGGTTCAGAAAGCAATAAGCCCTCGCGCAGTAAGTGAGGATTTGCGTAAGTCAATGATGGCAGCGCATACGATATGAACCAGTCGGAAACCAGCGGTATGGCCCCCAAATGCAGGCAGCTGTATTGGGCGCAAGCTGAGAATTGAGATATCGCTATTATGCAATCTCGGTCGTAATAGTTACTAAAACGCTCGTCATTGATCTGTATAAATCCCTGCAGCGCCTTCTTGGATTTCGTAATTGGTTAGAACCCTCGGTCCCAGGACCCGGCTGTCGAGATCTATCATGTCTTCCTGAGCGCCCGAAGAAAAGACCTGCGTACAGAATCTTCTAAAATCTGCGAGTGCCTCAGGGCTGTGCCACGGCCAAGCCATCAACGCCTCGGAAGCATTCGCTGTCGATGGTTGTGCACCCGGACCAGCCCAGGGTTTCCAGACCTCAGCCGACCAAGGAAGGAAAAAGTCCGTTTCTTCACGCGCATACGGTCCAGGGAACCATTCGTTGGCCGGTGGGTCTTCAGGAAAGAGCCCTAGACCGAGCTTAAACAACCTCAACCACTCGGCGTTATCGGCCGGTGTTTGGTTCCAGGGATCGTCATCACCGTAGAGGATCTGCCGCGCTTCAGTGTGTATCAAATCATCAGTGATCGTTTCATTGGCCTCTTGTGCTCGACGAATGCGCTCCGTAAGCTGAGCAGTAAAGTATTCAGATGGAGTTGGTTTTGCTGCGCCTGGTAGCGCATCCGGTTGATCTACGCTCCCTCTAAAGCTCCAGTGGGCGTTGGCTGTGCGGGTTGCACTAAACGGGTCCATTGTCGCCGATTCCATCCCAATGAGATATGGTGGCATGGCATTTTCGACGGCCAGTGCCACCGCCGGTTCCAAGCCGCGGTGTCCTTGCCAGTCTCTCATGGTTGCGCCTTCGCGAAAGTGCTGTGCTAGATGTTCAGTTCTCTCTGACCACAGTTCGAATGTCTGCGAGCAGATTCCGCATCTCGATTCCACTTGGTCGACCTGCGACTTCCAGCTTTCCATTAGTGGTATAAATCGACTGACAGAGTGCACGAGGCGCAGATGTTGCACAAGATGATCTTTCCTGTAGAAGGTGCGAAGAACAATGGGCTTGGCTTGACAGAGACTGTAGGCGTGCGATTCGAGATGGGTGTCTGGAGGGTTAATAAGGTCGCAGAACACACAACGCGTGATCGAGTCTGGTCCGGTATATGTTGGTCCGCTTGGGCAGCATGTGTAGCTTTCCAAAGATAGATGCAGCGTCTTCTCGTGCCGTGTCCAATCATACTTTGTACGAAACGTGTCTGTACAGAATGTGCACTGAAAAGGCCTTCCCTCTCCGCCTTTTGCCCGGACAGCGGTTGGTTTGCCTCGACGTCGCCGCCGCCGTGGCTCAGTGGCGTAGAAACGGGTAAATGAGCCGTTCGAACTATGCGATCCGAAGCTCTGAGCAGATGATGGTGAGCTGGAAATGCCGGATCCCGAACGATTCGAGGAGGCGATTGACCGAGAATCATTCGGAGTAGATCGCGGGGACACCCCAGGCTCATAGTCGCATCTTCTGCTTTTGACCACGGCGCTCATGATATCGTCGAGCGACGCGGCCTCCGCCTCTGGGGGTGAATTTCTCCATCGTTCAAGCGGATTCATCATTCCATTGTCCCTCTCGGTGTTGAATATCTCCAGTGAATCGCGCCGCTGCAGTGTTAGTCCACCACTCCCTCGCGCCGACCGATACTTCTGCCGTCTCCGAGCATTCGCAAACCAGGTCGACACCTGTGTGAGGCTCAATCCCGTCCTTTCGACAAGAGCAGCTTTCTCGTGCTTCTTTGGGTATGGATTGTCCGCGTGCTGGTCGAACCATTGCTTCAAGATCTGCACCGCCGCCCGACTCATCTTCACAGGTCCCACAGAGGGCTCGCAGCCTGAACCGGACCTTTCATCGTCGATTAAATGCACTGCGCCATCTGACGTTGCCGTTTCGGGACGAATAGGCGACTCTAGGGGCGAGAAAATCGAGTCAAAGTCGAATTGCAACGGGTCGGTCTCGGTGCCCCGCAGAGCTTCGCCGAAATCCCCGCCGGAAAGCGTGGGGTCTGGAAAGTCTGCACCAAAGGCACGCTCGAGGTCCTCGAAGGACATTTCCAGCGTAGGGCGGAGGGTCAGCGTTACACAGGTTACACAGAGATAACTTGCGGAGGAGGATGAGCGATGAATGAGTTGGAGCTGCTCAGTCCAGCCGACATCGCTCGAATCACGTGGCGGACCCAGGTGCGCCTTTGCGATTTCTGTTTCTGGTATAGCGTCAGCAAGCAACACTGGTCGTGGCCTTGTCAACCTTCCAAGTCTCTAACTCAACACCATGAAACACATTTACATTTCACGTTGATACGCAGTTTTGGTGCACGGTGCGAATACTATGAAGTGTCGTCCAAACACATGCAGGGAGGCAGTGCTTCAATCGTCCACTCACAGTCCGTCGTGTCTCGGGTCAATCTCACAGAGGCTAGTGAGGCTGGAGCTTTGGGGCCCAGGCCAGCGGATTTCATTCCGCCATTGTTCGCGAGCTGACGAGTTTCCAGGAAATTCAGGAAGGAATGGCGCAGTGGGTACAGCATAATCAAGTCCGAGTCAGGCCGTCAGCCTTGAATTCAGAAGCGAAGCCAGCGTATTAGTTCAGCTGTGGGGTCGGATGCGACGGCCGCCCGCGGCGTACCATAAAGCCATTGTTATGCGCCAAATCGAGAAATCTAAGTCTGACACGAACCGGTTATATCATCATGCAGCCTCCTTTTCCCTCTTTCACAACTGTCTGGCACAATGAATCCTACGCGGACATCTCACCGACGCGCCCTGAGCTCAGCGCAGCGGGCAAGACTGTAATCATCACTGGAGCTGTAAGAGTCCCATCGCCAGTCTAGGTCATTTCTAACAATCCTCAGAGCGGCGGAGTTGGTCGCGCAACCGCCATCTCATTCGACCGCGCCGGCGCCAGCAAGATTGTTCTCCTCGGTCGTGATGAGGCAAAGCTTCAAGAAACCCAAAAAGCACTCTCCTGCTCGAGTACAGTGCATTCCGTTGCTGTGACAGATGAGCAGGGCCTGCATACTGTCGCCGCTACCGTCGGAGCATGGGACGTTCTAATCCTAGCCGCTGGCTATCTCTCCGCCAAGAACACACTGAAGGATGCCGACACGGATGAGTGGTGGCGCAGTTTCGAGACAAACGTGAAGGGCACGATGATCACGTCGAAGGTCTTCCTTCCAACTGCAAACCCCAAGCGTGCCGCGATAGTCGGGCTTACCTCAGGCCCGCTTGTTTTCCCTCCCTCCGCAATGATTGGTGCATCGTCCTACTTTGCCTCGAAGCTAGCGCTCATCAAAGTCATCGAATTCCTCGCCGCTGAGAACCCGAGTGTTTTTGCCGCGGCGCTGCACCCTGGTATGGTCGACACGCCTGTCCTAAGGAAATTTGGGACAGATCCGAAGGACCTTCCTGTCGACAAGGGTAAGCTCCTTGCACACTACTTTAATCGTGTCAGCGACTAACTCGTGATAGCGGAACTTCCTGGAGATTTCATGGTGTGGCTGACAAGCCCTGAAGGGTCGTTCCTCAACGGCAGGCACGTCTGGGCGAATTGGGACGTCCCGCAGCTCAAGGAAAAGGCCGATGATATCAAGTCAGGGCTTTTGTTGACGTCGGGGGTCTATGGCTGGCCCTACGGGATGAGTTGAACGATCTTTGTGTTCCACTGTCACGTACTGCCCCTATGTAACCGCGACAGATATAAATCTACACACACAAGATTCTGTCTCCACTTATGTGCTTCTTTCCTGCACGTAATCCCGGTTGTTCTCCTGTTTCCCAAGTAGGCAAGCGGCGAGACTTTTTCGTAGGATTTTGTTATCTGTGCGCAGATATATATATTGCCCATTCTACGACCAACCCCTCTCCCGTCGTCATCACAACAACATTGAGATTCAAGACGCTTGGAAAAAAACTCCTTTCCTTTGGAATATATCCCCCCTACTTGCAGCTCTCCGAAATATGAACACCTACTACACATTTCAAAGTGAGTTCCAAGTAGTAGTGTTGCTGACCGTCGCATACAAAAGTTAGAATTCGTTCGCAAAGCTAAAGCCACGCGACGAACACTCGCGATGTCCCACCACAACAATTCTTCCCAACACGCGCCTCGCCTTCATTTCCAACACTGGACCTAAACAATTCACTTGCACTATACTAATTACTTCCATACTTCCCCATGCGCAAATGCCCGTCGCTCCACCACTTACCGACGAGTGCGGATACTACGGCGGCCGCGACGCAAGAACCCTGTGTGAGGAGTGCAACGTGATGTTCTACTGCAGCACCGAACACAAAGCCCTGGGACGCGATTTGCATATGACGCCCTGCCACTATCACCAACCTCCGTCGCAAAATTGAAGAAGAGGAGCGACGCGTCCGCGCTATTAGTGACGACGAATGGGCTGGGCGCGCCTTCGAGATGTGGATTGGGCGGTCCGGCTCTTTCGAGGAGTATGGGTACTATATGAAGCGCGACTGGCCTTGGGAAAGGCCTATGGCGCGATGAGGACGAAAGCGCCTGTTACGCTGCAGATGGAGGAGTACGTTGAGATGGGGACGGCTGGATCGGGACGACTTTGAGCAGCTCCATTCCATCATCCCTGGTCTGATGCTGCGGGTTGGGCAGGACCAGCGCTGCTATGATTATCTGAGGTGGTGGGCGTGCGTCTATAAGAGCGAGGACCCGTGCGATCGCGAGATTCCCTGGTTGTGAATGAAGAAAGCGAATGCGTTTGAGGATACTAAGAAGATTGCCGCCCGCTGGTCGGATCTGCAGCAGCTTGTTGCCTTTACGAATCTCAAGGTCAAGCTGCGATGGATGTCATGAACGTGCAGAATCTGAAGAACTGGGCGAATGCGAATCTGGTGGGCCAGGCGCGACTGGACTTGGAGAAATCTAAAGCGAAATACGTCAGTAGCTCGATTGTGATAGAGAACCGGGCGATCTTGCGGGGTACAGGACACAGCGCACTCATCCTAAGAAAATGCAAGGGCTCCTTGGTGGCAATATATAGTTTGGGCCTCTTATAGGAGTGCGAATAACATTGCCTTGACTATACCATTCTGTAGAAGTCCTACGTTCAGTAATCTATGTCATATCATGTCCTACAAAACAGTTCCCAGTCAAGACAAGAATAGCAGGTCATAATATGCTAATGCATGCACAACCTGGCAGGTATTCACTATCAGTAGGTCCTAAAAGGAAGATCATTTTGCATCATAAGGCAAGGTGGCCGAGTGGTTAAGGCGCTAGTTTTAGGCACTAGTGGGAAACCTCGCGGTAAGTTCCGACTTAAAGATTCTTCTACAATCAGTAATCTAATAATCACCCAGAGTTCGAATCTCGTCCTTGTCAAACCTTTTTTTCTTCCTCAAAACTTCAGGTCCTCACGTTTCTGTCTTCCTTTGCGATCCAGAAGACGACAAATATTTGCATTATACGGCAAGGTGGCCGAGTGGTTAAGGCGCTAGTTTTAGGCACTAGTGGGAAACCTCGCGGTAAGCTCCAAGTCTCAATGTTATTCTTGGAATAGTCTTCTAATTATCACCCAGAGTTCGAATCTCGTCCTTGTCAATTTCTTTTTTCCCTCCAACAACACCAATTATTTTTGGATCTCCCACGTTACATTTGCTTTCAAGGCCCAACATTTCTTCATGGAAGAGGCCTCTACGATCAGGTCCACTCATCGTTTGCTCCGAAGCTCCCTCGGAACCGTGGCAAACGGAAGGCGCCAGGGGCTGCTCAACTTCTCCACAAGCACCCCATCTCGTGCCGAAGCTCCCCAACACCAAAAAGAACCATCCTTGCCTCGTTGTACCATCTACGTCTGACATCTTCGTCATTGACGAATCCTTTCCGTGTCAGATATGACCTGGCGGCTGGATGGATCGCATCCGCTGTCATCTTGACTTGGCCTCTTTTTTTCATCATGGGAGGCACGTAAAACGAGTGTCAAAACGCAGGCGGCATCTGAGAAGTATGCGAAAATCGCCGGGGTCTGTGACATCAGTGCGGCGGATTCAACCAGATCAGAAATTCTTTGAGCCGTACCCCAATTGTTCGCAATCAGCTCCGTCAGGGGTCCGGGGGATTCCAAATAAACACGCCGTATCTCATTGCCAACCTCGAGGTAGCCGGTACACGTTGGGAACTGCAGGTTCACCTTGAATTCGTTCGCAGTCACCCAGCTTGGGAGAAGAATATCCTTCAAACTTTTTCCGCAAATCTAGACAATTCAACTGCCCTGCACTAACCTCCAATTATGGCTTCTTAGGACTGGTAGTAAGCGTGAAGTTGTCCCTCCACCATCCTAATCGGGATAGGGTCTGCAGCCCATATAATAGAGTTGTCGCAACTGAGACCCATTTTTTCAATTCCCAGGGTATCCAAAGAGCCGATCCAGTTTGAGACTCTTCTGGTGAGCCCTGTAAGCTTAGGCTTCTTCCCCAAGACGGCGCCAATCCGTGCTTGAAGACTACCGACAGAATATAAGACATCATCATGTTGCAGCTGCTTTTGGAGTTCTTCGACACATCGTCCAAAGTCGAAACCAGACGTATCTTATATTGGAGTTAATATACCCCAAATGACCTCGAGAGGCGCCGGAATTGCCTACAATTCAGCTGATAATGCAGCGCTCAATCAGCTCAGGTTTGATTGTGTTGATGTTGGCTGCATTACGCTGGGGATGACTATGTCTTCTCCGGTACCCGTGTTGGCATCGTTGGCCATGGCGGTAAACCTACGGAAGGACCTTGGAAAATTACTGAAAAATTCCCAATGCTACACGAAGCCAGATTTGATATCATTGATGCCGCCATGCTCGTCCCAGGGTCAGACCACGAGGCCTACTTTTTCCGGGGAACGAGATACGTGAGGATCCATCTCAAGGATAATAAGAAATAAGATCACCGGTGGCCCTGGGAACATTGCCGACGACTGGCCTGGGCTTACGCAAGCTGGCTTTGATTGCGTTGATGCTTTCTTGGTGCCCGAGGCGGAGACGTGGGGTTTTAGAGGAAACAAGGTTGCGAAGATCAGGGTTGTCGAGGGTCAACCTGACCAGCTTATCTCGAGCCCTACGTTGATCAAGAGTGCCTTCCCAACTCTATATCCATTTGTCAAATAAGTCGGCGAATGGTTTGCCATCAGACTTGGGGCAGGCTGAGCTCTGTGGTCTGGCCCGAATGCGAAGCCTGGATGTGTGCCTAGCTGAACAGCTTGTTGGACATGACGTTTTGCGTTCTTCTGCCGTTTTTCTTTTAAGTAGCTAATATATACAAAGACCAAGGGGTTTCATAGACTAAAATTGAAATTTAACATTGAAACACCAAGGCCAAACCTGCAAGGCACTATACCTGGCTAACACAAGACTGCCAGGTGCCCATTGTGTTGAGAACCGACCCCACTTAGTTAACTATCCAGACTTGCTGACCAATCATAACGCCGCCAACTTTCGCAGGTTTTGCTCCCGACCCGATTTGGTCTTCCCTCCAAGACAACACCTCTCCTCATGCCACCTGCACCTTCTGCGCTCGTTCTTCGTCCGGTCCGGACTGCCGTACCACCTGATACCATCTGGTCGCGCGTACCCGAAGATGCGTTCAGAGAGCACCTCGTTACCTTGGAGAAGCAGACGAACGCGGTACCGATGGATGTCCTGACCGCAGGAGAGGATGATGGCAATAACAAATACGACAGCTCCAGTCAATTACTGTCACTGAAGACGGAGAAACAGGTCGCTGATGACCTCGCCTACATCGCTGCTGTCACCGAGGGAGCGCAGAGCGTGGCCGCCGTCTGTCTCACGCAACACATTGGGGCCTCGCTCGCTCCGGGGTCTCCTACGTTGGTAATACACGTCGCGGGAATGGATGTCATCGATGAGAATGTCAAGCGAATGCTTGACTCTGTTGTCGCGCAGCTCCATCGTGATCTTGCGGAGCCTGACCGCACTCAGGTCATCTTCGGCTCGATCATCCAGCAGCATCAGCAGAAACTCCTTGGCCGACTTCGTTCACGAAAATGGATCAAGCCGAGGCATCTGGCGAGGACACACAAGAAGCCTCTATGGCAGGATTTTGACAATCTCCTACACCGGGCTCAGCATATCTACCCTAGGAAGCCTGAACGCAGGATCCAGGAAGCAACCAAATCATATATTCGCGAAGTCCGTAAAGTGTATGAGGATTTCGAGACTTCAGCCGATCAGACTGCCCAGGCGCTCCAGCAGCTCGTGAAAGCAACGTTCACGTGGTGCAAATCGCCGCTAATAGGCGATTACGCATCGAAACTCGACAGCGCAGGGCTCACTCGTCAGATCGCCGCGGCACTCAAGACCCTTCGACAGCTCGAAAAGATAGGCGCATATTGGCGAATTGCAGAAGACCTCGTCGCGGTGGCGGACCAGCATCCACATATCTTCCGACGCATAGAGCTCCGGTACCTTACTCCATACGCGAGCATACCCACCTGTATCGCATACGAATCATGGGCTCACACGTGCCATGTCCACGCTGAAATCCAGCTCGTCGTCGAGCTTGCCAAAAGCACCCCAAAACAAGTTGAATCCGAAGCCGAAGTCGGTAATGTATCAACAGTCGAAATGCGACCACGGACCATCGGCACGAGTAAGTACCTGTGTTACTTATGTTACCTGTTCCTGCGATACCATGGAGCCTTCCAGATGCTTAGTACGCATGGGCGTCTGTACGACCAGTGGACTGTTCCTGATTTGGTCGAGTATGACACGGCCACGCGAGATAAGTTCGCTTCTGTGCTTAAATGCTTGGATGAACATGTTGTGGAGCAGATCGAGGAGACGAAATGTGTTATCTGGCGAGCTGAGCCTATGACGAGTCGTCAGAATTTGCTCTTATTAGGTACTGAAGAGCCCGATGGGGGTACTTTGGAGCATGGCGTTGACTGTGTTGCTTTGTCCTGATGATTTTGCTCGACTCGATAAGGTGGAGACCCCTGAAGCATGAAATGCATCGGAGTCTACAAAAAGATTCAACTCATTCGATTTGCAAGCTCAATTCCTCATCCCGAGGCTAAGTGGCTCATGCGCCATACACGATTGCATCATTTGGCTCGAGTGTCGGGATCATCGCGTCTTGCGGTGGGGCAAAGAACATCAATGGATCCAGGGCTCCATATCGCCGACGGGGTCGGCGGGGTATTTGAAACCCTCCCCCTCACCCCGAATTTCCAAATTCCTCCTCCTCAATTCTTGAACAACTCCCGTCTATCCAGTCGCATCGCCTTAATCCCTTCCTTCGACCTCCCACCACGACCTAGCAGCAAAATGAGCATCCCGCGACCTCCCCTCGACCCAGACCTGGACCACGCGCTCTCGAAATTCGACCCAAACAGCAGCCTCGCAACACCCGAAGCCCTCAAAACCCGCCGGCGACGGGCGCACCTAACCTGGTCCTCCATTTCAGCTTCCGTCTCAGACAAAATCTCACACACCGAAGCGACAATACCAGGCCCCAACGGAACCCAGTTGCCAGTCTCAATCCTGCGCTCCACAAACCCGTCGCACCAGTCTACCCCTGCATCCGAAAAAGCATGTATCCTGCACTTCCACGGCGGCGGCTTCTGCACAGCGAATCGGTTCCACGGACTAAACGCCCTCTTCGACCTTATAACGGAATTGAACGTCCTCGTCGTGAGCCCGGAATACAGACTCAGCCCCGAACACGCGCAGCCTGCGCAGGTGGAGGATTCTTACGCTGCGCTACTCTGGACGGCGAACCATGCCCTAGATCCAATTCTCGGGTTTAATGTTGAGAAGCTGATTCTCTGCGGCGGGTCCGCGGGCGGGAATCTGGCGGCGGGGGTAAGTCTCCTCGCGCGCGACCGATCCGGACCGAAGATTTTGGCGCAAATGCTCTTCTACCCCTGGCTCGAGGATAGCGGAAGTAGTCTATCCATCTCGCAATTCGGCAACGTGCAGCCGTGGAGAACCCAGGATAATCTCACCGCACTGGACTGGGCTCTCGGCAAGAATCGAGAGAATAGGAGTATCTACACAGTCCCCGGATCCGCTACTGTGGAAGACCTAAAGGGGTTACCGACGGCGTATGTGGATGTCGGCGAGGCGGATGTGTTTCGTGTTGAGGATGTGGAGTTTGTGAGCCGATTATGGGCGGCGGGTATTAGTTGCGAGTTTCATGTTTGGCCGGGGGCGTGGCATGCTTTTGATACGTTTGCGCCGGGGGTCGAGGTTAGTCAGAGGGCAGTGAGGACGAGGGGGGAGTGGGTGCATAGGTTGATTCGGTAGATTAGATTCGCGGGTGGATGCAGGGGGATGGTATGATTTCTTTAGATAGACGCATAGACCATAGATAGATCGAACGGTGAAACAAATGCAGGGATGTATTGAATCAAGCCAATGATGCAATCTAATACTCCTCGTAATAGTCGCCCCCATCATACCCGTCCTCATCATAGCCTCCTCCGTAGTCATACTCAGCCTCCTCATACCCGCCCGAATAGTCATAGTTGGCCTGTTCCTCAGTATACACGGGCTCTTGTTGGTACACAGGCTCTGGTTCGTGGTATTCCTGCTGGTAGTCTTGTTGGTAGACAGGTTCCGGCTCGTAGTACTCTTGCTGATAGACTGGTTCCGCCTGGTACTCTTGTTGGTAGTCCTGCTGGTACACGGGCTCCGGCTCTTGGTACTGCTCTTGGTAGACGGGTTCCGGCTCGTAGTACTCCTGTTGGTATTCTTGCTGGACATATTCCTGTTGGGGATACTCCTGCTGATATTCCTGGGAGTAGTCGGCCTGGTACTGCTGATACTGGCCCTGGTCTTCGTCCTCATCCTCGTCATCGTCCTCCTCATCATCTTCATCAGCGCCGCCACCGTAGTCTTGGTACTGAGACTGATCGTAGTATTGAGTTTGATATGCATTCGCTGGCTCCTCGTCTTCGTCGTCATCGTCATCGTCGTCATCCTCATCATCCTCATCATCGTCGCTGTCTTGTTGGTACTGGTTCTGATAGTGGGACTCATCCTCATCCTCATCCACGTCGTCGTCATTCTCATCATCATCACTGTCATCTTCGTTCTCGTCGTCCTCGTCGCTCCCTTGCCAGTATCCAGCAGGAGACTGAGGTACCCCGTCTTCATCTTCGCCTTCATCCTCGTCGGTAGCTTCAACGTCATTCTCGCTGTCATCGTCCTCACCATCCTCATCCTCATCGTCTCCTTGCCAGTACCCCTGTGGATACTGGGTCGTGTTGACCTCATCCTCGTTATCCTCACCATCCTCACTGTCGTCGCTGTCCTCCTCATTGCCATCATCACTGTCATGATCATCATGATCATCATTCTCCTCGCCATCGTCTCCCTGCCAATACCCCTGAGGATACTGGCTGGCATTTGTCTCATCAGCCTCATCGTCATCATCGTCTCCCTCCCATTGTCCAGCCGGATGCTGATTGGCATCGTTCTCATCCTCATCATCATCGTCTCCTTCCCAATATCCACTCGGGTGCTGAGTCCCTGAAGACACGACTTCATCGTCATCACCATGCCAATAGCCGGGTTGAGATTGAGGCTCATCGCCCGCAACTTCAATATCTTCATCATCGTGCTCTTGGTCCGAGCCCTGACCCTGATAGGGGTAATCCGTGTGGTATCCCGTCTCTCCATAGTGCTCATCGCTATCATCTCCGGCGTCACTGTCCTCGACCCCATGCTCGACGTGCTCGTCACTATCATGCTGGACATCACTCGCATGCTGCTCGTCGATGTCTTCCGTGCCTCGCTGATGATGTTGCTCATAGTCCGAATCATACTGGGTGTCGTCAAACCCAGCTGCATGATACTGCTGGCCTGAATTCTGGTCACCGTGTTCCTCAATGCCCTGCCCAGGTTCGCTGTGCCCACCATCTATATCTCGGTGCCCACTGTAGTTGGAATCGGAAACGCTCTGGTCGTCTGAGTCGGGTACGTCATGGTCCTGTTCATGTTCATGTTCATTGGATACGCTTGGATCGGATACATTCGTGGAATCAACAGGATGCTCAGCGTCAGCATGAGCAAAGTATGGCTCGTCCAAGTACTGATTGCCGGCGTTGTCGTGATCGGCATAATGGTCATGGACCTGGGCGTCAAATGTCAGGTCACGACTCAGGTCATCATGCTCACTTTCGCCGTCATCTGTATGAGCGTCATCGGTATCTAGCCCGCTACTATCCACAACGCTGGAATTGTCATGATGAGAATCGTGATCTTCCTCGTCGGGAGGGGAATAAGTGAATTGAGCTGCTGCCGGAGCCATCTGCGGGTCCTGGAAAGGGTCATGACTATCGTGCTCGATGTCAACTGCGCGGGCGCTTTCTTGCTGATGGTCGATATTCACAATACTCTGAATGTCGGAGTGCCCATCATCGCTGTCAAGGTCACTGCTATCCGCGACGCTATCGACCGAATGGTCGTGATGGTCACTGTCCTCGTTGTCATCGAATGGGTTCGGAGCGGGTGTTGCCCCCACAAATGGAACTCCCGGTGTTTCTGCACTGCTTGGCTCTGCATCCTGAGAGGGAACGTGCTGGGCTTCCGCATGGATGGATCTCTCTAGGTCATCTTGTGAACCCGCATCAATGCTTTCAAGGTCACTAGAATCAACTGTGCTAGCGTATGCATCGCTATCATCGAGATCAGATACTGAAGCCGTCTCCACCTGAGGCCCCGGTGCAGCACCTGACAGGTCACGGGGAAAAGCGCTAGCAGACGCGTCGGTCTGACCACTAGTCGGATCAGCATACGAGTCATCATGATCATTCAACGCATGCATAATCCCAGCTGTAGCAAGACCTGCCACGGCAGCACCGGCCACGACCCCAGCGGCAACCTTCAACGCTGTCCCGGAGGAGCTCTTCTTCTGCTCTTGGTTTGGTGTGTACGGGGTGTAGGGAGCAGGCTGTGGCGACTGCGCTTGGTAAGGTTGGGCTTGAGACGTGTAGGGTTGGTAAGCTTGGAACGGTGGTTGAGTTGGTTGAGGATTGGTTGCCGGGAATGGGCTCGGCTTCTCGAAGGAGTCATAGTATGTGGCTGCCTCACCCGGTGGAGAAATCGTTGTGCTAACAGCCGGGTTTAGAGGGCTGGACGTAGTCTGAGCCCGGAATGAAATGTCGCGAGCTTGATATGGTATTGTTGATGAATTTTGAGGTGTGTTGATACCGTGCGACGCAAGGCTCGGACTGGACTGGAAAAAGGCTGTATACTGGTGTCCAGCAGCGGGATCCCCGCGGGTTGCATCAGCCTGTGACGGACCCATCCCTAGTGACTTGTTTTGTAGTCCCAGACCATCGCCGAGACCAGCATGGGTGTCCACTGTCTGTGCCTTGAGAGATTGCCCGGCGGCTTGTTCCCCAGGATAATAGATCCCTAGGAAGTTGCGCGGCCCTTCGTCACCGACTATATCTGCTTTCTGCGCCGGGTCATCACTGGGATCATGACCAATATCCCCTGCGCCGCCTGTACGCTGGCCGGTTGGCGCGTTAGGTTCTTTCTTATCTTGCTGCTGAGGACTATGACTGGTTCCTGAAGATTGTAGGCTATCCTGACTAGAATTAGGCTCAGAGCTTTTCGGTGGAGGAATGGTGGCGACGTCCGGGAAGACCGCGGTATGTATTGGCAATACAGGCGGTGGCCGAGTGGTATTCTGGCCCTGAGACCCAGGTTGTTCATATCCCGAAGTACTTTGTCCAGCTGTCTGGTGCGATCCGAGGAAAGACTGCTCTGGTCCTGCAGGCGTCCCCGTCTGAGATTCCGTGAAGCCAAAATGATAGCTGCCCTCGGACACAGAGGTAGACAGTGGACGGGCATCTTTGATGTCGGGGAACACTGCAGTATGCGTTGGCCGTAATGGTGGAGGAACAACACTGTGGGGATCTTCGAGATGTTGGTTGTCTAAATTAGGGAAACCAGGCGTCCCTTGAGCGCTGGGTGCATCATGAACCGTCTGCGGTTGCACAAATCCATATTGTTGTCCGGGTCCTAATGCCGGTTGGGATAGAGCTTCTGAAGAAGTGGATGGATAGGCTTTATAAACAGTCTGCGGCTGGACAAATTCGAAATGTGGAGCGGTATCGGAAGCTGGGGTTTGACCTGCATTTTCCGGGAGGGGTGTGTCTCCAGATCCTGGATACGCATTGTAAACTGTCTGCGGATGGACAACCCCGAGATTCGGTGTGTTATCTGTCAAAGACCGAGATGTCTCGGGCTCTCTGGCCATTGCCTGCTCTGTTGAGGCCGGTTGGTAAGGCGCGTACATATTGTATAACGATTGTGACTGAGACTGGATAAAGGTGAAATGAGGTGCAGTGTCCGTGTGCAGACTTCTATCTCCCTCTACTGGTGCGGTGCTCTCTTGTCCTGCTGTAACCGAAACCGGTACTTGATTGACATACTGAGACCCGGGGCCGCCTGAGCTAGTATTGATGGACGTTGGGTCCACGCCTGTGCACGTGTCAGTACCAGGTACAGATGGGCCGATAGGTTTGTTGTCATTCGAAGGTGATCCCTCCGCGGCTGTGGGTTGACTGCCTTGTTCTGAAGGGCTAGTCTCCGTTCCTAAGACATTGTTCCCATCTTGAGGTTTCTGTTCACCCCCCGCGGTGTTGCTACCAGGCTTTTCTGGCTTATTCTCACCCTCCGATTCCGTCTCCGTTGCCTGTATTCCGGGGCCGCTCTCCGTTCCAGTTAGCTTACCTTCATCCTCCGGTTTCGTCTCTGCGATGGGTGATCCTGGTGGCTTAGTCTCCTCCGGCTTAGTTTCTGCTGTTGGTTTCGTCTCTTCGGTTCCAGATGCGGGTGGTTTACTTCCTTCAGGCTTTGTATCTGTTGGCTTCGTTTCCTCAGGTTGTGTCTCTGGGGGCTTAGTCTCTTCGGGCTTCGTCTCCGGAGGATGGTGCGCGGGATCTACAAGTACGTTTGCACCAGGTGGATGATGCTGACTCGCATGAAGCCAGTCGAACCAGCCGTGGCCGTGGCCTGGACCGTGACCATGATCCGGTCCATGGTGGGAACCGTGATGAGGACCGTGGTGCCCTCCGTGGTGAGGCCCATGGTGGGGCCCATGAGCGGGTCCAAGATGCGGTCCATGATGCCCTGAGGGCTTACCTCCGGGACCGGGTTTCGGGGGCCCGGCGTGTGGTGGTGTCGCGCCACTTGGACGTGACCCCGGGGGCTTCCCAGATGGGCCTTGTGGACCGCGATATGGCTGATATCCGCCTCCCGGTGTTGGTTTCGGGCCAGGAGGTTTCGGAGGGCCGCCCGGCTTCATGCCTGCAGGAGGACCCGTGGGTGGTGGTTTTGCACCAGGAGGCCTCCCGCCAGGACCAGGTCGCGGAGGTGGTGGCTTCCCAAGTGGTGGCCGTCCTTGCGCCGGGTTGGACGGTTGTGGCTTTGGCGGTCCAGGCTGATTGGCTCCAAAGAGATTACGGAGGAATCCTGGTTTAGCCAAAGGCGCCGGGCCAGGCTGGAGTCCCTTTGGGAGGGAGTGTGGTGGAGGACCGGAGATGGAGTGGCGATTTGGCGGAACTGCGGATTTGGGAGGACCTGCGTTAAGTGCAGGAGGGCGGGGGACTGGAGCTCCGGACATTAGGGAGGGCGGCTGTTGTTTTCTTGTGAGTAGCGGTGGTGGTCCGCCTCTTCCGCCAGGCAGAAGATTACTCGGTGGTCCGGAGATCGAATATGGTCGATATGGTGGTTTTGCGGATGGGCCGGGACCTGGTGCTCCTTCCGAGCCTGGTGCAAGACCTGCTACTAGACCTGGTGGTTTGGGAGGAGGTGCAGCCACTGGAGGACCAGACATGGTGAATGGGCGATACGGCACAGTCCCGGTTGGACGACCTGGCGGGCCTGATGGTGGTTGGCTTGAGTGGCCCGACAATGCCGGGCGGCTCGGTGAATGGCCGCTTGTTATAGCAGCTGTAGGCTGCACACCCGGACGTACGCTTGGGGGATCCGACAGCGTGAATGGGCGCGGTGGAGCATTTCCGCTAGGACGATGTGGAGGGCCAGATGGCGGATGGGTCGCTGCAGTGGTCATCGGTGGGCGTGCAAGAGGTCCTCCGCTTGGTGCCGGCGCCGAGTGCTTGCCTCTAAACAACCCACCGGGAGGTCCGGACATCGAGGATGGACGTGATGGTGGCTTAGCAGGTCCGGAATACGGCATCGGGGCAGCAGGGCCCGGAGGAGGCCTTGACGGCTGCGCCGGCGGCATATGTGCACTGCTCGTCTGGGCAAACTCGGAATGCATGGGAACGGACTTTGCTATACTTGGAGCAAACGGCGCTGGCTTAGCATGGACGCGCAATGATGCAGGAAATAACGATGGCGGCGTTTTGCTTTGCGTCTGGGTAGGCGAGGGTTGCTGAGGCTGAGCATAAGCAGATGAAGGGACTCCCTTGCTAGCAGTAGGTCCCGATGACAGAATGCTTGGCAATGCAGCTATGGAATGCCTATGCCCTGAATGAGTGGGTACACCGGCGCTTGTGCTATGTCCTTGAGCCATAACAGATGACGTCGTGAGAACATCTGATGTAGAATGGGAATGTTGTACAAGTCCTGGGCGAAATGGTATAGGTCCCTTGGGCGGCATATGCGATGTTGTTTGTGTCTCCGTAAATGGTTTGAAGGCCGTGTATCCCTGGGATCCTCCAGTAGCCGGACCATGTTTAGCTGAGTTCGGCGGAGGAGGTCCATGGATGGATGACCTTAGTGGTGGAATCGGCGAAGGCTTAGATGGAAGGTGGCCATGCTCTGGGCTTCCTCGGCTAGTTTTGGGATCCACCTGGGTATGAATCGATTGGCTTGTCGCATGAACCGAAACATTTTGGATGAAACTGTTAAAACTTCCTGAGACGTGCGCTTGAGGTGCTGTTGCCGGAGAATGTAATGGGGCCTTCTGTGCGGTAGGGAGAGAGTCGCGCGCCTCTGAATGGGCCTGCTTCGTAATCAGGGGTGTGGTCTGAGGTGTGCCATGGGGTGCAGTTGGAGCACCGATAGGCCCCTTTGGACTCGACATCTTCAGCGGTACTTGTGGTTTATCGGGTTGACCTGTCGCGGCGGAGAATGCTGAGTGTATGTTCTGTGGCGGAGGCATTGCCTGGAAGGGTGGTTGGCGAGTCCCCGATGGTGGGTGTGGTACCGCGGGGCCAGTGCTTGACCCGTGAACTACGTTAGATGAAACTGTTGTAACCTTCTGCTCTTGAATCTTGGTTGAGGTGTGCGACGGAGCGCCCTTCTCGACCGTCCCCGACGAATGTGTCGGACTACTTGTCAGCGGTACAGGCTTCGGTTTCACCTGCTGAGGTGCCTTGGCAACCGCAGGCCCAGTATGCGCAGGACCATGCCCTACGTTAGATGTGCGATGCGGAATATTCTGAACGTGCGGGCCTCTGAGGGGTTGCGGTTGTTGTACATTCTCCCCTGCCGCGAGAGATGATAGAGGCGGCTGCTGCGGTGGCGACGCCAGGGGAGGTTTCGACTGTGTGGGTAGTTCACGAGACCCTGTGGACGCCTGTTGAGGAACGCCAGGTCCCATAGAAGCCGGTCCGCCAGTGGTAGTAAAGCTATGAGTGGGGATACTTTGGATAGCACCCGGAGTCGTCTTCTGACTCGGGCCTTGAGCTGGTGGAGGTGGCCCAGCGGCAGGTCCAAGTTTTTGTGGAAGCATTGCGTCTAGCTCACGCCGTGTCGTGGTGGTTTGTGCAACAGGAACCTGTGGATCTTTTTTTGCCTTGGTCGAGCCTTCTCGACTACCAGACAGTGCCTGGGAAGTAATACCAACCGACTGCTTTGGGCCGACGTGTCCAGGTCCCTTAAGTCCGCCCTGATCCAGTTCCTGGTGCTTCGCCGGTGGTACCGAATCCGACATGTCGTTTGGACGTTTTGGTTCCTTCAGATGCGGTTTTGATTGATCAGGCATGCTCGTAGGGAGCTCCTGACTCGCAATGCTTCCCTTGCCCGCTATCGGGGCCGTGGATAGTTGTCTCTCCGACGGCCCTACGAGAACGCTGGTTGGAGAAGGTCGTCGCGTAATCGATTTGTTGCGGTCCGGCGGTTGAGGAAGTGAACCTGCAGACGGTGCAGACTGCGGTAACTCTGCTGGTGATGGCGCCGACTTGGGTATTGACTGGGCAGGGTCTGACCCGTCCCGAGCGACGACAGGGGCAGAGAGCTGCCGGTGAGCCTGCAGATTTGGCGGCTTGACAGCAACTGCAGGAGCGACAGGCGTGTTTGCGGCTACCTCTGAGAAGCCCTTGACTGGCTTCTTGGTCCCCGGGGGTATTGAAGGTTGGATGGTCATGGATATATTGACTATTGAGTAACTTAGAAGACGAAATGCGTCATCAGTCGGCTGGCTTACCCTGCGAGGGGCCCTTGGTAACCTTTGTCGCTGGCTTCTCCGCCGAAGCTGACCTCAGAACCTTCTTAATCGCCAGCATAATCGCTTGATAGTTCTCATCCTCCCTTCTTGAGTACTTGGCGATACTGATGTGGTTGCATCCAGGCATTGCGCGCAGCTTTTCGAGCTTCAAGTCCAGGGATGCGTTCGTTTCGTTCACGGACTATGTACCGCCTTGTATTAGCATAAACCCTTAATTAAAGGACCAAGCACCAAACAAGGAAAACGAACACATTTCTCAAGCGGAGGTGTTGGGACCTCTTCGTAGCATGAGAAGATCTTGATTTTCAGGCGCGCGACATTCTTCTTGAACTCGGTCGTAACTTCTTGCAGAAACGCCTTGTTCTCTCGAAGCAACTCCAGAATCTCGTCGACTGGCTGGCTGAAGAACGGTGCGCGCCAGTCCATGCAGTCCGCCATGCAATTTCCCAACACTGAGTTCCACTCAATTTCATCGGGCGCGCGTTGCGGTGTGCTGAGAAAGATAACTTTCTTGATACAAGGCGTTAGCGCGGCGAGGTCTGTCTGGCTTTCGGTGAGGTAGTTGATGGCCTATGAACCTGATCAGCTTGTGTCTAGATCCGAACCCAAATTGACCTACTTTCTCTACCACAAACCCTCCGAATCCATGCGCAAGAAAGACGAGCGGCCGCGGTTTGGGATCATCTTCACGAGCGACCCAAAGTCTCGCGAGTAGGAATTGCGCCAGTGAATCAGCCGCATAATTTGAGCCAACGAGGAGTTCTTTCGGGTCGTATGCGAGTCCAAACACTCTTACATGTCGAATATCCTTCGGAAGAAGGTCGCATAGCCACATGCTACCATCGTCATTCTCCCAATGCGCGGCATGTGGCTGACCGTTCAGTCCGTGAACAGCGACGACGTCAATTGCCTTTTCTTCATTGTGTTTCGCTGGGTTGGCGGGGTTCGTCAACTCCCAGAATTTTGTCTCCAGCTTCGCCTTCACGGGGTCAATAGTGGCGGACATGATGCAATCGCCAACTTGGCTCTGGGAAGGGGTGCGCAAAAGCAGGGTCGTCGAAAATGTCGTCGTCCAGCGACAGGCAGGCTCGAGACCATTGCCCGACAATCAAGCCCGGAAGGCGCGCCGGGCTTCAAATAATATTCCTGATGGTCGCCGATGCGGGCGCAGCACCAAATTCGGCGCGAGTCATGCTCCCGCGCAGCCTTTGGCACAAGTTAAGCTCCTTGGCCATCTCCACAAAATCGGGGGCCAGATGAGGCCATTTGCCCGCGTCCCGTCTGGACTCTGATCGCTGGAATCCTGCTGCAGGACTGCTGATTCCTGCAGCTGTTTGCGGTCCAAGAATCCCTGCTGCGGCGCGTGCAGGTGGGGGGCCTCTTCTCGAAATACGCCAGCGCATAGGGGCCGCTCTTCAGCTCCTCTCCAGATGTCGTATAGTGCGTGATTCTTATTGGCTGAGTAACATGGCTGCCCATGCGCTCTGCTTGGTGTGGTTTCTTTGGGGATGGCGTAGCCTGTCGCGCAAACCCTTGGGCCGCGACTCCAACAATAATCTGAAGAATTCTGCAAGGATCACTGCCTGATACTCGGCGTGAACAGACCGCATAAGAGCGCCGCCTGCGGGAGAAAAACACGATACGTGCGCCTCCGTGTGTTCTGAGGAAATGAATTCATGAGATGCTTAATCGAGTTGCCGATGGAATTTGATGATCTCGAAGGGCTGTCGGGTACCCATGGGAAGGACTGCGCCGACGCTGGATGTGTCTGGCGGCTATCTCGCGTCAAATCGTAGGCGTCGAACATGAAGATCCGAGCTCGTACTTCCCATTCGTAACTGGGGGATTAGTAGTAAAGAACGATGAGATCGAAATTCGAAGCACGGATGCAAGAATATCCATGAAGTACCTGCCTTGAGTGTGCATCAGACAGAATGTTGAGGTACATTATCACCTCGAGCTGTAACATGAATTTGAATCGACAAATGAAGGGCGTCAACCCGCGTAATATTCACACTCATGCCATCGCGCCTTGATGAGGTCTAATTAAAACAAGAGAGAAACATAGAAATACATAGTTGAAGTAGTAGAACCCACGTAACCATGAACCCCAGAAATAGGCGCCAAAAACCTGATGCTATCTAGTAACCATAACCTTTGGAAAATTGCAACACCAGCTCAGTCACTCTATCTATATAACACATTGCCGACTCTAGAACTTGCGTCTCGGATGTCTAGGTTTTGCGGCACTGTCGTTGGAGAAGATGAACCCAGGGACACCCTTGAGGCCCATCTTGTCGACAATTTTCTTCGAAATCTCCGGCTGCTCCGGGCAATTGAACCCCTTGATGGCCATTTCGTTAGCCAGTTGCACAAGGCCGGCCTTGTCGAGCTGGAGCTTCTTGAGGCGGCCTGAACCAGCAAAGAACCCGATGTACGAGCTGTACGCTCTTGCCTTGACCGCCGGGTCAACGCGATCCATAGCTTCGTCGACCTCGCTAGCGAGTTCCGGAACGGTTGCCTGGATTGTGTCAAGTTCAGGGTGCGGCTTGATCGGTAGCTGCGGGTTGACGCGTAGGAAGTACGACTCGGCCTGCGTCAACATGATAATGGCGCGCCCATCCTTGCCAGCGCGCGCAGTACGTCCGACGCGGTGCACGTATTGTTCTCCGTCCTCGGGGAGACCGACCTGGACGACGAGGTCGACGTTAGGAAAGTCCATTCCGCGGCCGACGACGTCGGAGGCGAAGAGAATTCCTGAAGTCGCTTCCTTGAACTGCGCGGTGACTCTAGTGCGCGCAGCCTGGGTGAGACGGGAGTGAATCTGGAAGACTGGGAGGTCGACAAGCCCCTGGGAGAAGGCGGCTGCGAAAAGGGCGACCATGTTCGCAGTGACGCCGAAGACGATGATTTTGTTGTTGCTCTTGGCTTCATGGCGGAGGAGGGAAGTCAGGGAGGTAAATGTGTCTCCAATGTAGGGGATGACGACATGGTACTGGGGAACACGCTCATGTGTCGGGGTTTCGTTCTCGTTGACGGTTGAGATACTTGTGTATCCGGGAGCTAGGACTGTGCTGACCACATCTTTTACCTTTGCGGGTACAGTAGCGGAGAAGCACATTCCCTGCCAGCCGGTCGACTTCGGAGGAATATAACGGAGAATCTCCTTGACCCTTTCGAGGAAACCGATTTCGAGCATCGTGTCGGCTTCGTCAAGGATGACGGTCTGGATATTCGACATCTTCTCCTTCGCTTCAGGATCGTTCAGGTAATCCACCAACCGACCGGGGGTGGCCACGAGGATCGCAGGCGAGCGATCCATGAAGCGCTTAAAGGCCGACGCGCGGGACGTTCCACCGACAGCAACCTGACATTCGATTCCTCTCGCCAGTTGTGACGTAAGCTGATCACAGGTCTTGGCAATCTGCTGGGCAAGCTCACGGGTAGGCGTGATGATCAATGTGGAAACCTGGCCTTTGGGCACTGCTGTCTCTCCCGTAATGAGAGATTGCAAAACGGGTAGTAAGAACGCAATCGTCTTTCCCTCACCGGTCTTGGCGCGGACAAGACAGTCGCTGCGCAAGCTGGGCAGCTCAGTCATGACGCGGTGCTGGACAGTGCTCATGGTTTCGATGCCCATGGCACTGATGGCGCTGAGCACGTTGGAATCTATCTTCCCAGCCAATGATGAAAAAGGGACTCTGGGAGTATCGGCTTCTAGGCTTGAGGCCTGAACGGGAGAAGGAGCAGCTCGCTCGACCGGCTTGGCTTGCTGCTCGGGGCCGTCAGGCTTCGCTGCCTTAGACCATAAGTTGGCGGAGTTCTTTCCGCCATTCTTAAACTTGCGGCGCTTGTTCGGAGGCGGCATTATGGAAAGCAAAGATGTGAATGATCGGGTCTGGAAACTTGTGTTCTGACGGATTGCGAGTGGGACTCTGGTGGTGACCCAAGATGTGTTGCTGGCCACGCGTGAGAGGAGTCGCAAGGACATCTAGAAACACAGGAAATTCGCGGCTATAGATACCACTGGCCAACAAAGAAACAGAAAAAAAGCTCAGTATGGCTGTTTTTCAATTTCTTTAGATTGGCTGAGGGAGATAAAGCGTGCTGCAGCTGAAAGAGACTGACGCTGAGGTCAAAGAAAATTCCAGCGCCAAGCTTCCCCGTAAACACGCCTAGCCATATTAGGCTAGCATTGCTGTGTACAGCACGTGAGCTGAAGTCCGGGCCAGGCCAGGGGCAAGTGCCACAACTGCTGCCTAAGGCAAGAGTGCTCCTGGAGCGTTCCTGCCTGAATTTTCCACCGAGTCTTGCCAGCATCTTTGGCTTCTCATCCACAAACACAGCTGGAGTTTTTGCTCACCTCTCCCTCTTCCGCAACCAAGCCATTCAGAATATACCAGAACCTTGGAAGCCACCATACTCGTTGGTGTCTGCTGATCGGAGAACAAGCTTTCATCATGTTCACTCTGATGGAAAGCAAAATATATATTCTCGCACCTTCCCCCTGCCAGGGATTGCCAATAGATCGCGCATTAACCTTTCGGGAGCCGTTGCAATAGTTGCGGCCTAAGTAGATCTATCCAACTCAAATTTGTTCTCTACTTATCTAAGCCATGTAGCACGAGGAGCAAAGTCATCCGCTAACACCGGATCTACATACAGCAACATTCCCTCCGCACTTTCCATCACTAACCCCACTACTCAACGCGATCTCTCGGCGTGATGCGTAGTGGGCAGCTGGTAATTCCCATCTCTGGCATACCAGCATACTCCAGCGGCCCGTTGACCTCGAAGTCGGCAGACTGGCGAAGAATCACCGCAAGGCCGATCTGAAGCGCCCTATTGTTGTGTTAGATCTATCGTCCGCGAACGATCTGATGGAAAGAGGCATACATTCTCGCCAATGGCATCCCTGCACACCGATGTCGCCCACGCCCGAACCCTAGATGCGACGTGATGTTGGGGCGGTTTAACACAAAGTCATCTGGATTCTCGAACACTTCGGGATCTCTGTTTGCGGCAGCATATGTCATAGCAACCGGTGTTTTCGCTGGGATCAAACGCCCGCGGAGCTCGATGTCTCGCGAGGGCGTCCGGCAGAACCCGCGATATGGCACATACAGCCGCACAAACTCTTCCACGGCGGCGGGAATAAGCGATGGCTCGGAGCGAAGACGCCCCTGCAATTGCTTGTCATCGGACAGGTGTTTGCACATGACTCCGAAGAGCAGTGGAGGCGCGACCATGCCAACGACGAGGGATTGGCGGAGACAGCCGCTGTTTCGGTCAGTATTCCGGTATAGCATGAGGTATGATAGAAGACTTACATCAACAACTCGTCTTTCAGCGGCTGCCCATTTGAGTCTGTCTCTTGCAGCAATGACGAAGCCGGATCCTGCTCTGGATCCCTCGGCGCAATCCGCCGGTCAGCAAACAGCTTCCGGGCGATACCATATAGCTTTTCTGACTGTGCTGTAGTCTCCTTTCCGTCTTGCCTCCGCCACGCATTCACCCAAGCCGCAGCGGTGGTAGCAAGCATCGGCGCCGTGTCTTCTTCCAAGTTCAGCCAGGTCGTCTCGACCCAGGCTGCAAATATTGCTGCAAAATCACCACAAATATCGCCACCTCCATCAGCCACAAGCTTTGCAAACTCACGCTCAGCATGTTCAACAAGAAGTGGCTTAATTCTCCTGAGTCTCTTTGGACGCAGTGTGCGATCCAACGCTGTCCGATACGGGGTATGCGCAGGTGGATCAGTGTTGAGGGGTGGCCGCCGAATCCCTCTAGGATCACTTGGGATAACAGCTTTCACTGAAGAGATGAAGGTCTCTGTATCTGACGCGGCAGCTTTCACATCCTCATGTCGCGTCAAGAGATAGAACCCGCCCATCTCGGACGTGTGTGCGACCGGACATCTTGAGCGGAGGTCTGCAAACTGATTGTAGATTTTTGACGGGTTGTTGTCTTCGATCAGCTTGAAGTCATCCACCTCATTGGGAGACTCAAGCTGTGTCTGCGTTGCTGTCGAAGACATTTCCGCCGAATACCATGCAACTTGGGGGCGTGTTGGACGGAGGATATTATCGGCAATTGCCAGCGGTATGAGTGCTCGAGTCATTTGACAGCCTTGGTGATTTATAAGACGCTTGGCCCTGCAATATGCAGACAGCGAGGGATGGGGACACATCATGGGGACGTGCTAGTGTGGGGACACAACAGACGAAATGGGGACACACCTTCACCCCGGATTATGGTACGTATGGATAAGTTACAGCTCACACCGCTCGATATAGGCACTGACTACTTCCTCCATCTCCACAGCGACTCCCCACTGAAGCGATAAGCCCCGAAGAAGCGTCCGCATGGCAGTTAAATCATACGACAAGTCCCGAACCACGTACTTATCCCTCGGCATCCCCGTCGCGTCAAATGTCCCAGCGATGAAATCTAGTGTGTGTTGCATGCTGGCCTCATCATCTACCGGTGTCGAGTCTGCACTCATCTGCAAGGCCATCAACGCCGTGTCCCAATCTATGGAAGCCGGGAACACAATTTTGGATACTCCCGCTAGCGTGAAGGACGTGTATGTCGTCGCGGCTGCAAAGACGGCGCCTGGGATATTCACGTCGTATGCTAAGCCGAGGGGTAACTGCGCTGCGATTGCCTGCATGTTGATTGCATGAAGGAGGGTAGCTCGGCCCGCGGCACTTTGTGTCCATCGATTGGGGTTGATTCGGCTCTCTTGACGTTCGCTTCCCCCGAATATGTTCTGCTTAATCCCGAAAAGGTGACACATCCTTCTTGTGCCACGGGCTGTACTGACGACCGAATCCAGGCATATTGAGTGCCATTGCAACAGCGCGGTTAGCCGGTCTGTCGGGGTGAGAGCTTGGCTATCAAGGATATTGCGCCGCAACTGTCGAAGCACGAGCAGGAGGTCTTTTTTAGACGGCAATCCAACCGGCGGCGGTTTAGTCCGATTCGTCTCAGATACCAAGCACCTCACACCCTCCAGGACAACTTTGTGATGAAACAGCGCAATGTCATACTCAGCTAGACTAACATCCCCGCCTTGCCTGAACAGAGTGTGATAGATATCACAAAACCGGACCTGCAGTACCGGATGCGCCTGCATTTGCTGGATCCACTCGCCAGGCGTCGACGCCAGGAATGCTGCGTCACCGCTGGGAAGAGGAAGTGGATTCGCCGCATGTCGCGCGAATGTCGGATTTCCGCTGAACTGTGACACGACGCCGTCTACGATGTAAAGGCCAAGCAGCGTCCGCAACATGGTTTCCTGGGCGATCCAGCGGCGCCACGCCGACTGTATTACCGCGGGAGAGTCTGTCGGACTCGGTAGCGGGACGGCTTCGCATGCATCGTACATGCCGCAGTGGCTGGCCCAGTGGATGCCAAGGCCGTGGAAGACCTGACTCGTCGTTCGGAACGTGCGGTTCTATCAAGTTAGTCCTAGAACTATACGGAATGCAGAGACGTACCTGCGATAAAGCGGCATAGATCTGGCTGAGCAGGACTGTCTGTACCAACTCTACGCCTGTGCAGGAGTCAGATGGCCGTCTCCGCGTGATCATCGTATTCCACGAAGTTGCGACTGCTGTATGCGCAAGTCGCCATAAGACATCAGCCTGCTAATGTGAGCCCTCTGTCTGTACGAGATGGGACGTGACTACCTTTGCAATGGCATCCTGACTGCCAAGAAATCGAGCGCCGAGAGCGATGGCGTTGAGCAAAAGCGGAGGCGCACAATCACGAAAGACAAAGGTCGGACGGTGGAATACGGGGAACATGGGGATGATGTTTTCGAAAAACATGTGGAGACTGCCGTCGAGGAAGCGCGACGTCAAGCCAGTGAGGCTTGCTGGCGCTGTGACTCGTGAGAACTGCGAGGGTTAGACAGGTAGATAGGGGGCTGTGATTTCCGCACCGTATCGCTGATTAGGCTACTCAGCGATTGGATCGCATGTCTCCCGTCGTCAGCTATTGTGCTGTTTGATGGAGAGTCCTGGTAACCATTATTCATCATATCGCCCGGCATCTCAGCCATTCCCAGAGTCGACGGAGCTAATGCTAGCGGCTGCTGCCAGATACTCGGGTCGATCGCCATGATGTTCTGCAGCAACTCCTCTGAATCGGGCCACAGTAGGCCGGAGGCCAAATCTGGCGGAAGCGGCCGAACATCCTCTATCGGAGTCTGATACATTGGTAGACAATCTTCTGGAAGCTGATCGCTTGGTGCATCGCGATCCGACATTGATGGCCACTCGCTGGGCCCAGATTGGCCATGTGGTGTAATCTGCGGACCAACGTCTGTCACAGTTCCTTGAGTAGGCGTTTGTGAAGAGTGCACCCGAAGATGGCGGTTTAGCACGTCCTGTCGAGAAAAGCATCGTCCGCATATATTACAGGCGAATGGCTTATCGCCGGTGTCTAAGAAATCAGCGAGGTCCTATTGGCGGAGGGGCCACCTACGAATCCTTTCGTGTCTCTGTCGGCAGTTAGCTCTGACACTTATTCCGATGAGCGAGGCGCAATACCTGGAGATGCTCGCGCTTGGTGTAGCGCTTAGTGCAGAACTCGCATTGGAGGTTGAGCTTCTTGCGGTGCCGAGTCATGATGGAGAACCCCCGGAATGGGTGTTCTTTGGGGAAAATTTGAGAAAAGGCGAGGTGTCTCCATCATTTTATGGTTCCCCACCGCTGCACCCCGCATCAACAACCCCAGGCTGTGGGGAGCCAATTCATGTCCCCACCCCCAACAGACTGGATAGAGCAGAAAATGATCACCGGTGATGGGGACAGCTGTAAAATCCCAGCCCCTGTCAATGATTTAAGGGAGATCGTCCCATCAGCTCCATGGGTCCCGCCAGACGGCCTGGAGTCAAGCGCTATCGGAGGGAAACAACAGCAGGACAACATGGACTCGATCACCACCGCTCAGGAGAAGCCGTCTTTGTCGGAGGTGGAGAATGCGAAGAAGCAGGTTGTCACGCAGGTGTCGCATTATGCGCCCATGAGCGATGATGAGAAGGCGCTGGATCGGAGGGTCAATCTGAAGTTGGACTTTACTTTGCTTGTGATTCTTGCGATCGGATTTATCGTACAACTCCTTGACCCGCTTTGTGGGCTACGTTAATGCTTGACAGCTTCTTGGTATCGACAAGACGAATGTCGGCTTCGTCGCCACGAGTTCCTTTATCGAAGACGCAAACCTCCATCCAAACGATATTCCAAATTCTCTTTCTCTGGTGAGTTATTCATCCATCAACGGTATCTGGGAACCGAAGCTAACAAGCTAGTTTTCCGCAACTTATGTGCCTCTTCAGCCTATCTCCACCATGATCGGCCGCCGGGTCGGTCCCAAGTGGTGGATCTGCACGCTCATGACAGTCTGGGGAAGCATATGCATTGCCCACATTGCCGTCAACAGCACACCGACGTTCCTCGCGCTTCGCCTCCTGCTTGGTGTTGGCGAGTCCGGATTCACGCCCATTTGCTTCTACTACATGTCGCTCTTTTACCCCAAGTTCTCGCTGGGATTCCGCATGGGCTTGTTCTCCGGAATGTACTCCGTCGCTGGAGCTTTTGCTGGACTTCTTGCATACGGTCTGCTTCATCTTGAGTCTTCAATTCTGAAAGGGTGGCAGACGGTGTTCCTCTTTGAGGGCGCACTCACTGTTTTTGTCGCAGCGCTTGGATTGCTTGTACTCCCGACCAGTCCTGGAACAGCCTGGTTTTTGACCGCTGAAGAGCGCGCCCACGCTACGAAGCGCATGGCGCTCGACGACGCACATGCAGGCGAAGAAGCAGAGGACGACTCGAAGATTACTCTCCGAGACGTGAAGGACGTCCTAAAAGACTGGAAGAAGCTGCTGATCATCGTCTTCAACATCCTCAGCGTCCTTGTACGTTCCTCTCCCTTCTTTTTCTTTTTCTTTTGTAATCCGCAATCTGACAAGTATTAGCCTGTCACTGCATTCACGACCTTCCTCCCCATGATTGTCGAAGGCATGGGCTACGAAGGCGTCAAGGCAACCCTCATGTCCGTTCCTCCTTTCGTCGCCGGCACAGTCGGCCTGGTCATAATCGTCTACTCCTCCGACCACCTCAAAGAACGCAGCCTGCACACCGTCTTCGGCATGGCCCTCGGCCTAATTGGCTGCGTTGTAATGGCAACCAGCGGCTCCGACAAACTCCGCTACGGCTTCGCACACGTCTGTCTCGCGGGTGTCTTCGTCGGCGGACCCCTCGTCGCCGTCTGGCTCGCAAGCAACACCCCCGGCAAAGCCGCCCGAAGCATCATCCTCGGAATCAACGGGTGGAGTAACCTAGCTGGAGTGATTGCGGGACAACTATACAAGAGCCACCATGCACCGACCTATCGGTATCCACTTATTGTCACAATGATTCTGATTGCGGTCGGAATGTGTGGGTTCTGTGCGATGAGGGGTCTGTATATGTGGGAGAATCGGAGAAGGCGCAAGATTATTCTGTCTTGGGATGAGCAGGAGTATGCAGAAGAGCAGAGTCGGACTGATAAGAGGGGCGATCAGAAGCTCACATGGGTTTATGCTTATTGATAGGGTCTTACAACCGATAAATGGTGAAGTGAGGGGGATAGCCTACAGCGACGGATCTATGCGCCGGGTAGTGCTCTGGGGTACTTAGCCAGGCCTTGACATGGCTGTTATACCGTCTATAGTATTCGCTTTGTTGCACCCTACTCTACGCTCACAGACCAATATTCGTCAACAGATTCAATTATTTTGGTCGATAATGTTCAATTCCTGACGCAGAAAGGTCATGAAGCAGAGCAGATGAGATCCCATAAACAACGCATATATCAATACATAGGCGCATCCTACGCCTTCCTGGGATACTGCCACGTCCAATTCCGAATATACTCCGGATCCAACCCTTCATCATACGCCTGATTAACCGCATGCAACTGCATATCCCTAAACTTCTCCCGCACCCACGCAGCACTATTTCCCAACCTCTTGACACGATCAATCGCATCCATCGCAAGACTAAACCGATCCGTCTGGTTCCGCACAGCGAGCTCAAAGGGTGTATCGATGTTGCCCTTTTCCTTGTACCCGTGTACATGCAGGTCCTCTTGGTTGGGACGCTTATATGTCAGACGATGCACGAGCCAGGGGTAAGAGTGGAAACTGAAGATGATGGGTTTATCGCTCGTGAAGAGGCCCTTCCACTGCGCATTCGACAGACCATGCGGGTGATGGCTCGGCGAAATGAGCTTGAACAGATCCACAACATTGACAAACCGAACCTTCATCTCGGGGAGATATTCCCGCAATAGCGCCGTCGCCGCCAGCGCCTCGTGCGTCGGAACATCGCCGCACGCCGCCATGACGACATCGGGTTCAACGCCCTGGTCATTACACGCCCAGTCCCAGATCCCGGCGCCCTTGGCACAGTGCGCGATTGCGTCGTCCATGGTCAGGAACTGGATGTGTTCCTGCTTGTCGGCGACGACGACGTTGACGTAGTTGACGCTGCGCAGGCAGTGGTCCATCACGGAGAGGAGAGTGTTCCCGTCGGGGGGGAGGTAGATGCGCACGACGGCGGGGGATTTATTCGCGACGACGTCGAGAAAGCCCGGGTCCTGGTGCGTGAAGCCGTTGTGGTCTTGTCTCCAGACGGTCGCTGTGAGTAGGATGTTTAGGGACGCGACTTTCGCGCGCCATTCGACTTCGGCGCATTTCTCGATCCACTTGCAGTGCTGGTTTACCATGGAATCGATAATGTGGATGAAGGGCTCGTAGCTATTCAGGAGGCCGTGCCGGCCGGAGAGGAGGTACCCCTCCAACCAGCCCTCGACCGTATGTTCCGAGAGCATCTCCATGACGCGGCCCGCGGGCGCAAGGTTCCCGCCATCGGCGTCTTCGGGGAAGGACTCTGCTAGCCAGACTTTCTGGCCTGCTTCGTAGACTTTGGCGAGTTTGTTGGACTCGGTTTCGTCGGGGCCGAAGAGGCGGAATTTTGTGTCGTTGCGGGCGACGATGTCGCGGAGGAAGACGGCCATGTTGGCCATTGCGCCGCGGATCGAGACGCCAGGCTCGAGGTCCTTCAGTGCGTATTTGCGGAAGTCGGGGATGTCGAGCGGGCGCCGGAGGAGGCCGCCGTTTGAAACGGGGTTCGCGGACATACGCCAGTTACCCGTTGGTGCGAGCTCTTTCAGTTCTGGGATCAGTTTGCCGTCGGAGCCGAAAAGCTTGTCTGGCTGGTAGCTCTTCATCCACGACTCGAGGACCTTCAGATGGTCGGGGTTCGTGCGCACGTCCGTGATGGGGATTTGGTGCGCGCGCCAGAACCCCTCGAGGTGTTTGCCGTCGATCTCACGGGGCGCCGTCCAGCCCTTTGGCGAGCGGAGGACAATCATGGGCCAGCGCGCTCGAGAAGGCGTTCCCGAGTCGCGCGCCGTCTTTTGGATCTTCTGGATCTCCAGCACGCAGTGTTCCAGCGTCGCAGCCATGGCCTGGTGCATGCTGGGAAGGTCGCTGCCCTCGACGAAATACGGGGTCCAACCATACCCGCGGAGGAGCATTTCAAGTTCCTCGTGCGAGATTCTCGCGAGGAGAGTCGGGTTGTTGATCTTGTACCCGTTTAGATGGAGGACTGGAAGCACAGCCCCGTCCGTGACGGGGTTCAGGAATTTATTGCTGTGCCAACTTGTCGCGAGCGGGCCCGTCTCAGCCTCGCCGTCTCCGACCATGGTCAGTGTGATGAGAGTTGGATGGTCAAAGACTGTGCCGAAGGCATGGGAGATGGAATATCCCAGCTCTCCGCCCTCGTGCAGACTCCCCGGCGTCTCGGGGGTCGCATGACTCCCAATCCCACCGGGGAAGGAAAACTGCTTGAAGAACTTTTGCAGCCCCGTCTCATCCTCGGATTTATCGGGGTACACCTCGGAGTACACGCCCTCAAGATACGACTGCGAGATAATCCCCGGCGCGCCATGGCCCGGTCCCGAGACGAACAGGACATTCAAGTTGTACTTTTTGATGAGTCTGTTCATGTGGATCCAGGTGAATGACTGGCCGGCGTCAGAGCCCCAGTGGCCGAGAAGGCGCGCTTTGAGATGTTCGACCTTGAGCGGTTCCTTGAGCAGTGGGTTCTCGCGCAGGTAGAGCATGCCCAGGCAGAGGTAGAGGCTTGCGCGGAAGTAGGCGTCTGTTTTGCGCAGTTCTTTCGCCGAGAGGGGCGTGGCTGACACCGTCGAGCGGGCCTCGCCGTAGGCGGAGAGTTGCTTATTTTTGGTTGTTTCCGAAGCCATGATCGCTCTCTGCTCGTTTCCAGAGATTTCTGCTGTCAGTAGTAGTGTCGAGCGTGATCTTGTAACGATCGTCGAAGCCAAGACTGAACAAGAGTCTTGGGAGGAGCGAGAGTGGACCTGGATCTGCCCATCGCAAAAGAATCGTGATATATGCTTGTGTCCATGTTGGTGACGTATTATTTCTGGTGATATCAAGGATGGAATTGGATCTCCACGTCATCCAGACCTGTTTCGAGGAGTTGGACCACCTCAGAGCCGCGGGGACCGACACGCCCAGACCAGGTCACGTGCGCACTAGTTGCACCAAGAAGCTAGTCGACTTGATGCCTTGTCTTTAAGGCACTAAGGCAACGCGGCCGCAAGCCAACCAAGATCTTTTCGATTTCTTGGATTCACATGCCTGGAGTCATGCACTGCATGAATTTGTTTCTTGGTGCCAAATCTCATGCTATAACTCAATATCTACTTATACCTGTCACACCATAGCCTAATACGCCTCGTCTCTCGTATTTGAGGAGAAAATATATTTTGGTCACCATTTAGCCATCAATACTGTGTACTCCAAAAGTCCAATCTTTACGCAGATTGCATTTTCTGGTTGGGCTTATAGTTCCCCCTTGGGTGCCAACATCATACGGACACACTCATCAGTACCCCAACCTGATCCCAACTCGTCGAGCTCTCTCGGCTCCGATATTTGGAGACCTGGACGAACCCGCATGAAAAATTGGAGAAGACCCCACCCACCCACCAGATTCTTGTTTTTATCGCCTGCTAGCAAAATCAAGCACATGTCCAACTTCTTCCTGGAAACCATTCCTGGAAATGCCCCTGACCCTTTGGACATAGTACGAACTCCCTCATGGCAGTCCTGCACCAACCTGGCGTCTCACCCGGGGTAATCCACGTCCACGATGGAGACAGAACCCAATCCGAACAAGACCACAACGACAAAACAGCCCCAGCCCCAGAAAAGGATTGTCCAGGGGTCACGATAGAGCCCGACCCATCGATCTCCGCGTCTCCAGAGAAATACCCTGACGGCGGCACCGCAGCATGGCTCGTCGTTCTAGGATCCTGGTGCGCAATGGTCCCCTCAATGGGCCTGCTCAACACAATCGGCGTGCTGCACGCGTGGACCGCGACGAACCAGCTTGCGGGCTATACGGAGTCGCAGGTTGGATGGATCTTTGGGGCTTTTAGCTTCTTTTTGTATTTTGGGGCCGCGCAGATTGGTATTCCCTCCCTCTTGATGTATTCTTGTGGGGGAAGGCGGGAGAGGGGGAGAAGAGAGCTTGAACACAAGCTGATGTGTGTGTTTGTGCGTCTGGTGCAGGTCCTATATTCGATAGCCGCGGCGTCCTCCCTGTCGTCCTACCGGGCTCATTTGGCCTGATCGTGTCGATATTCTGCTTTAGCGAGAGCACTGGTACGAGCTCCTCTCCCTCTTCCTCCCCATTACCCAAGCATCGACAACCATACTAATTAACCTAGAATACTACCAAATCCTCCTCTCCTTCAGCATCCTCGGCGGCCTTTCCTCATGTTGCCTCTTCACCCCCGCAATCTCAGCCTTGGGCCACTGGTTCGACGTGAATCGCGGGCTCGCCACGGGGCTCGCCTGCACAGCCGGCGGGCTCGGCGGCGTCTCCTTCAGCCTGATCATCCTCTACGTCGCCCCCGTCCTAGGCTTCGCGTGGGCGATGCGGATCATCGGGATGATTTCCGCGGTTCTGTGTACCCTTGCCTGCCTCCTCCTCAAGACGAGGTTGCCGGCCAATACTGAGGCCGGGATGGCGGTTGATTTTGGCGCGTTGAGGGATGGCAGGTATGCGCTGACAACGGCCGCGATTTGGCTCGTGGAGTTTGCGGCGTTTGTCCCGTATGCGTATATCGTTTCGTATGGGCTGCATGCGGGAGTGGGACGCAATGTCTCGTACCAGTTGTGTATCTTGCTCAACGTCGGCGCGATCCCTGGCCGCGCGCTCCCGGGGATCCTGGCCGATCGCCTGGGGCGATTCAACATTATGATCGTGACGGCGATCGGGTGCGCGGTCTCGACACTCGCGCTGTGGTATTGTGCTGGGAGTAACCGGGGTGCTGTGGTTGCGTATGCGGTTCTCTACGGGTTCTGGTCCGGGGCGGCGATTAGCTTGACGCCTGTGTGTATCTCGCAGGTTTGTCGGATGGAGGATTATGGGAAGAGGAATGGGACGACGTTTACGCTTGTTAGTCTTGGGACGCTTACGGGGATTCCCATGGCTGGGGCGATTCAGGAGAGTGAGGGGGGTGGGTTTTCAGGGTTGATTATCTTTGCTGGGGTGCTGTATTTGGCTGCTGCGGGGGTTTTTGTTCTTGCGAGGGGGGTTGCCGGGGGTTGGGGGGTTAGAGTCAGGTTTTGAATGGTGACGAGGGAGGGCATGATGAGATGAAGTAGATATTCCCGAAATTTATGGACAGGCAGATCAGACGGTGCCCTTTTAGACCTTCTCGTCCTCGGCAGCAGACTTGGTCTGCCTCCTTGCGACCCTTTTCTGTGTCTCGCTCCTCAGGTGCCGCCAGCCGTTGGCCAGGTGCATTTTGAGCGAGTTTGCCTGGAATGCGATGGCCATGAAGAAGCCGGAGACGGCAAGCGAGACTCCAACTATATGCCCAGAGAGGTTAGCAGTATTTCAGAAAACACCGAGCAAGCAGAGCCCCTTACAAAGTATTGGAAATATCCACCGCCCTTGATAAACGACGTCGTTGCCCTCGTGCGGAAAGTTGCTAATGTTCAATGCAAACAGACTCGTGAGGAAGGAGAGAGGGAGCTATGGAGAGGCCTGTAAGGACTGCACTCAAGAGTGAGGATAGGGCAACTGACAAAGACAATAGTCACCACGGTAAACACGACGATGGTATCGGTCTGTTTCGCGGTATCCTGCGCCTGCTGCCTTGCGAATTTTGCTTCCGTTGGGCTGGCCTGCTTTTGCTTCAAGTCCACCAGGGTATGGATAGACTTTTGGACGACCTCGGCGTCCTGAATCAGGCCCATAATGTCCCGTTGAGCCTCAGAAGGTAGGCAGTTATTGAATGCAGAATTGCTGCCTCCTATCACTTCCGAGGCCTGTCTCCAGACGCGCTCTTGGTCCTCGACTAGACTCTTCAAGATGTTTAGCTCGTCACAGATATCCTTGATCTCAAGTAGCAGGCCCATTTCGGCGCCGATATTGAGGTACTCGTTTTCCTTGCCATCTTCTATCTCTGCTGACTCGGACTTGTTGAGATTAGCCTCTCGTTTCTTGAACGAGGCTTGAAAGTTCTTGAACAGCTCTGCCTCCGAGCTGCGCTGAATGGGGTCAGCTGTTTTGCTCAACCTACTGGTTGATTGAACACACATACCACGAACCCAATCGAGGCCCGAAACACTTCCAACGGCGATACCTTGGTCCCAGAAACGGGGACCTGTTTTTCATTGAAAAGGCTAACCGCTGTACTCGCGATAAGCTCAGCAAGCGTCTCTGCGGACACCCGCGAGTTGTTGGTGGGTGATTGTAGCTTCTCCATAACGAGTTCGAGGAAGCCTGGACCAGCGGTATCCGGGTTCTGCGGTGTGCAACTGATGACAGTGTCTGAGAACAAAAAAGAAAGGCAGGGCCAGAGGTTAGCGCTGTCGGTAGAGGTAATACAGTACCAGCGAAAGGGGCATACCGTCGCCCAGGATCCAGAGCCAAAGCTGGTCCACGACGAGAATCTGGCTGAGAATTCCTCCACGAGGTCTGATTGCCACCTCATCAAACGGGACCATTCCTTCCGTTGCACGGCGGGCTTCCTGCCTCTGTATGTATCTTGCCATCACCTGGTCCATATCTCGCTCGGTAGTGTCATCGAGAGACGCGTAATAGTATTGATCGAGCGTCATGGGTTCACACCTAAATGGGGATCGTTGCATTTGAGATTGGTAACTTGAGGTAGCATCAGCTGGCTTGGGTGACCATTGCGACCAGGATAAGTAGGGCATCTATAAACAAAAATTAGTAGAACACCTCAAAGAGTACGGTTACAGACGTAGAAGGAAACTATGCGCTTGTCATCCGCCATCCCCCGACGACTCTCTCCCATCGGCGTTGGCGGAAACTGGTCCTTAAGCGCACTTTGTTCAGGCTTGTGCCGATCCTTGGATTTGCCCTAAGCGCGTTTCTCAGCAGGTATTGGAAGGAAGATAAGGTCAAGTTAATAGAAGCTTACCACGCACTGCGGCTTCGCGTACGATTTTCGCCCTCCAGCTGGGATACCCACACAGGACTCTTTTACGAAGGAATTCAATGGCCCGTGGTCCTTGGCGGTTAGACCTTGTTCCCTTGCGATCCTGGTCATGAGGTCCTACTCAGGGTCAGGCTTGATAGAGTGAGAGGCGAGAGGAAAATACCTGAACAACTCGGAGCTGGCAAATTGCTAATTAGTGGCTGAAGCATGGGCTTACAGCGTGAATGCAACTCACCTCATTACAGGGAAGATGAAACCACCTCAGTTGGTGGTCCCTCTTTCTTTCAGCCGTCCTCAACAGACGGGCAATTGGTAGGCCTTGTATAGTATCAACTTCACTCTGTTTTTCCTTCAAGGCCTCAAGTGCTGCTGTTAATGACGCCATGGTCCGTAAGCCATCATCACTCATGATCTCCGAAGCCCCTTTCCCGTAGATAATACTAAACATCTCACATGCTTTGAAGCATATGTGAGGATCTCGCACGTAAAAGTCGATGACCGTTGCCTGTTCATAAATATATACATCGGGAACATATATGAAAGGTGGGATGGTGTCATCACCACCTGGCACGGAGTGCTTGATAACAGGCGGCGGCTCCAAGAGCAGCTCTCCAATTAATCTATTCAAGCTTTGCTCGTCCGCCGTGGTCAACCCGTTTCTTACGCGATCGTTTATGTAAGTGCCATGAAGCATGTCCCCATCCCTGGCGTGCTCTCTATTTGCAAGCAGCCACCATAGCACTGTGGGCTGTTGGTGGTATATAGCCCAGTGCAAGGCGTTCCGGCCATATTCCAGCCCCAGTTCTGAGACGTGTGGCGATCCAGTTCTCAACGGCATCATTTGGAAGCACCGAAGCAGATTCTCCTTTCCCGAACACGCGTGTCTTGCTGCCAACTCCAGAACCCGAGTTGCCTTTGAGGGCTGAGAGCGGAAGAACCCATCTCTCTGTTCATAGATGGACTGATGCACCTGTCTCCAGATAATACGTTCAGCGTGTTTCCGCTTCCTCGCACCTCCCAAGACGGCACAGTCGAGAACCGTCCTACCTTCTTCCGTAGCCATGAGGATGGCGTCAAGCGTATTGACACCCTGAGTCTCAGTCCTGGGCCCCGGCTCAGACAAATAGGTTAGCAGATACTGGAGTAGGTCAACGTGCCCATGCGTTGCAGCCAGATGAAGAGGCGTTATTCCACCCCTGGCTGGTGCAAGGATATCCATTTTGCTACCAAGGCAGCGCTTCATAACGGGAATGTGGCCACCGATAGTAGCGATGTGAACCCACTGCGCCTCTTCTCTATAGAGCGAAACTTTGTGATTCATGTTGATGAGCCCTTCCCGGCCGTTCAACCATGCCCAACAAACGATCGCTTCCCGGTGTCGAGAGAGGTCCTCCTCTTGTCCACTCTGCATCCAGTTCAAGAGTAGCTCCTTGACCTTACTGGGGTTACTCTTTTGCGATGGTAAAATAACTTGATCTTGGAATGGGAAGGACGGAAAGTAGGCTGGGGTTTCGATCAGTTGCAAAAGGATCTCGGTGTGGCACGAATAAACTGCCTGATCAAATGGGCTGGCACCAAGTATATCTGTTGCCGTGATTGCCGCCTTGGCCTCCCTTGGACTGCGCCGTAACAGGCTTGTGAGAAGTGCTCGACAGCCATTTTCGTCACCGTTGGTACATGCGGCATGCAAAGCAGTTTGCTGTATCAAATTTGCAACTGTAGGGTCTGCGCCCATTGCAAGGAGAGTCTCGACAGCAGCCACACACCCTTGGCGCGCTGCCAGGATTAGAGCCGTTTCGCCGTCTATCGTCTGTAGTTCGAGGAGCTCCGGCCTCCGATCAAAGAGCAGCTCCAGGATCTGGGCGTGCCCACACAGGGCTGCTATATGAAACACATTAGAGCCTTCCCATCTCTTCTGAGACAAGAAATCTGCCCCTCGGTCCAAAAGATTCACGACAATATTCGTGCTACCGACTGCGGAGGCCCACAAGAGCGCTGTCCAACTTTCAGCGGTTGGGTGTATCTCGATGGCGGGGTGCGGAGTGTGAAAGCCAAATGTAAACGTCTTATCGAGGTATTCAAACGGTACCAGGGCCTCGAGTCTTGAGACGTCATCATATTTGATTGCCTTTTCTATTTGGGCCTGCAAACTGTCTTCAGTCCAATATGGGTTCACAATGCCAGATTCAGGCTTGACGCGCCCGGTCGCCTTTTCGCCGTTGTTGATGATGTCTTCGCTGACGCCCTGGCCACTGTTAATATCCCCGACAGTCTCCTTTTAGTCGGTCAGCACGTACTCCGTACATACTTGTAATCACAAGAACTCAGATCAACTCACAAAACCATCCGAGTCGTCCGACATTTCACATGGGAGTACTGTTATAAAAGTTCGAAACGATGTTAATGGTAGGCAGATCCAAAAAAAAAAAAATTGTTTATGACGGGTTTAGGAAGGAGCAAATATCTCCAGCGTCCATGAGCGCCTTTTCCTCCATGTTCAGCTCGCCTGCAAGCTGACAAGTGGCACGAAGGATGAACGCGATGCAGGCCTTTCTCAACACTTATTGGTTGTGTAGGCCGGTTCATGCATGCACTTCCCGACGTCTTCCCAATCGCCTGTCAGATTCGACTTGATTCGCTCGAGCGACGTTTGCTTGAGAGCTGTGGGGGTGGAGCAAACTTGAGAGGTCAATACTGGTGTGGTTGAATGCGTTTTCCTTCGCTGCTCAGGGACATCTGGAAGGATAAGAAGGTCTTACGAAGAATTAACATTGGCCGAAATGATGCCCATGGCGATCAAGGCCATTTTGATGATGGTAAATTGCACAGTCGGAGGTTCGTTTACGTTTCATGGAGGGTTGTTCACACTTGGCAGACACGGCTCTCGTGACGCGTTTGGGAAGGCGCGAAGGAAGCCCCAGGATTCGAATTGCTTACATTGGATTTCATGCTTGAAAAGAAGAATCGCTTCACCAATAATACATAAAAGAACCCAAACCGGCCATATAAATAAAATAAATAAAAAACCGAGCCCAACACTCTATCTAACCCAGCCCGCCGACCTTTGCAGCCAACTCCCTCTCCAACCCGCCGGCAACACAAGACGCCATATCCGATTTCCGTCCAAGATACTTCAATGCACAAATACAAAACTCGCAATTCTGTCGAAAGCACTCTGCCAGCGCTCCCTGTGGCCCGTCATCACTCCCCCCGGCAGAAGTCCCCAGACATTCTAGCGAGATATACGCTGCTTTTGCAAATGAATGGATGAGCACGACTGTCCACGGCTCGACAAGGAAGGCAACTTCGTTCAGACTATCATGGAAATATCGGTGCATCGTGCTATTCTGTCCGTGGAGCGATGAGCGCGCGAGGGCTCCGACGGCAAGGGCGTTGTCGATTCGGAGTGTAGCGATCAGATCATTCGCGATCCGGGACTCGCGCTCCGATTCGAGCCCAAGGTGACTTCGATCTATACTCTCGAGTACGTCCGCAAGCAGCATGGCAGCGAGATGCCAGTGTCCGTCCAGAATCACGTACCAGGACTGGATGCGATGCGGGAGAGACTCGTGGTTCGCAACGCAGTCGAGCATGAAAGTCTGATAGGTGCAGGTCCAGTGGTGGTAGACCAGCAGTGTCTTTTGGATAACTTGTTCGAGGCGGGCGGGTGACGCTCCGCGGTAGATGAGGGTTTGGAGTTGGGTGACGCGGCGGTAGAGGAGGACTTTGACGGGGGTTGCTTCGGAGAGGACGGAGGCTGCTTCTTCGTAGGAGCAGGGCCAGCGCGGTTGTTGCGTTTGGAGGTGTGGATGTGTTGTGGAGAGCGGGATCGGTTCCTGGCGCTTCGGGGGGTTCAGGAAGAAGTCGCCCCAGACGTCGTTCTTGGCCGGAGCATTGTGGTCTGGGACTTCCCAGTAGTTGAGGTTGACACGGTGGTCAGTGGAAGGGGAGGGTGAGGCGGAGGCGATCTGGCTGTCCTCGTCCGAGACGACGAGCGGGCGTTGGTACATGGCCGCGCTGAGGGTGTCGAACATGATTCCGAGCCAGAAGAGGAGGCTGAGGGTGCTGCGGTGGTCTTGGCTTGCGAGGATCGGGTCGAGCTGTTGGCTCTCTGGTGTTGGTACTTCGAGGACTTCGGTCAGCGTCGATGAGATTGATCCACGTCTAAGATCTGACACGGCTGGAGCAGCCTCGCGCTGGAGTCTCGCAAACTTGTGGCGGAACGTATACAGTTGCCGGTTTGCGTTCTCCAGGAATACCGGCGCACCGTCATTTTCCAAAAGCTGCCCAAGCTTGGCGGGTTGAGTCTCGTCCAGCGGACTCTGCGTGAGAGAGAAGATGATATTCGCAAATATCACTCTGAACGAGGGAATCCCCGTTGAATGCTGCAGCGCATGCTTTGCCTCGTTCCAGATGTTCTTCCGGATGGACCGTTCATCGTACGCGATATCAGCGGGAACCGATAATCCCATCCCCCTTTGTGCGTGCTGCGTCCACTGTGATGCAAAGGCTACGATGGCCAGGTGCAGCGCCCGCGCCGCAGTCTTATCCTCCTCTGCACTCAATGCCCTCCCTCGTATCGACGAGGCCGCGCGATCTAACCGGCACACCCGGATACACATTCGATTCGACCAGCTGGGTCCCCACTCTTTTCTCTGGTTGAACGGCACCAATGCGCTCATTGGGTCGGCGTACGGACAATTATGTTCGGTTAGCCAGCACGAAAGCGCGTTCTCCATACTGTCGTGGTATATTCGGATCAGGTTTCGTGTCATTGTCGAGCGACCGACTCGGTTTGCCGCCTTGTCCGACGCAACGCACAGATCCCACTGGAATTTCCGCTTCTTGGCGATGTGATCGGTGGAGGTGTCGTCCGAGGAGCCGTCGTCTAGTTCCTGGATAATTTCAACATCATACGGATTCATGCTCACGTTGTCCTGGGGCACAAAGAGCTGTGGTGCAAGTGGACTAAGCGACTTTTCCGAGTGCGGCATTGTCGTGGTCCAGCCTTCTGTTGGAATCCCCATGTCCCACGCAATCGCATCGTTCCCTCCACCCACAGTATTCGGCGCCTGCGCATGCAACGCCGACGCAGCGTAGTTCGACGGCGACGTGAACGCAAACATCTCACCCAGACTCGCTGGGTCCAGCTCCGATGACCGCAATCCCTCATCGAGGAGGGTATTCCACGAACTTATACTCGGCATCGTCATGGTCGGAATGTCCCCACTATCCGGGGTCGGAGGGGCCGCTACAGAGGTCGCGACCGAGGCAGGGATGGCGGTTGGAGCAGCTGAAGTGGATGTGGATGTAGACGCGGCCTTTGCTTTTGAGCGTGCATTCCCAGCGACACCACGGGTATCTGCGCGCCGCGACGAGACGAAATTGAAGGTGCATTTCTTCTTCCATCGCTTGCAATTCGAGCACGTGTAGCCGATCTCCTCGCGGACTTCCTAGACGCCATTAGCATCTCAAACATGTCGAGGTGGATTCGATCCGACAGGGATGTATGGCATGATCCCTCCTGTCTCGGAGCCGCAACCCCAACCCAGAAGACACTTACAGGCGCATCACACCCCCTCTTCCCCTTGCGACACGGATCGCAGCTATGGTTCTGGCGACGACGCGAGTCTCCCATCTCATCAATATATGTTCCTAATTTATGAGCAAGTATCGATTCATAGGCTGTCTGGCCCTGGATGTAACAGCCGGGCGGGAGTTCAGGTTGGGGACGGCGGGAGCGGGATTTGTCGCGGTGGGCGAAATCCTGGGGAAAGTCGTCCATTGGGCTCTGCGGGGGTTGGGCTCACATGACTTCCATGTCTCGAGCGCCCTGGAAGGATGATTGGAAGGTCCAGCTGGGTTCCTGCTTACTCCGACTCCGGTCACGGTGAGCGAGGTCGAGTGCGAGCGGGGTTGGGGGCCAATGACCGCTGGCGCGGGATACGAGGAGTGGGGGCCGGATGCACTGCGGGCGTAGCGTGAACTATCGTGACGGAATAATATATGAATACATGGTTGGATGGCTTATTTGGTCCAGTGTGATTTGCTGATCCAGAGTTTTACTTTGGGGTATAGACTCTCTATAAGAACCGGTTTTCCTTGAACTTATACTCATTCAATCCAATGAATACATAGCTTATACGGTCTCCATGCTGTGTAGAAAACTAATAGATCGGAAAGCAGCGAATAACTAAAGCATACAGAACACGGAACATTTTCAAGAGACCAAGCCAATCTACGCCTTCGGCTTTGACAACTGCACACGCACAGTCTTGACCTCGGTGTAGTTCTCCAGAGCGTACGCGCCCAGTTCACGCCCAATGCCTGATTCCTTGAAGCCGCCAAAGGGCATCTGGTAGTGCAGGGTGTTGTAGTTGTTCACCCAGACAGTTCTACTCACATTGTTAGTAAACCGAGCTGGAGAAGCCGGGGGTTTGGGAACTGCGCAACTTACCCAGCCTTGATCGCATTGGAGACGCGAATGGCCGTGTTGATGTTGGTTGTGTGCACAGCGGCAGCGAGGCCTGGATGAAGTCAGCGTCAGCGATCGCTCATTCGAATACCCTAGAGACGAAGCTCGAAGGAAAGAAGATTGCCTGGACTCACCATAATTCGTCTTATTCGCCAACTGAATCGCCTCCTCCTCACTGCTAACCTTCTGCACCGTACAAACCGGCCCAAACACCTCCTCCTTGACAATCGTCATATCCTCATGGACATCCGCGAAAATCGTCGGCTGGATATAATACCCTTCACCACCATGCCGATCGCCGCCAGTGATGACCTTGGCCCCTGCCTCCTTGGCCCCCGAGATATAGCTCATGATCCGGTCATACTGCAGCTGCGAGACCTGCGGGCCCTGGAAGGTTTCCGGGTCGAATGGGTCTCCGACCTTGTTCTGCTCTGCGCGCTCCTTGAAGAGAGCGATGAATTTGTCGTAGATGGCCTCGTGGACCAGGATCCGTGATCCCGCACAACAGCATTGCCCGTGGTTGAAGAAGATGCCCAGATTCACCCACCCAACCGCCTCTTCGAGGTCTGCGTCGGGCAGGATGATATTCGGGCTCTTCCCGCCAAGTTCCAAGGTCACCTTCTTCAGGTTACTGTTTGCTGCAGCTCGCAAGATCTGCCTGCCCACAAGCGTCGACCCTGTGAACGCCACCTTGTCCACATCCATATGGCTCGCGAGCGCCGCCCCCGCCGTGCGCCCAAACCCATTCACGATATTCACCACGCCCGGCGGGAACCCAACGTCTTTGATCAGCTTCGCCATATACAGCGCGGACAGTGGCGTCTGCTCTGCAGTCTTCATCACAATCGTGTTCCCTGTCGCGAGCGCAGGCCCAATCTTCCACGCAAACATCAACAGCGGGAAATTCCAGGGGATAATCTGCCCACACACACCAACGGGTTCATGCCGCGTGTACGTCAGACTATCCGGATCCGTATCGATCGTCTGCCCGTAGATCTTATCCGCCCACCCGCCGTAATACCGGATGCACCCGGCCGAGGCGCTGACATCGCCCTTGGCCATTGTCACGCCTTTCCCATTATCGAGGGCCTCGATGGCCGCGACGATTTCAATGTCGCGTTCCAGGGCGTCTGCGAGATCCGTGAGCAGTTTTCCGCGCGCGCTCGGCGTGATGCTTGCCCAGGGGCCTTCGAGGGCGGCGCGGGCGGCGCGGACGGCGATGTCGATGTCCCGTGCGTTGCCTTCGTGGACGGCGACGATGGGTTTTTCATTGTGGGGGTTTATCGTTTCGAAGGTTTGATTGTCGACTCCGGGGACGAATTCGTTGTTAATGAACCTGGGATACTGTGTTAGCTTGGGTTGGGGCAGGATGGAAGCAGGGTTGGGGAAGTGCAAGGGACGTACAGGCCAAGAGGCTGTTCATAGGTCACCGTGGGTGTTTTGATAGTCTGGAAGAGAGCCATGGTTGCAAGGAATGAGATGAGTAAGAAGATCAGAGTATAGTCGACAATTTTCTTTCCAGAAACACTCCCATCCTGGCGAGGAATCACCCTCCCCTTATAGTATACCCGTCACATCGCAAATCTCCGCGGAATCCAATGCGGGCAAAGGACACGTCCGAGATTCGCGACTCGAGGAACCCCGGTCCGATGTTTCCCGTTGGCATGCGGTCGCAAGAGCTCATTCCTGCCTAGTTGCGTTGACGAATGTCCAGGTGAGGTGTTGAGGTGTGGAATGTCGTGCGGCTCCGCATCCTCTTCCCCGTGCGCTTGCGCCCCGCGTTCTGTTCTCCGCGTCCCCGCTTTTCGGGGGTCCTTTGGCCCGATTGCAAGTCAAACTGCACAAGGTTTGGGGTCGGTGCGGTTCCGATGAAGATAAAAAAATCGATCGTCTAGTTGTGGGATGGTTCATGCGGATGCGGATGCGGATGCGAACTATGGAGTATGTATGGGGTGCGGGGATGCGGACCTCCCTCGAAGCTACCATCGTTGCGTTTTTGTCTTTTGTCTGGAGGGGCTATACTCTGGACTGGCTTGGTTGTCACGCCTTTTGGGCCTGTGGTAAGCGACAGCAGGAGTCAATGTTTCTCTCTCTCTCTCTCTGTCTCTCTCTCTTTTTCTTTCCTCCTTTTTTTCCTAAACTTTGTATTACAGTATGGCCCTCGTCGTACTCCAGCTTCTCGCTTGTTGCATCGGAATCGGTTCACCTGGTGCGCCATATCCTTTTACGATCCATTCGTAGTAGTTGTAATGAACCTATGAATTTGGCATAATCCTAGTTGTAAAGTATAGAATCATCTTTCCAACCGTCCAGATACGCAAATGTCGTTTTCCCCGCTGGTAGCCTGGGGGAATGCACAAATTGCTGAGGTCCCTCCCTCGGTGACTGATACACCGAACCTGAAGTCCCCACCAACTATCGCTTGAATGTAGGATCGCATCTCCTCAGGTGCTTGTATAGTAACAGAAGACAGAGCAACTCCCCCGTAGATGCGATGTCTCGTCTTGTGCCAAGTCTAATGAAAGCAGCGGAATCAGACCGTTCCCAACCACGGAGATGCGTTGCTTCGAACTGCGCAAGAGGCACTTCTACAAAGAGTCACCGAGGACGTTTAGAAAAAAGTAGTTTCTTGGAAATCATCATCAATTGTGCTATCTGATTCGACCCTTGTATATACAGTTTGCGGGCCAATCCTGAACCAAACCAAACATCATACTTCATCTCATATACCAGCCAGGTACTCCGAATCAATCGTCTATTCGGGCATCTCGAGGACGTAGCGACCAGCGATCTTTCCTTGCTCTACACATCGTTAGTACTCTAACAAATCAAGGAAGAAGAGAAGAAACTCACCCATAAGCTCATAAATCTTGGGAAGATCCGACAATGGCGCGATCTTGAAGGGCGCCTTGATCAGGCCACGAGCAAAGAAATCAAGAGCCTCCACGCCGTCCTGGCGGTTACCGACGTAGCTCCCCTTGATGTTGATCATGCGAACAACGGTGTTGAAAACGGGCGCCTTGAGGTTTGCATCAGGAGGCAACCCAATCGCAATGATTGTTCCGCGCGAGCGCACATATTCAGTCGCCTGCTGGAAGGGCTTCTCGGAGACAGCGAGGAGGATCACAGCGTGCGCGCCGAGTCCGTCAGGCGTCGCGGCCCTGACGTCTGCAACGAGGTCCTTGGACTTGGTGAAGTCGACATACGTCTCCGTGCCGAGCGCCTCGCACATGGCCCTCTTCTCGTCGCCCCCGTCCACAGCCACAACCCGGATCCCCATGGCCTTTGCATACTGCTGCGCAAGGGACCCCAGACCACCGCCAGCGCCCACTATCGCGACCGTCTGCCCAGGACGAACCCCGGCTTCCTTCAGGCCCTTGTACACGGTGATACCAGCGCAGAGCACGGGGGCCGCCGCATCGAGCGGGACATTGTCGGGGATCTTACTCGCATGGCTCGCCTTGCCAAGCGCATACTGCTGGAATGTGCCGTCGACAGTATACCCGCTGAGGGCGGCATGCGCACAGAGCGGATCGTCCGCCTGCCGGCAGAACTCGCAGTCGCCACAGGATCCATTCAGCCACTTGAGGCCCGCGCGGTCGCCGACCTCAAAGTCGTGGACCAGTTCGCCCTTGGCGACGACGATTCCGGCGCCCTCGTGCCCGCCCACGAGCGGCATCTTCACGGGGAGCGGCCAGTGGCCCATCATTGCGTGCAGGTCCGTGTGGCAGACGCCCGAGTATTTGATCTTGACGAGGATTTGGTCGGGGCCCGGCTTGGGGACGGGGATTTGCTTGTAGACGAGGGGGCCGCCGACCTGCTCGGCGACTTGGGCCCACTGCTTATCGGGGATGGACATTTTGGTTGGTTGGTTGGTTGGTTGGTTGGAAAAAGATAGATTGGATGTGGAGTTGGTTTGATTGATTGATTGCTTGCTTTGGCTGAATTGGAGATTGCGTTGGTGATGGCGATGAGAACCTTGGAGGTCCATCCCCATATTTATACCTGCTCGATTGCTCGCAATGAGGGGAGAATCCAGCCATCGCATCCGGGGTAAAGGAGAAAGGAAACCCAACTACGGGGCCCCGCTCGACTCTCCATTCTGCCTCGACTCTCGCGCGGACCATCGATTGGGAGGCGACACCTTGCCCCGGCCGTTCACCGAGACCAGATGGAGACTCGAGTCTCCATTCGGTCTCTCCAAACGAGCCACGAAAAACAACGGGGAATGTGGATGGGTGTGCGGATGCCCCGCACGCGCCCCCCGTGCGGCCCCCAAAGTTGCAAGACGTATGGATGGGCCCATACGAGCGACCCATGCGGCTCCGCATGCATCTTGGCCCGGACCGGCGATGCGGGCGCCGATCGAGATGCCGATGTGGAGTCATAACTTTGAGACCGGGGGAGCTCCGAGATCGCTTGACGAAGGATTTGTTTGGCTTCATCTTGTTTTTCTTTTTCTCCATTGTTAGGTTCGCCGGGGACGCGCTACAGGATGGTCCTGGGCTGACGAGCGTGCTCTCATCTCGGTCGATCGGAAGTTGTTGTGCAGTTTCTACAGGTTTGCAGCTTTGGATAGAGTTTTGCTGCGCTCGCGGGGACACTGACATCCCATCCTGCTGGATGGATGCGATTTGTTACAGGCGTAGCGAGCGGAATGGGTGGATTACGCGGGTTGTAGAAGGATTACTCGTAGTTGTTTCTAGCAGAACAATTGCATTTGGCACTCAAAGGAAAACTCGTGGAGATTGCTACTCAAAGGGTATAGACACGCAAAGCTAAATCGAACAGGAGAATGACGGTAAACAGCAACTGGTTAACACCTTGGTTTCAGAAAATATCCTCAACGATCCTCAACGTAATCGAACCTCGCACTCCGTTGGCGGAAAAAACGTACTCGACCAGCCCGTACTGATACTGAATCCATTCGACTTGCTCTCATGGTCATCGAAGGCCGGCATGGTGAGAAAGGATGGAGGTTTAGTCGTGTCGTAGGCCAGTAATTCGGCGAGAATATCCTCGAAGACGTCCTCCTCCGGACTCCGAGGCTCATCTAATCTGGCTTGTTGCAGTTGACCAGATTGGATAGCTTGCTGATTGTCGCGCACGGTTTGCAAACATGGAGACGAGCAAGTCGATTGCTCCCTGAGCAGTCTCGCCACCACATTACCCTCCGCCGCAGGACTCTGCTGCGCATGAAGCAGACCCGGGTCAATACACTCGGGCGAACTGCCCTCAGAGGCCTCGCCAGTATCCTCGCGACTCCTCCTCCGTCTTGTCGGCTGGTATTCCGAATCGCGCAGATATTTGAACTGCTTGTGATTCCCATCGATGCACGTCTGCTGCTTTCCGCGCTTCGTACATTGCTCGCAGGGGCGCTGGTTATCTATTCACTTTGTTAGATAACTATACCAAAAAGATAAAGGAGAAAGGTTTAAAGCTGGAAGTGTGCATACCGCATGTCCTATGTCCTCGCTGGCAATTCATGCACGAGCGCCGCGCCTTGCGACGCGGACGCGTCTTCTCAAACGTACTCGACATGGTTGCTGTAGCCGGGGAGTTTGTATACTGCGTGGTCCAGGCGGAGAGGTATGGATCGTTCATCCTTGATGCGAATGAAATGATGCCGGTACAATGCTTGTGTGAATAGTCTCCTACGGAGTTAACAAAGCGATCTCAAACTTGAAGTTGGAAAGGCACGCGAGTTATATTATCTAATTTCCCCAGAATGCTCGTCATGGTCTTTTCGAACGACCATGTCTCATCCCTTTGCCCACAGGGTTCCTGGCGCGTGAGGCTGATGAGATCGGGTCCGCATGGTTCGAACTTCAATCTCTGCAACCTCCTTTCCAGGTCATTACGATATGATACGAGCGAACACACAGCAGGGCTCTCGAGCACGTCGATCCTCCACAGCGTCAACACTAGCACCAATCAAGAGTGTATGGTGTGGGGTAGATCTCATCCCGTGCGGCTCCGCATCCCATCGGGTCCGCATGGCCCGACCCAAGGGCCAGCTAGTTCGACAAGTCAGAAAAGGAGACGGATCTTCATGCATGGGGCATATATGGTATGGATCTTGTCGATCAGACGGAAGTTCGGGGGTAGGCTTAGCTCCGTCCTAGTACCAGAGCGTCTAGTCGACGGATCCACCGTTTGTTCTCGTCGTCGTGATCGAGCTACGCTACCATGGGACCGGGGGACCCCGGAGCCAGAGCCAGAGCCAGAGCCAGAGCCAGAGCCAGAGCCAGAGAGCTTTCCCCGCCTTTTGTGAGTTCCAAACTGGGCTTTAGATCTGGAGACTGGAGACTGTAGAACTGGAGGAAACCTGGGGAGGAATACGCCATGCCCGCTTCTCCGCATTGGGCAAGGGCTAGGGGGTGTGTGCTGTTAGGGGTTGTCTGCAAGCTTCCTTTCTGCCGCGCCAATCATATAGGCTGGTCTGGAGAAGCTCGCTCGTTTTGTCTTTTATAAGAAAGTCCGTCCCTTGTCTCATTTAACTAAGACGTGTGTCCCCTATCGATCTTGCTCCTTGGTTTTGTTACACTACATCCTCTTCTGTTCAATCTTGATACCATCCAACCCCTCCAGAGCTCAAGGCACCATGTCTGACATCAGTCAAAACGGCGAGACCAAGGGCGCTGCCGATGGCAGAGGCAACACTTACCATCTCTCCCACGTCCCTACATCGGTCACTCTGACGGCCGAGCAATTCGAGAGGCTGTATCTGACCCCCATGACGCGCCAACAGCCTGCGCTGGCCAAGTCTGTGGGAAATCCGACGCCATTGTGAGACTGCACTTGTTGTTCCCTCTCTCCTGTTCTTATAAGATTGCCGAGCTAATAATTGATCGGTGTATAGGGCTCTCGGCGGCTTCGTGATCACCACGACACCCCTTTCCTGCTGCCTCATGGCCTGGCGAGGCGCGAGTGGGAATGGAGTTGCGTTCATGTAAGACCTGGATAATACAGTCGCTCTCTAATTGCTCGGTACTAACTTATTGGACGGCAAAGTGGCCCCATCGTCTTCCTCGGCGGTCTCCTCCTGCTCATAACGAGTATCCTCGAGTTCATCCTTGGAAATACCTTCCCCTGTGTCGTCTTTGGGACCATCGGTATGTTGCCTGTGAAAGAGTAATTGCGACAACTCGTTCATGGCTGACTCTGGTATCTGGATAGGTGGATTCTGGTTCGCCTTTGCCGCTACGATGATTCCCTCGTTCAACGCCGCCGGTTCGTCTTCCTAATACTTTGACCATTGAATCATCCTCTCACATAACATATTACAGCCCCCTACTCCTCGTCCTCCGATACAGCAGCCGGTCTTGCGAGCGCCAGTTTCATGAATACATACGGTACTTTGTTCCTCCCCCCTCCTTTCTCACACAACACAACCCCCTCACGCCCTCTCTGTCCCCGCTCGCCTCGAAATGCAATTGCAATCCTAACAAATCTCGTTTTATAGCATTCCTCTTCATAACAATGGCCATCCTCATGCTCATCTTCCTCATCTGCGCTACACGCACAAACCTCGTCTACACATTCATCTTCCTCACCCTCCTCCTCGTTTTCCTCTTTCTCTCCGCGGGATACTGGCGCCTTGGCGAGGGGGATGCTGTGGTGGGGGATCGGTGTGTCAAGGTACGTCGTGCCCTCTCTCCTTCCCCTAGCTAGATTCGGATGCGTGCGCCAGAGATGGAGGGGAAAAACATAAAAAGTAAGAAGGGGCTAATGTGCTCTTCTGTGTGCAGGGCGCCGGCGCATGCCTTTTCGTCGCGAGTCTCCTGGGTTTCTACCTCCTCATCGCGCAGCTGTTCGAAGCCGTGGGGTTGCCGATTACGCTTCCTGTTGGGGACTTGGATCGGTTCTGGACGCGGGGGCAGAGGAAGTGAGTAGACTTGCATCACAATGGTTCCTTGCTTCCGTGCGATTGGATGCTGACTGACCTTGGCAGGAGCGAGGGGGCTGAGGATGCGGAGTTGCCTACGGCCTAGCTTGACCACCAACCAGGCTTCGAGGTATAGTTGAGTGGAGCCTATGCAAACGGGCATCGATGAAAAGGGAGTGTTCTTGAGGTTGGTAAACATGGCGCAGGGGGGTGGGCTACGATTCTACAGCCGAGGCAGCTCTAGACGAGGAGTTGGCACAGAGCCTCTGCAGTTGGGCGAAAGGGTTTGGTCCGGGGAAATCTATGGGAGGCAGGGCAGGCAGGGGGAATAAGGGCTATCATTATCAAATTTAATCATCATCCTTTCGTTAGCTAGCCTGGTACGGTACAGATTGATACCATGCATTTTTCTTTCTTGCGCATGCTGATGGCCCTACAGGGCTGCTTCTCTACACTAAACCCAGGAGATATCATGTAGGTTATTCCACTTGAAGTAATTTAGTTCTTCCTCTTTTGCTTCTTGGTTTGCAGCTACCACATCTACTGGCTAAGGACGCAAATAGGCATGGAAAGACTGAAATTCAAACAAGCAGATTCTCAAACAAAGAAGTCTAGCCAATAACAAAAGTCTCATAACTCGTCAGCGCTCATGGTACGCTCATTCGCCCACCATAGGCCGCCGCCCTTCCCCATCGTTTCTACCCTCGCCAACGGAGATTCCCCCATCGTCTCTTCCCCCCTCCTCCCAATAAACGCCCACTCAAACCGGCGTGCTCTGCCCACTCTCACTCTTCTCCCTCTCCTCCCTCCTCCCCTCCCTCCAAACCACAACCCCAACACACCCCGTACTCAGAGCACAAAGCCCCGCGAGAACCGTCATCCACCACCCATACCCAATCCCCCCCGCGGCAATCGGCGAAACCACCGTCCCCACCGCGGCAAGCAAATTCCGCACGAGGTTCAGATCCGCCACGACCGACGCGCCCCCGCCCGGCGGGACTACATCCACCAGAAACGGCATCACCGTCGCCGTGACCAGCATGAGGCCCAGTCCGAACAGAAACGCGCCGACCAGCGGTGCCACCCAGAACACTTGCCGCTCGACCAGCCAGCCGTACAGCAGGAGGCCGAGCGGGACGAAGCCGACGCCGTACCAGACGGTGTGCAGGCGGGCGATGGCGTGCGTGGCGCCGTGGTGGGTGGCTGCGTAGCGCCGCAGCGCGGCGTCGCTGAGCTTGCCGCCGGCGAAGCTGCCGATTGCGTAGCCGAGGCAGTTGCTGATGTAGCACAGGCCGACTTCGATTGCCGAGAAGTTGTAGGGGGGCGCCATGTAGGCGTAGGGGAGGGTTGTGTTGAAGCAGTAGAGTGCGGCGAAGCAGATGCTCACGTAGGCGATGCATAGGGCGATCGAGGGGACGAGCAGGTATTGGAGTTTTGGGAGCGGGGCGAGCAGGTCGCGGCGTAGGCGCTGGGGCCATGTGGTCGGCTGGCGCTCTGGGTCTGGAGCTTGGGATACGCGTGTTTCCGGGAGGGATACTGCGGTGATGAGTGCTGTTGCGCCTGTGAATAGCGCCATGAAGTACAGCGTGCACCGCCAGCCGAGCCACACCTGGAGCGCGCCGCCGATGATGGGGGCAACCAGGGGCCCGATGAGGGTGCCTAGGTAGAACCAGCCGAGGGCAGAGCCGCGCTCCGTCGGGATGAAGACGTCGCTAATGACCCCGGCGCCTACGCTCTGCGCCGACGAGCAGCCGAGGGCTTCCACGAAGCGGAACCCAATGACGAGGGAGACGGAGTCGGCGACTGCGCAGACGACAGCGGCGATAGCAGAGAGGACAAAGCTAACAAGGAGGATAGGGCGGCGGCCGTATTCCTGGCTCAGGGAGCTCCACCAGAGAGGGGCGATGGCGAGGCCGATGAGGAAGACGGTTGTCGTGAGGGCGACGCGGGTTTCGGAGGTGTGGAAGTGGTCGACGAGGGTGGTGAAGGATGGGAAGAGGATGGAGGATGCAAAGGGGGCTGTGAAGGCGGATAAAGTGATGATGGCGACGATGGTGTGTTTCTCGAGAGGCGAGTGTGAGAGGGGATCCTCGCGGCGTTTGAGCAGGCAGATGCGGTCGAGCCATGTCTGCGAGGGCTTGAAGGGCGATTCTTTGATGTCGGTCATTGTGTACTTGGGCTTTGATTGTGACCACATGGTAACGCCGTGGCCTCGAGTCCTATTTATCCATCTCTGCTCTATACAGCCTCCAGTTGACTTGGATCAAGTCAGGGTTTGTGATGCGTATCGGCCAGGCAGCTCTTGACGGCATCGCAATTCCGAGATGGATCAAGAATCGTGGCTTACCGATCACCACGCCACACTGTATTCCGTGGCGAACCACGATAAACGCTGCGAGGTGTGGCCTGAAATAGGTAAAGGAGCATATACAAGCTGTAGCCCTAGGCTTACTGGATCTTACTGAGGGCTCACATAATCAGCCACCGACGTAATCCGCAGTCTGGATTGGACAAGAACCGCGCCCGATTGCATGGAGACTCGGCTGTCATGCTTGTGAATCAGGAACGCCTTGCTTGGAATTGGATATGCCCTCAAGTCAGAATTACTGTTGTAGAGAACCTGACGAGATTGAGGGCTCTTCGGAACCCGATGCCACAAATGATCACTCCCAACACCATCAACGAACGCACCGATCCTTTGAGAAAGCCAATGTGATTGGTGTCTTGGCTTTGACCCGAGCTCATTCGTGATCTGACGAGACTGTAGAGTCCGCGGTTCTTTGGTAGAAAGGAACCTCAACGACTTCATTCCCAGCACCGAGCAACAGGAACCCTGGCATAAACACCACAATACAGCCAGGACCTGGTCATGACCATATCAGTATCCAAGTCTCTTGCTCCAGACAGCTCTCACCTCGAACATCAGCCGTCGCCAGAATAGGCCGAATCGGCTCCTGCTCTCACTCTTGCTTCTCTTTCTCCTCCTCCAACTTGATCGACATGATGTTTATCATCTCATTCAGGACGCAAGCCATTTCCTCGCCATATTTCACCATCATCTTCCTAAACTCCTCATCCTCCTCCAAAAAAATGCCTCCCCCTTTCCGCAAATCCGCCAACTGAGTCTGGGTTCCGGCGACGCGTCTCTCAGCTTTGCTCATCTCAAGTCGGACCACGTCCCGTGGGACCCGATATTGTGGCTCGAGCAACAGCCGTACTATCTTAACCTTTCCTTCGCGTGCAGCACAGGCCAGTGGCGACTTGTCGATTGGTGTCGCGTCCCAAGCGGCTGGTCCCGCTATGTCAAGGAACATCCTCACGACAGCCGCGTGTCCTTTCTCTGCGGCCTCGCAGAGCGGTGTTTTGCCTTCTGACTCCACCGGCTCGATCTCGATTCCGGGGTGCGCGAGGAGGAGCTTCACCAGTTCTATCTGGCCGCTTGAGGCGGCGTAGTGGAGAGGAGTCCGCCCGGACATGTCTTGCGCATTCGCATCAAAGACCGGATGCGCCAGGAGCGCTGCCATGATGGCTGGATCGAGGTCATCGTCATCCGGCAGCGCCTGGAGGAAATGCGAGGTACGCCGGACTGCCTGTGGGCCTAGAGCGCGCACCGCGTCGAAGCGTGGATGGTCGAGAATCGCGCGGACGTGCCCGATTTTGTTGGAGCTAATTGCAGCCTTCAGGACAAGCGGCGGTGCGTGCTGTCCTGGCTGTTCTTCCTGGGGTGCGGTGTTGATCTCCGCATCTTCAAAGGAGAGGAGGTACCGAAGAACATCCTCGCTCCTCCCAAACTCCGCGGCGCGATATAAAGTTCCGCCAGCAAGCATCCAGTTCTTCTCGTCGCCGGAGTTCATCTCCATGACCGTCTTGGCGATGGCCAGGCTCCCGCCTCTGATGACGACGCGACACATGGTGCGCGGGGGAATCTCCAGCTTATTCCAAGTCCGACCAGAACGAGCCAATATCGCATGGAAGATTGTGTCTCGTCCCGTGGCAGCAGCGAGGACCAACGGGGTGACAACAGTTCCCAGCTCCGGGTTTCCGATTCCGTCTCGGATTTCCATATCTATGTTCTTGCACGAGAGGAACTCCTGTACGACGTCGTCGTAGCCTCGTTCGACCGCATAGTGTATCGGCGCGCGATCCGTCGAGTCCTTGATCTCGGTTCGAAGGCCCTCCGGTTGAGCAGTAAACAAGGCTTTCACGACACCTGCCTGTCCGGCACACGCAGCCCGGTACAATGGCGTGACCCCATCATTGTTCACGACATCACAATCCACCCCGTTGTTGATCAGCCACTCAACAGCCTCGGTATGTCCAGCAAGAGCTGCAAAGTGCACCGCATTGTCCCCATTTCCGACCGTAAGCGTGTGAAAATCGGCTCCTTGGGACGCTAGGAACCGAAGCACATCCACACGCCCACCTACTGCGGCAGCCATGACGGGTGGGTAGAGCCAGCGATCGCTTGGATCGGAGTTTAAGTCGATGCCCAGAGAAAGAATCCGTTCGAGGTCAGAAATCCGACCGAGGTATGCGGCGGCCATTAACGCGGCGATGCGCCATTGCTGTTTTTCATTGTTGAGGGGTCCGAACATGTCGATGCCGTGGTCCTGGCCGGGTTGTAGGGTGTCGAGAACGAGGTTAGGGCCGATAATGGTCGTGAGAGTTGAAATCAGTGCTTCTGTGTAGACATCTCGTAATCTTGTCGCCTCCTGTTGTAGAGGGGGCGACAACTCGCCCCTAGTGAGGAAATCCGCACTCAATGCTGCCCCATCGGCAATCGTTCGAACAACCGAGCATACATCATCCCCATCTCGACTCACAGTTGCGGTCGCAGTCCGAAGAACCAAATGTCGCAGTAATCGCTCCACAAATGCGACCGTGGATGGTCTCGCGGCGCCGCGCCTCAACGGGAGCTCCCGATCCAGCTTCCCCGCTCGGAGCGCAGCGAGGACGTGGTCGATGACGAGATCATCAAACGTGCCTGGTACAAGTCAATCTTTTCGCCTGCGAAGGGAGACGACAAAGAGGAGAATATAAACTCACGACTAACAAGCCTCAAACGCAAAAACCACCGCACATGTTCCTTGCATGTGGCGCGCTCGCGGTCGTTGTCCCATCCAAGCCGGCCCCAGCGCCAGGAGGGGGTGACGAGGGAGAGGATGTCGGAGAGTAATTCCGTGGGTAGAGTAGGTGGGCACATTGGAGATTGCAAGATGGAGAAGACGATAATATGCAAGAGATAGATCCGAAGTGGGCTGCAGATGCGCTCATCTCCAGGCCACGAGTGCGCCAAGCCTGCAGTGTGGCTCTCACTTGAGTTGGAGGCTCAGAGGCACAACAGTGCGAGAATAAGCAGGCATCATTACGAGTATCAATCTTAAAGAGCATCTCGATAAAGGGCAGGAGTTGGTCTAGCCAAGAGTGGGGAGATTTTGTGATGAAGGAAAGGGGATGACGGGCTCAGGTGGCCATTTGCTCTTTCCCAGATTCTTTTCTACTCACGACGCCTCGATCGTTATCTTGACTTTGTTTCGATTCGAGTAAATATTCCGCATGGTATACCGCAGCCCGGTGCTCGGCAGACTTCGGATACATATATTTCACATGATGGTTGCTCAGCTTCATTTGTTCCCCACATTTTGGCCAGATAAACACCAAGACTGAATTATTAAAACTTCTTGTAGTAATGGACAAAATCATCCGAAAGTGAGTTCTGCAGTCTACCAACTCTTAGATAGCTCAGAATAGATAACGTAGGATAGGAATATATTAATTGTCGATAGCAATGTATCTCTCATCCGTGCTCTTCTCTCATGAGAACTCTATTGATCAACAGGGAAGCGCTCGACAAAGCGGAACGTCGTCAGACCCTCCTGGACACTGTGAACGAAAGCCCCGTCAACACTCTCAGACACATAAACACCCTTGCCCTCAGTGTCAATGCCAGCGCTCTCGAAAGCAGCCGATCCAGATCCAACAGCGGCGACGGGCTTTCCGAAGCGGAAGGCGTCGGTGAGGATCTCCGAGGGGCGGCCGGCGGGGTACAGGGTCGAGGTGGCGGTCACCATGTTGGTGAAGAGGTCCTCGGTCCCGGGAGCAACGACGACGGCGTCGAATTGAATGGCGTCGGAGGCGGAGTAGGTCTGGTCCACCCCGTCGGCGAGACGCTCAGCAACGACGACGACGTCAACTCCTTGGCCATCGAGCTCGGCAGCGAGAGCAGTGGCAACGCTGAAGGACTGCTCGGCATTGACCGAGGCGAGAACACCGACCTTCAATCCGGCGAGGCTCTTGAGCTGCAGACCAAAGGTACCGACATCGGCGGTCGTGTTGTCGTGGTAGTAAGTGGTGTCGGGCTCAGGCACCTCGACACCAATGGCGCGAGCGACACGGCTAGCAAGGTCATGTGAGATGCGGTTCAGCTGGATGATCACGTTGTTCTTGACGACGTCGCTCTTGACATTGGCGTTCTCGAACCGCATGGCGTTGACAATAAACTGCTGCTCGGCGGGGATCAGAGAGTTGAAGAACAAACGAGGCTGCGACCAGACATCGTCAAAGGTCGAGCTAAGCGCACGGACAAAGTTGCCATTAGCTGATCGATCAGGAGCAGTGAAGAAGCCGCGGCCATCAGTCTGGTTGGCCTGTTTGGGAGATCCGCTGTTCAGGGTATTGGGTGAGTACGCGTTCGGGTTCAGCGGGATGAACATCTGACCGGCACCGTCGCGGTTGTTGTTGTGGATGGAAACGCGAGGCTGGTTGATTGGGAGCTGTTCAAAGTTGGGGCCACCGTTGCGGTTGAGTTGCGTGTCGAGGTACGAGAAAAGACGACCTTGGAGGAGCGGATCCTCGGTGAAGTCAACACCACGGACGATGTGGCCCGGTTGGAACTGTCTTGTTAGCATGGCATGGATACAATTTTAAAGGGTGACATACCATGATCTGCTCAGTCTCGGCAAAGTAGTTGCGAGGGTTGCGGTTAAGTGTCATCTTGCCCAACGGGGTCAAGGGGACGAGCTCTTCAGGGACAATCTTGGTAGGGTCGAAGAGGTCGAATCCGAAGCGCAGCTGGTCTTCCTCATCCATGATTTGCACCGCAAGCTGTTTCGTCAGTACAATCTATCCAGTTCGGTGAAATTCGACGTACCTCCCACTCAGGATAACGCCCAGCCTCGATCGACTCAAAAAGGTCCTGGCGCATGTAGTCGGGGTTCTTGCCGGAAATCTGCTGCGCCTCTTCCCAGACCAAACTAGCCTTACCCTGCAGAGTCTTCCAGTGGAACTTGACGAGCTTCGACTCCCCGTCATCAGTAACAAAGCGGAAAGTGTGCACACCGAATCCATCCACGTGGCGAAACGAGCGTGGGATACCGTGACCCGACATGGCCCAGAGCAGGGTATGCAGGGTGCTCGGCTGCTGGCTGAAAAAGTCCCAGGCGGCATCGTGCGCCGTCGCAGCTTGCGGAATCTCACTATCGCCACGGGGTTTGACGGCGTGGATCAGGTCGGGGAAGCGGATGGCGTCCTGGATGAAGAAGACGGGAATGTTGTTGCCGACGATGTCGAAGTTGCCCTCGTCGGTGTAGAATCGGGTCGCGAAGCCGTGGACGTCCCGGGCGAGGTCGGAGCTACCGCGGCTACCGGCGACGGTGGAGAAGCGGACGAAGACGGGGGTTTCTTTGCCTTCACCGTGGAGGAAGGACGCGGCGGTGATGTTGGAGAAGTCGCCGTACGAGGTGAATACACCGTGGGCACCTGCACCACGAGCATGGACAGCCCGCTCGGGGACCTATCGTTGTCAGCGAGAAATATGAGACCTCTTGGAGAGTGGACGCACTCGCTCATGGTCAAACCTCTGAATCTTCTGACGGAAGATAAAGTCCTCCAGCAAAGTCGAACCTCGCTCGCCGGCCTTGAGACTGTTCTGATCCTCGATGGGTCCGCCAACGTCAGAGGTCATGTAGGCATCCTCGTCATTGAGGTAGTACTGCGAAAGAAACTCCTCCGTAGCCTCGGTTGCATCCTGGTGGCCCGTGTCGCGACGATCCAGCTCGCCAGTCATATAAGGGCATACTGCATTGGCAGCGCCAATGAGGCCAAACAGGCCGAGGGCACGCATGGCGAAAGACAAAGAAAAAGGAAATAAGAATAGAGGGGATGAGGGATTAAGAATGTTTAAATCTGCTGGAGGATGGAGCTTGCATTCCTGCCGGCTGCAGCAGCAACGGGGAGCTCCGGAGTTATTTATACACAGGCCTGTCGATCAGCAGCAGCATCGTCTGGGTTTTGGGACAAGCCTGCAGGAACACTGGACGCCCAACCTGAACAGGCAGGAGGGAGCCAGCCCCCAGGGCCAGGCGGTGTCGCTTATTTCAGCAACATGGTCTGGAAGGAGCAAACGGGGATTTTCCCATACGTCAGAACCCGACGGGAAGCAGCAAGGGCTCGGGGGCTTGTCTCCGTGCGGTATAACGGGCGGACGCCCAGGCAGTCGATAGCTCTTGGCCGTGCGTAATTGTGGGCTGATGAGTGGTTGGCGCGGAGGCAGAGGCTGGCAAAGCGTGTGCGTATGTTGTATAAGAGCAGAGGGCGAGGCCAGAGTGCTTGGTAATCCAGTCATCCCCGATTTCTCGCACTTGTTGGGGCTCCACTGGCCTCATCTTGGCACCCGCGCTGTGACGAGTCTGCAGACAGATAAAGAATTGGTGTGACTATTGGTGTGACGGGGTGACTGTGCTAAGCCTGCATTCCTCCAAACTGACAGACGACGATCAATTGGGCTTGTGGCGTCCCATTGTTGAGGACTCCAATCATTCCAACTAAATTTAGCTACACACATCCAAGCCCCCGGCTGAGCTCGAGCATGTCGACTCCAAAGTCGTCAGGCAACCGAGATGAAGGAATCGATCATCATCGTCGCTTCTCACAGCTGACGGAACATTCTTCATCTTTCCGAGACTGATCGACCGGAGATGGAGTTGCGCCAATGATGTTGTTGCTTGACAATCGTCTCCATAACAACATTGCGGGGTTGGTTGTGATACAAACTGGGCCTCTTGGTCCTGAAATTAGTCAAACTGCAGAACTCGACTCTTCGACTTACACATCGGTCGGCATCGCTGAAGAATTCTTAACCGTGGTTCAGGCCCAGTGGTGGAGCGGAGGATGATTTACGTTCCGACGCTACCGGCCAGCAGAGCGCCACAACACTTTATCAAGAGTTACTCCGGGAGTCCGGGGGGAAGGTTCAAGGTATTCAATATTGGAGCTTTGACCGACACTCAGGTCACGTTGTACAGTACTATAGACAAACAGTTTGTCTCGCTATGGAATTGCGACGCGCTTGATTCGCCGTTGGGCGCGTCCCGAGTTTGGTCCGAGGATCACCCATTCCGCCACGGTCGCGCCCACATCTTCGTCCCCATCCCTGAGCGCCTGGTTTCCTGAGATCACAAGAGTCGCGTACCGCGCAACCGGGACCTGTTCATCGAGCTGAATTGTCGTCGTGTTTCCAACTGGGATCCTGATTTCATTCAAATCGGTCGACTCCTCGTCGTAGGGCCGGGACTGCTCGATGTTTGTGAGGGCCGCCACAATCCGTGCGCTCGGCCCCGGGGAAGCCACCGAAACACGGCCCTGCAACGGCTCGTCGTGGAAAATCACCGTCGCGTTGGTTGGCGGCGCCTGAGCCCATTCGAAATGGAAGCCCGATGCGATGGTTTGCGCTCGATCCATCGTTACTCCCAGGTTGACTGTCACGGAGCTGCTGTTGGATGATGTCGGCTGCCAGCGCGTGGAGGTGGCGCCATCCACAACCGAGATCGGGAACTGGCCTCGCTCAAACTCATCAGGCGACGAGACTGGGCTGCATTGCGCCAAGTTTCCTTCAATCGTGTTGATTGTTCCGATCTGTCGGTTGGGGACTGTAAGGGGGCCACGAGTGGGCAGGCGGTGCAGGGTTGCATTCCCGGCCAGACCGACATAAACAGGGATGGAAGCGTTCGCGAAACGTTGATCAGCCGTATCCAAGGGCGGGGCATTTGCAGCACGCTGAATCACGGTGTGCGTATAGTTCGATTGAGCCGAGATTGGCCAGCCGCGCCAGTAGAACGTACGATACTTCACATAAGGGATCTGTGGCGGAAGGTTCGGTTCGATGTGGATGGCGTCGTCAGGAAGGAATCGGAGGCCCAGGTAGCCGAACAGAACGACTTGGTTGGCGCCGCCATGGCCGGTTAGGAACGGATAAGCCGGATGAGTCCCGCCGTTGATGCTCGCGTTGTCTAGCATCTGCTCCGAGAGTTGGAAGAAGGGTGCCCTCGCGTACGGAGCGTACGAATACTGCTGATAAGTAAATGCAGAGCAGCCAGAGGGAGAGACAGCTCCCGCGACGATGGAGAAGATGGCCCAGGTCATCGCCGGGCCATCCGCAGACTGTCGGTTCGCGTAATAGTCGAGATCGGTGAGAGCATTTTCTGCGGTATAGTTGTCGTAGACCAGGGGATAAGTGACGAGCACAACGTCAGCCTGCTTCACTGCCGCGGTTCCGTTCATCGTGGTATATTCTATTGTCACGCCTTGCTCTTGGAGCACGAGAACATTGTCCGAGATCTCGCTCCATGTGTCATTCGGTTCGACGCCGAATTGTTCGCGGAAAGTGTTGGCGTACTCCAGCGTCTCGGAAATCATCGGCATCGTAAAGCCACCGGCGTCGATATGATTGGCGTATTCGTCCTATTCTGTTAGTAGAGACATCAAAAGGATGCGAGGCAAGCTTACAGGATCCGTCATGTTCGTCAATGTCCACGAACTTCCATTGCGTTCCACAATGCTGCCATACAACGTTGCGACGGCATCGTAGATAGGAAAGTGCTTCTCCCGAAAAGTCTCGGTATCTCCGCTTGCTACCCACTGGTAGATCAAGGATAGGCCAATGTCGCCGTTCAGGTGGTACTGGTAGTCCCAGCAGGCGCCGGTTCCAGTACAGTTGCCGAAGCGACCACTAGTCCAGGGATATATCGCTGCATCAGGATCTATATATGTTTGATTCTTAGACCCGGTGTATGTCGTCTTGATATTCTCGCGGGCCTGAGGGAACATTTTGGTGCGGTAGTTTGTGACAACCTGAGCAGCTTCAGGATGAGATGCGACAAGCCCAGGCTGCATCCAGACATCTGCGTCCCAGAAGATCATACCCGCGTATGAATCGGAAACCAAGCCACCTACCGCGAAGCTGTGTTGGTTGAGAGGGGCCTCCGATGCAAGACGGATAGCGTTCTTCCCCACGGTGTTTTGCAACAAGTAGTAGGTATTCGTCACAGCGATGATTGCGGAGTTGATGATATTATCGTCGTCAGGTAGCCGACCCGTCGCAGGATTGATATACCGATCAACCGAGTCTTCGGGTAGGATACTCGCCCACTCTTCGACGTGCGACCGCAGAGATCGAGCATATCCATCTTGCAGGGCCTGAGACACCGCGCGCTTGGCCGTTTCCTGTGGGTCTGCGAAAGCATCAGTAGAAGCAGCACCCACGAATTTTGTGATCCGGACTGTTTCGTTGGCAACAAAGTTGACATTGACTGCTTGGGCAATGGACGACTCATTGCTGCTCACAAACTCTCTATCGGTCACGAGTCTTCGAGACGAAAGGTCGACATGCTTGGATCCAGTCACATTCGCGTAGAAGTATGCAGAAACGTCAGAGATTCCCCATGGGCGAACTGCTGAGAAGATGGCACCATCCTCCTCTGCAGATTCGATGAAATCCGTACGAACGGCGGAATACCCGTCCAAAACGTTGACGACTGACCCTTGGGTGTTTTGCGAAGGGGTTATTTGCAAATCCACCACCGCGTGATTAACATGCAGTTTATTCGCGAAAAGCCGGTACTTGATCGCATAGGAGCCCTTGTTGCCCCTGGGTGTCCACGTATACGACCACGACAAGACGCCCGACTTGAAATCGTAGCTAGAGCTGAAGTCGCTGAGTGTTCTGTTATCCACTGTAGAATCAAGATAATCCTCGCCTCCGAGATCCAATATGAGACCACTCCAGTGAGGTACACCACTGATGACACTTTCTCCTCCATACTGGTTCATCCATGGGAAGTTTGACCCGTTGGTAGTCGCTTGAAGGTCGTAGAATCCAGCGATGGTAGCGAACGACTGTCGTCGGGAATACAACGGCCAACCGTTGATGACATCGCCAGCGACGGGCAGATCAAGCTCAAAGAACGGGCCAACGCTGGACACACTGATGCCGATGTATCCGTTGGCGACAGAGCCGCGGGATTGATAATGGCCTTGATCGAGAGTCTTGGTAGTAAGAATCCATCGGTCCTCATCCCACGTCACTCCCGGGAACATTGTTTCGTAGGTGTTATTGGAGGGGCCGGCATGTCCACTTCCGTGGTGTCGTACTCCATTTTCCACGCGCGTATCGTATTGACTCGGAAGACTCGTCCCTCCGCTGGGGAACTGGGCCAGTAGAGGTAGCCAGGAAGAAATAGACTAGTTCAGAACGAGTTCAGTATGCATCCAGACGTTGATGCAGACTTTGTACTCACCTTGAAGCGCATTTTGCGATCCCGTGCTGTGAGAAGTACCACAGGAGGTCCCGCCGGGCGGCTGGCAGGCAACCGAATATAAATCACTGTGCGCACTGACAAAGTGACGACGAGGTTTCCATTATTCCACCTCCATCTCGTATCCAATATCAGCAAGGAAGATGAAGATCTCTCGGCGCTGACGGAGGCCCAGACGTCTTTCCCCCGCAAAGCTTGTGGAAACTGGGCAAGTGCACCCTGCCCGATGCGACCTCACCTGGCTGACCTTCCCAACTTTTCTTCAACCAGCGGGAGTTTTCCAAGCCACAGTCAAGGGCGAGCACGGTGATTGGGAGCAGGAAGTCTGGAAGAGCCACGCGGAACCACCCTTGTCCATCGTCATTTGGTTTTGGCGTTGGGGAGCCGATGACGTTGCATCCCGAGGCGTTTAGCCGACCGGAACTGGCGGGATCGATCGTCATTATTGAGCGAGCCAGCCTGCGAGGAACAACGGTTGCGCCTATCGGTGGTCGTAGAAAAGACTAGAAAACTTGAAAGTGACATTCGTTCCACAATTAGTCAGATAGATCAGTGAAATTGATGGCCGGACTGACCCCGAGCTCCCCATGTTTGGCTCGCAAAGCCGATTGCGGAGCGCTGGAGAGTGGGACCGACCGTGGCAGGGGACACGGGGAAATAAGAAAACTTACGGCATAACATAACTTGCCGGGGATAGGGCTTGCCGAAGGATCTCAATCGCCTTATTGTACGTGTCGCTGTCGGTTCCCAGAAAGCGTCTCAAAAGGCTTGAGGAAGGGGGAGAAGGAAGAGTGACTCTGTGATGAGGGAGAATCGCGGCCTCAGGCAACTCAGGCAACAGGGGATGATGGATCACCAAAAACACCAAACACCGAAACTCTTCTTTCCGTCCAAACCTCTTTTGCAACCAAGGCAGCTTTAATCAAAACCATTGATTCACAATCATTCATCTCAGTCTACCTGCTCTTCGCTCACTATCGCTACAATTTCTATGTCGCTTGGCATCCTTAGTCGTCCACGGTTAACGCAGCATGGGCAACCCCTCCTTATTTGTGGCCCTTTTTCAGCCACGCTACGGCAACTTCCAACACTGGGCGCTTCACCTTCACACCGATCAAGAGGACCTCATCTTTGAAGTCGACGGAGAACATCCTTCCTTCACCAAAGTTACCTCTCCTGCCAAACCTACCGATTCCAACAGCCTTATCGAGTCGCTCTGGGTCGGGGAAATCGGAATACCGGACGTTGCTACGTTGAAGCAAATCGTCGATGGAGCGAGGGTGGATAACGAGACATTTGAATGGGACTGTCAGGAATACGTGCTGAAAATTCTTGAAGCGTGTGAGCGGGAAGCGATCCTTGAGGAAGAGGATCTTGACTTCGCCGAGACAAAACAAATTCTCAAGAGCAGGAGGGGCCCAATATTGTGAGATCCTGGTGTGACCTTGAAAAATGGCAGACACAAGACCAAGCAAACTTTCCGTGCGCTTCCAGCCTCGTACTGACGCCACTATTACTAAAAGGATCGACAATTCAAACCATAGCAAATAGCTGACTCTACAGAGTAGCAGGTACAGGGTTCTCCGCACTCTCACGCTCGGTTGTCACGAGGTTCCTGTCTCACTGCTGGCATGATGTAATTTGTGGGGCATCGCATGACACTTCTCTTCTCGCCCGGGAGAGCTCAATCTGTATGTCCGTGCACGCTGGCGCAAATTCAAAAGGCGGGGATAGGGTACATCAATTGGTCTACCAGGCAATCCGTCGCCATGCTTCCTTTCTCAGCGCAACAGCCGTGTGCCGAGTTCTCTCCATGGCGGACTGATTCTCGATTGCCCTGCGCAGTAGGAAATGGAGGCACTCTTCTAGAGATCCCCAGGCCAAACACTTGAAGACTCCTGGCTCTGCAGATTGCCCCCAGCTCTGCCCCGCGGTGACATCACTTGCAAACTTCTGTGCCAATAGCTCGCAGCTCACCTCGTCCGCCATACCCTGCAGTTGACCCAGTTCAACAGGAATTGTCGGGAGTTTGTTGTGCATCCGGTACCGCGACAGCGAATAGGCTTTTCGGACGCTTTCCGCGTTATGCGTCGCCACGAACAAGCAAACATCCGGGAACATGTGCGGGGAAGCTGAGGCGTCTGTTGGAAACTGGCGCGTGAGCAGAGACTGTACAATGTGGTTATAGTTACTATCCGTGGCGGCCTTGTTGTCGTGGATTCTCGATCGATAATCATGGGCAATGTAGGCGCCTCGGACCAACTTGATTCCCAATGTCCATCCTTCGGCTTGTGCAAGTTTGAGATGGCGACTGACGTTCTCTGCTGACGATTTCAGGTACGCTTGGATCGTGTTGAAGACAACCACGTGCCCCCGTCGATTGAACTGCCTCATCAGATCAATGGTCCAGTTGTCGATGGCTGATTGGAAAACTTGCTGCTCTGCATCGATCCACAGGCGTGACCCCTGCGCTGCAGTGGCCGCACAGATCTCCTCGATGGCTTCCTGAATTCGGGGAGGTGGCATTTGATCACCTCGTATGAGAGCTTCGACTGCAGCTGGGCCAGCCCCCGTGAATCTGTCTCGTTAGATCCCGCAGCTTTTCGACAGGGTGAACTCACTTGACGTTCATGTAGTCGCCTTGGCCAATCATCTTAAGAGTACGAAGGTTGCCGTCTTTCCACTCATCGACGGCGCGGTCCCAAACTTCTTGCTTGGCGTTTGACGAGGCAGGCAAGTGTTTGGCATCGTCCATGTTCGCCACAGATTCCCGAGCATACCCTAGGATCACACCTTTGAAACCAAGAGCCTTCATTTTCTCGACCGAACGACGGACCTCAATCTCGTTTTCGCCGGCGCAAAAGTGATTATATATCGTCTTTCGCAGAAAATAGCGCATGGCCGGGTTCTTCGACGGGTGAATGACCGAGGACTTGGAGTCAATCACGTACTTCAGCAGTCCCAAGGCGGGCTTCAGAAGCGGCGACGAGATCACTGATGTAAACAGCACCGAGTAGATCAGGCTCTTGGTTGGCAGGACCGCCAGTGGTGAGCCTTTGGCTGCCGGAGCTGGTAGTAGAAGGCCATGCTGCGTAGTCGACGAGCTGCACAGCCTGATTCCTGTGTAAAACAATGATGGGCGTGTCCGCCATACCATGTTGGGGTTCATTCCGTTGGCAGTGCTCACTTTACGAAGTTGGAGCAGGCGATGTTACGCTATTTATCTCCAAATGAGGGGTTCGCCCGCTAAGCCACCTACATATACGACTCTACCTGCAGTTCATACATCCATCACACGATAGTTGCGTTGGCCAGTTGCCTTGCCATGCATGGCTGAGACATATTTTGAAGTCCTTGCGCAAAGCACCGGTCCAGGTGCCGTCATAATATAGAAAGTTGATCCGCGGTACCCATCGGAGATTGTTGAGATATCTTATCTCCCGTCATTTATATATCTTTCGGCGCCGCTAATCTGCCACCCCTCACCTCCGACGACCCCGCGCTTATCTTCCGCTCGACAACCCATCAAATCTGTGTTCTTTTCTTGTATGACATCATCACCAAGTTGAACTTCGTCAAGGAATCTTCTTCGTTACGACCGACAAGAGATATTTTCCATTCGGAAAAGCTCACCCATGAAAACCCATCGGTCTCCTGAGTCACCTGCGCGTCCTACCCGGCCGCTGCTAGTCACGCTGGGCTCGACTGAAAGATCGCAGACGGCTTCGGTCTCCAACTTAGCCCATCGAGATTGGTTGGATCGTTATGGCCAGGCGCGGTTGACACGTACGATTAGCGATACGGCATCGCCTGCCCTATGGAGCGATTGTACCGGCGAGACCTGGAAAAAGATCTACGACCAAAGTACGGCCCAATCTTAAGCGCGGGTAGACACAGCGAGGATCCCCAAGAAGCCGGCTTTGTGCGACGTTAACTCGTCGCACAGTCTGAATCAGGGCATCAGTCAAGAGCGATGTCAGAAGAAAATCAGCTCAGGGGCTTTGTACGGCCCCTGCAATGCTGGGACTAAGTTTTGCCGCCAATTCTAATAATACCTGACCTTCCTGCAGGGCATCTGTGAGTTGATCTTAGGAACCTATCGTGCTTCGCAGCTTTGTCTTTGCAAAACGCAGGCTAACCTCACCGAGCTCTTGGATCCAACAGAGGAGGTTTCGCTCCGACTCTTTGCAGCTCGATCGGCTCTGAGAAGTCTTAAAATTAGGTCCAGGCTGACCACAACGCGCCGTTAGTTCCAGGGAGAAGGAGTCAAGGACAAAGGAAGGCTTGCTCAGCCCAATCAGATTACACCGAAAGACCAGCTGAAGGTGTACCGTCGTTGCATCGCGAGAGGATCCTTGTCATTTTAAAAATAAGCACTCATTCCAATCAGCGTTGGCTTCCGTTTGTCGTGACTTTCCCAGGCGAACGACGAGTTTACCCCCCCGCTTCTTCCCCAGGAACCATCCTCTCAATTCATGATCGCGAGGGTATGCCATCATGCTCGCTTTTCTGGTCGATATCTTTTGGACCCTCGCGTTGGTCCGGGCAGGTATGTCGTTCACACCTCTTCAGGCTCCGCCAGAATTCTGACACGAGAGCAGCGTTCGAGGATGATTTTGAGATCGTTTCGCCCACTCCAGGTCAGAATTTCTCCGCAGGTGACCCCATAACAGTGGCCTGGACCCATGGTTGTGGGTGCAAAAGCCCAAGGACTCGTGGTAGATTCCGGCGCGATGCCCCTTATCAGCGCGAACGCGACAGCGACGATGAACATCCAGGTGTACACGACCCACGTCGTTACTGGAGATGTTTACAGTGACGGGACTGGCGTGTACAGTATTTTGGTCACCGAGGCGACTTCCACAACTTCTACTCCCACCACTGTTGATCACACCGTGACTGAGACTCCTACACCAAATCCGACCAGCACCTCCTCCGACAGCGAACCTACAGGGACGCCACTGTATTATCCTCCAATGATAAGGGAAGGCATAGGCGGCGATGATGAAGACTATATGCAAGATGATGGGGGTCTGTCGTCGGGCGCAAAGGCCGGAATAGGTGCTGGGGTTGCCGTCGGGACTGTGCTTCTCGTGGTTGGAGCAATCTTACTCCACCGGCGACACATGAGGAGGAACCCGCCCAAGACGATACGCGAGATTACGAGCGGGCCCAGTCAGACGGAGCTATAAGGCGTGTGTCGGCTTCTACGCCTCGTGGGTTCGGAAGCGACAGCGGAGGAGTATGAACGAGCATAGTGATGATGTTCGAATTGGATACTCCAAGCTAGAGAGTTGACTATACTAGTGACATCTGCCTGACTGATACTGCCAGGACTACCTCGGTTGCCGTTGCAGCCAGCTAATTAACAGAAAGAATGAATCTACTTTGCGTTGATCGTGGGCCTTGACGTGTCACTCCTGACGGAGATTCCCTTGCAAAACACGATATCCCCTCCACCATAGCGTCCGCGAGCAACCCTCTCACACCGTGTTTCTCGATCTGGTTCAGAGTTTTGATTATAGGCCCTTTTGGACAAGTAGCAGCCGACTCTCTCATCTGCAGCAGGTGGTGTTGACGGCCCATGGGGGCCGCCAACCCGAGCAACATCCGATGCCCAATCGCGATTGTCTCCGCCTGGGTCAACCCGGCTTCAACACAGCCGTCAAACATCCCACTAAGAGCAATACTCATAACCGCCGGCCCGGCACCGGCCAACATGGCGCCCGCGTAGAAGGCGTCCCCAAATAGGAACTTGACTGCCCCGATTTGTTCAAAAATCCAAGTGACCATCGCCAATCTCTCCTCAGGAAGCGGCTCAGGGTTCTCAATGATAGTCATGGACAATCTCCACCCCGCTGCGAGATTCGGCAGCGCGCGCACCACCGTAGGTACCAGGTTCGTCGCCTGCCCGTTTACCTGCACTCGATCATTAAGCGCATCAACTATCTCCTGCGGCGTCCTAGTCTGCAGCACACTGATCACCAGCTTCTTGGACAACTCAACGCGTAGTCCCTCGGTGTTGAGAATGCCATCTAGGTCGCCGGGCCGACAGGCGAGAATCACTGTCCCAGACTCTCGGATGGCAGGCAGATTGTTTTCGCTTGTGTAGATGGTGAGACGATGCCTATCTTCGTTGTGTAGCTGTCGCAACTTCTCAGCCGTTTCTCGTCTCCGCGTGGTTACGATGAAGTGCGTGAGCTTCTCATTGTCTTCGTCTGGTGGGGGACTCGTTGCGGCGAGGAGGCCGCTTAGAAGGGACTGGCCCATGTTGCCTGTGGAACTCATTGTCAGAGGGGCATGTTTGAATGGGCAGAGTGATGGGGAGCTAAGATTGACGACATACCGCAGCCGATGATCGCGAGGGTTTCGGACACGGGTGTCGAGGGGGTGTAAGGGCTACTATCTGCTGGAGGAACGGGGTCCCCCATTGCGGCTGTAAGTTGGGTTATAAACGATAATTCAAATGAGTGAAGGTTTGAATTGATGATGGTTGATGCACCGAACAGTTCGAGCGAGTGGCTAGTCGTGACTTCAAGGAAGGTCGAGAAGGACTCGTTGAACAAGGAAGGTGCGATGCACCCCCGTCTCGGACCCTGGTGGCTCCCCATTCTACACTGTCCGGCAAGGAGTTGTTTGAACATCGTGTCTGCATTGTCTTTTCTTCCGTGCTGGATCCCGGCGAAGCTCCTGCCAGAGCCACACTCGGCGGCTGACATTGTCAAGATTTTTAATGGTGAGATATCCCAGGCCCTTCTCCTACGCCTCCGGCAGCCGGACCTCTCCCAACTGATGCTGACTTTTCTTCCTTCGTGCTCAGGGTATGAAAGTGTTATCACATATCCACTCGATCCCGGATCCAGATCTTTTGGGCCAACGATATATCCCTTCCGATCGCGTCGTCCCTATATACCTCTCCAGCCTAGACACGAGAGGATCGCCGGAGAATAACCTGACAAAAGAGTGTCCGCGACTCTCGCACATTCTAGCAGAGCCATGCATTCTGGGGAGTTTCGGAGTTCCGAATTCCGCCATTTCATCGCATTCTGCTGGTAACCATACTCTCCGGTTTCAGGTACAGACTATTCGCTTTACCACCTGCATTTTGTTCGATCGCAGTGGTGGATAAATAATGCTGCTCGGTGATGACGATTTGAAATCAGCGTCTTTGGCACTGCGCCGGCTATGCAAGGCAACGGTCATGGTGGATCTATAAGAGGTTGCGCCCTACAGTGGCTCCTTCTCACTCCCCACCACCGGCTCATTCTAGACACGACCAGGATACAGATAGAACCAAACCCCATGCCCGAGGAAAAGTTCTTCCTTCGGCGTCCCCCGCCTCCGAATACGTTACTCGGATACTACCGCGCCCTGTCAAAGTCAGCCTTCATCCATGTCTCGCCCATCGCCTTGGGCGACAACTGGGCGGCGAATGGTGTCAACCGCACGAGTGACGGGCTAGCATTTAAGTTGCTCGACACCTACTTTGACAATGGAGGCAACTTCATTGACGTCGCAAACCACTAGTGCGTACGCATAGCGGCACCCCCTCCGAACTGGATGGTAGCTTACATCCATAGTCAATCCGGAAAGTCTGAAGAGCTCGTCGGTCAATGGATGGCTACTCGGAAGACGCGTGATCAAATCATCCTCGCCACCAAATACAGCCAGGCCGACCACAAAGCCGCCGACACAAACACCAAACAACGCGTCAACTACCTCGGCAACAGGTAAAGTGCTGTACCTGGGAGCCTCGAATACTCCCACATGGGTAGTTGCTCGCGCAAACCAGTCGGCGGTCGACCATGGCAAGACACCACTCTCAATCTACACGGGCTGCTGGAACGTTCTGGATCGCAGCCTTGAAGCCGAGGTGATTCCGATGGCGAGAGGGTTCGACATGGCCGTTGCGCCGTGGGAGGTTCTCTGCGGGGGTAGGCTGAGAAGCGATGCAGAGGAAGAGAGGAGACGAGCAACTGGCGAGAAGGGCCGGGATACTGCTGGAACTAGGTGGGAGAGGACCGAGCAGGAGATAAACATGGTCAATGCACTGGAGGCTATCGCCAAAGAGGTCGGCGCGCATTCGCTGGGCGCCGTGGCAATCGCATATCTCTTCCACAAGGTTCGCTCGCCTTCCCCCCGTCTCGCCGCCGGATACTAATCCTGATTCGTATAATACCATCGTGTCTTCCCCGTCGTCGGCGGCAGCAAAGTCGAGCACATCCTCTCCAACGTCGAGGCGATTGATATCCAGCTCACAGCAGAGGAAATTGCCCAGCTTGAGGCTGTTAAGGCGTGGCAGCCTGGGATGCCGCATGCTATCATTGGTGATGGTATCAAGAATAATATACTGGTGGACATCAATGCGCATGTTGACCAATAGCCGCCGAGAGGGATTGTCCAGCCGCGTGGCGCGAAGTCGGAGTGACGAACCGGGTCCATCTCTTCAGATCAGTTTGAAGAGAGAGAAATCAAAGGAGCTGTTACCGCCTGTTCAGCCTCCTTAACTGCGGTACCCAACAACCGAGCTGGCTCTCATTATCACGCGAATATCGATCCGGGCCCCAAGGGGGAGTACCTTGATAGGGTAGCCTCCAATCTACCCCAGAGCAAGGCATCCACGACCGCCGTTTTGTCGTTCTTATTATGGCATTTACAGCGGTCCTCGGGCCTGGGTTGTCTCCAGTACAGCCACACTATGTAGTATGGGGTGACAGTTGACATCTTCTTATCGGGCGCTGATGGGACGCGAACGGCGCTTGATTGGAAGCAATGAACCGATATTCCCAGACAGTGAGACACTTTATCTCTTCAGAACGACGCAATCGCTGCCTTTAGGCTAATATGATTGATTGACTACTGTACCAGTTTGGTCACGGGGAACTTCCGAATGCGACACGGAGGGTTGACTTGGCGCTCCAAGCTTCGTCAAGCTTCCGGCACAAGCATCCGCCGTTCTCCTTGACTGCTCATGCCAAGTTGATCGTAGACTTGCCTCGGTCGGTAATAACTCACCCGAGGATTCTAATTTCTCCGGAGATGGGAAAGTATCCCTTGTTGTTAAGTACTAAGATCATCATTTGGGGGGTGAGTCTGATGGGAGCTAATGAGATGGCTTTTTAGATACCTTTAATGCCTGCGAAACCTGACCTTTCACCAGGATTTATGAGGTGGCGAAAACTCGAGTCGGCGTGCCGGTTGCCTCGGTTTGCCAGGGAACGAAGCGGGTCTACTACTTCGCTACCCCAGGGGACCAATCCATCCCCGGGGGCCAATGTCAGATATGCGGGGCTCGGAATCTCGCTTCCCCAGGAGCCAATTGACTCTTCCTGACTCTGGTAAAGGCTTCACGTTTCGGGGCTATTTTCACCGTCCTGTTGGCCTTCCTCTGTCCACCCACGTCCACACATGACCAGTCAAATTAGCCTGAATTAAAGTGGTCTTTCTCCAATCAGTGCCATGATTCCCCAGATGGGACGGTCAGAACGGGGTGGCTCCACGCAGCTGAGTAGCCCATATAATCCCCGCACTCCAGCCGTGGGCAAGACTCCCGAACCAACGCATTTCTCATCGAAGTTCCCCTCAGAATGGCTACCAACGCTGCGCAGACGGAGATTGCGCTGGAGAAGACGGCTGCCCACCATGTGGAGGACACGCTGGGCGTCGGGGCAATCGTCGAGGCGAAGCAGGCGACCGACGAGGAGCGCGAGCAAACATTGTGGCAGGCGCTCCGAGACAATCGGAAGGCCGTCGGCTGGTCGGTCTTGATTTCCATGTCCATCATCATGGAGGGCTACGACACCATTCTGATGGGCAACTTCTTTGGCTACCCGACCTTTCAGAAGAAGTTTGGCCAGGATTACGGTGGTGATATTGGGTGGCAGGTGTCCGCTCCGTGGCAGACGGGGCTGAATATGGCCAGCACGGTTGGTTGCATTTTTGGTAAGGACCCAAACGCATGAGAAGCAGGGCAGCGCTGACACAATCCATTTACCAGGCGGCATCATCAATGGATACGCGGCATCGCGTTACGGCTACCGAAAGGTCATGTTCGTGGCCTTGTGTTTCTTGACGGCATTTATCTTCATTGTCTTCTTCGCACCTTCGGCTGCTGTGCTGCTCGTGGGTGAGCTCCTCTGCGGTCTGTCATGGGGAGTCTTTGCAACAATCGGTCCCGCGTATGCTTCCGAGGTATGCCCGACCAATCTGCGCGGATACCTTACAACTTACGTGAACATGTGCTGGGCGATCGGCCAGCTTATCGCCATGGGCGTGCTGTATGGGCTACAGGACCGACCCGACGATTGGGGCTACCGCATCCCCTTTGGTCTCCAGTGGATATGGCCCCTGCCACTGATGGTGGTGTGCTGGCTGGCGCCCGAGAGCCCTTGGTACCTGGTCCGGAAAGATCGCTTGGAGGATGCCAAGCGCAGCATCCGCCGACTAGGCGGAAACAAGACGGAAGAGCAGGTCAACGGGCAGCTGGCGATGATGGTGCACACAATCAAGCTCGAAGCGGAGATCGAAGCAGGGACGACCTACATTGACTGCTTCAAGGGCGTTGACCTCCGCCGCACGGAAATTTGCTGCGTCGCCTTCTTCGGCCAGATCCTCTCCGGCAGCAGCTTCGCCTATTCACCAACCTACTTCTTCGAACAGGCCGGCATGGACCCGGGCAAGGCTTTCCAGCTCGGCGTCGGGTGCACGGGCGTTGCCCTCGTCGGCGTCATCCTATCCTGGTGGCTCATCACATACTTCGGCCGCCGCACACTATACGTCGGGGGGTTGGCCATGCTATGCACATTCCTCATGCTCATCGGCATCATCAACGCATCGACAAACACAACAAGCGGCATGTGGGCCCAGGCCTCATTCTGCTTTCTCTGGCTCTTCGTCTACTCCATGACCGTCGGCCCAGTAACCTACTCGCTCGTCTCGGAGATCTCCTCGGTTCGTCTCCGCCCGCTCACCGTCTGCCTCGCGCGCACAGCGTACCAGATCGTCAACGTCGTCTCGCAGGTCCTCGAGCCGTACTTTATGAACCCGACTGCGTGGAACGCCTCGGGGAAGACAGGCTTCTTCTGGGGTGGTACTGCGCTGATTGTGTTTGTCTGGGCGTACTTCCGTTTGCCGGAGCCCAAGGGCCGCACGTATGCTGAACTGGATATCCTGTTTGCGACTCGTGTCCCCGCGCGGAAATTTGCTTCTACGCCTGTTGATGTGTATGGGGTTGGGCCCTCGCCGTCCCAGGAGGGTCTTGTGCGTGGGGCGCCGGCTCCGGCGCAGGAGCAGGAGAAGCAGTGAAGAAATGGCATACGAATCGAGAGCGTTGAAAATCCCGTGGGGGAATTCAGCGAGGTTCCTCTGTGCTAGAGTAGATATAATATTGCTCTAGAATAATCCAGGCATGTTCTACCCTGTAGAATCCGGTGTTCTTCTAAATAGCAGTCATTACATACGACCACAGGGTGTGGAGAACAGGACTTCCCGTCAGTTCTTTTTCAATGAACTCGAAAGAGTCGCTCAAGAGTTCAAGGAATATGAACAGCAGGTAGACAACTGGGCCATCCTGCCAATATGAGGTGCAGTATCCCGGACTGGAATGCCGGGTCGATCCTGATTTAGGCATGGCACACGTCACGTATATCCGACAGCTGAAACTGTGCCGTTGTGCAATAAGCCTCTCAACGGCTTGCTGCTCTGGCAAACAGTGGGGATGAGTGGGATGGTGCCAAAATTAGCCTACCCTAATCATCGATGGATTAAGTATGGGGATGTTGGGGAGTGGTCGATGAGCAGATACGGCCCAAGTAAAGGACCAGAATCGAAATTCGATACGAATGCGATACAAGCTGGATGTTCGGGGTTTGATATAGCGAGATCCTAGGCGAATACTGGAGCTAGACTCGGCATTGGATTGAGCTCACTTCCCGGGCAGCCTGGTCCCCAAGACATCAACTGGGACGAGTACCGCAAAACACCCCGCCCAACCGACGATATCATGCCAGTCTACACACCTTTGGTCGTATGTGGAATTGAAGAAGTAATTTACGGTTATATCCAGCCAGCCTATTGCCGCTAACCATGACCGCATCTGAAGACATCACATTATGAGGCCTTGCAACCAACCGTGGATGCGAAGGCCAAGTTACTAGCTTGCACCCTGGCTGTAGTCAACAGCTGAACGAGGACGCAAAGGCCAAGGTTGTCTTCCTATTACGAGCGATTTTGCGAAGCTCGAGCATTCTAAACCTCCAATGTCTAGCACGAATGTCAGATAATAGATTATCACGGAGTCCTAGCTCTATAGAGACTGCTGCTCCAGGATCCGAGCGTAGGCCCCCAGGATTTTGCCGATCATTCGCACGACATTCCAATGAGCCTTTCCACTCAATATCGTCGCCCAAATCCTGACGACTCGACTGCACAAGGCATTGGAAGATGAGTCCATTTCACTCCCGGCTTCTGCCTCCGTCGCCATGTCGACAATATAGGTGTATAATCTTGCCTCTTCCTCGTCATCAACAGTCCCTTCGGAGACGTGGGGTTGTATGGCCATCAACCACTTGCTGATGACAAAGGCACACTCCAGAGCACATAGCGAATGCTGAAGCGACCAGGAGAATGCCTGATTATGTGCGACGATATTGACTCCAATTTTGACTGGGATGCTTAGTGCATGAGCGGAGTAGAGCACTGCGCGGGTGAGTCTGCGGTTCCTCGCTAGAGGTGGGCTATGATACATTGACATTGCAATCTCTTGAGGATCGTGGGTGGTTAGAGCTCGGCATGGACCAAGGTCCACGTTGAGTCGGATGTAGGCCATTCGCAGTAGGGCGGTTGAATTGAAGGATATGGGACCGAGTGGACTGCCTGGGCCTAGGAAAGCTTCGGGATCATGAGTCCAACCAAGCTGCCAATTCTTTAATGCTCGTTCGACTTCGGCCATGTCTGCAGGGGATAGCATCTGATCGTCTTGCAGTTTGCCCTTTGCTACTGTTCTCAAAAAGTAGATATGCTGAATCAGAGCAAGAATCAGCGTATAACTGCCCAACGAAGAACAGTGCTGTTGAGACTCTTCTCTTTGTGCTGAGAATAGCGAGGCGAAGATTGACTGGAAGTGGGGCTCGGCCTCATGGTTGCTTCGAGCTTGTTGCCATTCTTCATCGGTTGCTGCTTCCCAATCCTTTTCGCGTGAAGGTAGATGAATGTTGATCTCCGAGTTGAGAATCGGCGGCGGGATGTCGTAAACGATAGTATGGAAATTGAGGAAACAAAAGATGATGGCCACGGTCCGTCTGAAGCCTTCTTCTTGTGTCCAGGTGTCCCATTTTGGGATTGTAGATGCTTGTGCCTCCAAAAGTTTCTCGGCTCTCAGGTAGTTGACCAAAACGTTCTGTATCCCGACTGCCTCGTCAAATATAGCTTCTGAATTCCCCCAGGTTGCCACCGCCATAAGAATAAGCAATGCCTGTGCAAGCGGAAGAGGGTCAAACGGAGACATCTGTTCTCTTTGTGGATCTGGCTCTGATTGAAATGTTTCGCCAGAAGGGGGCACATTCCGCACAATCCCCGTCGGTCGCAGAGGCCTTGGCCGTGCTGTTTTGGTGTGGAAGGTCATATGGTGCCGCTGTTCCTTGCGTTGGCGAAGCCGCTCTTGGCAAATTGCAAGGGCCGTGCGAAACAGCATAGTAGCGTTGTTGGTATCAAACGCTGACACAGCACCAATGGTGGCCATCGATAGAATCAACTCCACTGGGCACTTCGCACTCGAAAATGTAGGTAGGTGTATAAATGGCAGATGGCGATGAAATCCTGCAAAGTAGGTGGTAATGTACCGGGTCATGGTATGGTGCGAAAGAAGAAAGAACCCTTTGGGGGTGGTCGGCGCAAGGGTTTGAACCTCAATCAAGAGGCGGTCCCAGTCTCGTTGCGTAATCTTCTGGGGCTCTGTTCTATCTTTTGTAACATGAAAAGGCTCCGATAAGGGCAATGTAGATGTGAAGCTATCGACTAATTGAGGTTCCAAAGGATATGGCCGATTTGATACAGAAGAGCTGCTCTCCGAGTCCTGCCATCGTGGCTGTAATCCGAGAGTAGGGAAGAGTGGAGATGGAGGCAGAGGCAAAAGATACTGATCATTAATCAAGGACGATAGACCACCGTATGTTGGGGTTATACCTTCGATGAATAAATCGAAGTCACCAATGCTGTGGGTCTGTTGAGCCGATACCATGTCCGGTGTAACTGGCGGTATAGGTGAGAGCATGGCAGGCTGGGATGCTCCAAAATTGAGTGAAACAGAGGGCACTGAAAATGACAAGGCCTCATGGCAAGATGATGCCTGGTCCGGGGAAAGGCCGGTTGTCACATCATGTAAAGCTTCTTGATTTGGTGTTCTTGATATGTTTAGACGCTCAGGAATGGTCCTGGAACTGGATGAGCTCCTGTCACGACCAGCGTGGTCTGCCTCGCCATCAGAGCGAGGCACCACATCGTGTTCATGAGTCAGGCGAATATGGCGAGCCAGAAGGTCTCTGTCGCTTGCTGTTAGCGGGACCCAATTGTCTGTGGTTAGCAGCAGAGGAAAGCAGTTGATACCTTCGCGCAAAGCTGACTGGGCATACTATGCACCGGAAGGGCTTCTCCTTGGTGTCTGGAAATAAATTAGTTCCGTTGTCTCCAAGCAGACAGGAAGACTCACGGAGTCTTTCATGCCGCTGTAAATGCTCCTTTCGATGAAAAGCCTTGGTACAGAAATGGCAGCAAAACGCCCTTTCGCCCCCTGGATGGCTCGTGTTAGGATGAGCACTCTGTGCTTCCTCAATTGATTCTACCCCTGTCTGCTCGACTAGGTCTGGTCGTCTCCGTTTCCGCGGAGGCATGTTGAAAGCGGGTGCACAGACGCGAGTGTGGAATTTGAGATATGTCGTTCTCAGGAATTTGCCGTGTTAAATTAATACCCGTCGCTTCGCTTTTCGACGTAAGCCCAGGCGGTTCATGGTGCCGTTGGAGCTTCGGCCGCCTACTGCAACAGGAGGACGGAACTTGTATTGCTGGCTATATGATATCAAGATACTTGATCCTCTCAATCTACTCCGTCTGGAGTGGCGGAAGCGGATCTGTGTGCGGGGGATCAAGCACGTGACCTCGCCTCGCTCGCTGACGGTGCCTCAGGCGCCCACGCGATTCTCGCGCGAACCCCAAGTCTGAAAAACTCCCACTACGTGCATAACAGGCACAGAGGTTAACTCAAGCTTTTTGAAATGGCCGAAGTACGCACTCGGATTAGAACCAACGCCGGCTTCTTTAAGAGAAAAGAGAATATATATATATAAATACATCACATGTCAAAATAGTGCAGTCACGTTGTAGTCCATCCCTTGTGTTTTTATCTATATTACACTGGAGGTCTTGAAGTTGACGCTCCTGAGACGCTCAAGGCATGATGTTAGTGGTAATAAACTACAAGCGTGGAAGAATGTTGTCGGGAGAGCCCATAAATGAGATTGTCCTTGGGATAGTGCGAGACGCAGCGATATATTGGCAGCTGGGCACTCGTTTCTGTCTGAAGCTGGGCTGGAGGCTTGGATGATAATCTTCGTTACACAAGGAGGATATTACTGCCCGACTATACCGAGGGCTGATACAGCAGCTCGAGCGTGGCTAAGATGAATGAGCTGAAAACACGGGAACAGGAAAAAGCAACCAAGGGGGGTGGTGAAATTGACTCCATGATCGCACGTTCACCTTCCACTTCCATCTTCTTCCACCAGCGTTCATTCATTCAAATAATCGGTATTGCAGTACTGGCCCCAGACAATGAATATCACAATCACTGTTCCAGAAGGCTCCAGTAACCACGGCGACTCAGGGCTTCTCTGTACGCATGGAGGCCCGATGGCGTGCGACCAAAGTTGCAGGCAACACCACCTTTCTCAAAGCCAACCTTTCCGCGGGAGAAGAACGCCCGCGCATAGTTGGGGTGGCGATTTGGATTCACGCCTCGTGCCGGGGCACGGCGATGCTCCGGACCCCCTGCCCCTTGATGTCAGCAATATATACCCCTATGACGAGCGGACAGCGAGGTTTTTGAGCGAACTTATTGGATCATGCGGAGGCAACGACGCCGGGTTCTGCAGGAAAAGACCCTACCCAACTCGGAGCAGAAATCAGTCATGATCCTGGATCTTTGCGCCTTGGACTCGGATTTTCAGCGCCGGGGCATTGCCGCTAAGCTGGTCCCGTGGGGCCTCGAAGGGGCACAGCGTCTGGGTGATATTGAGGCTATCACTGAAGCTTCGCGGATGGGTCGGTCCGTGTACAAGCTCCTGGGCTTCAAAGAGGTTGTGGCGATCGAGTATGAAGTTGATGAGGAGTTCAATGATCGGAGCATGCCTTCGAATTTCTTTCTGCGGACGAGGGCCCCGTCGTTCAATTGAACTAAGATACTGTGTCTACATGAACATTTGTTTTGTGTATCTAGACAGACCGAATATAGGTCTTTGACATTCGAAGCACTCGAGTGTGGCAATATACCAAGAGCCAGCGAACTCCTTGCAATGGAGGAAGCGAAAAGCGTAGCAACAGGGCTTTCAAGTCCATAAAATGATCTTCTACTATACATAAACGATACCTAGTAGCCAGATCCAGATCCCACTGAGGCAGACCTTACACTTACAAGGAGCGGGTTACTAGCGCAGCCCCACAAAGAGGTGTTAAAAATGCTCAATTACGTGGTCGATTGATTTGTAATTATCACGGTGAAGCAAAATGAGTCCCATCTGCATATTAAACCCGTCAAAGTTGGGTGCTTTTTCACCCCTGCGCAACTACCCTACAGCGCTCATACCCGTCAGCATGGATATTTCTCTCCAACCTCTCCCTCCTACACTCTCGCTACAGCATGGGGCAATGCACGTCGTGTCCGAGCACCAATTCAATCTATCTGTTCCTCTCAAGGGGCAGCCCCAGGTTCCCTTAGCAAAAATGCTGAACGCGGTGCACTCCACAGACTGCAGCCTGACAGCGCCACCAGACAATGCCAACCCTGAAGCACCAAGATCTGTAGCAGAACGCGCAACAAACCAGGTCCACCTCGCCTCGAAGACAAAATGGCGCCTCCTTAGTGCCTGCCTCATGAATTTTGGCAACGGCATAAACGACAGCGCCCCCGGCGCCCTGCTCCCTTACATCGAGGTCGACTATGAGATCGGATACGCCATCGTTTCACTCATTTTCATCGCCAACGCCGTCGGCTTCCTCCTCGCGGCTCCGTTGAACTACACCATCAAGACAGAACTGGGCCACTCGAAGAGCTATGCATTGTCCATGGGGCTGATTGCGGGAGGATACATAGTGGTTGCAGCACACCCGCCATTTCCTGTTGTTGTGGTTGCGTTTCTTCTCCTGGGATTTGGAATGGCACTCAGCATCGCCATGAATAATGTCTTTTGTGCAAATCTGGCGTACGCGACTACAGCGCTGGGCTGCTTCTCCGGTGCTTATGGCATTGGGGGTGTTGTTTCGCCGTTGATTGCGACGGCAATGGTGTCGAGCGGGGTTCGCTGGAGTTTTTTCTACGTTATACCTTTGGCCCTCTCCGTTGCGAACCTAGTCTTTTCGGCCTGGGCATTCGTTGATTACGAGGAGGACATGCCGGTAGTCTCACAGCAACAGCAGCCCCTCGACTCTTCGACGACGACAGCAACAGGCACCGACACCGACAACCCGTCTAGCAGCAGCCGGCTATCCCTCCTTAAGGCCTCCCTCAAAATACGCACAACCCTCCTCGGCGCCCTCTTCATCTTCTCCTACCAAGGCGCCGAAGTCTCCATCTCCGGCTGGGTCGTCTCTTTCCTAATAACATACCGCGACGGCAACCCTTCTCAGGTCGGCTACGTCAGCGCCGGCTTCTGGGCGGGCATAACCCTCGGCCGCTTCCTCCTCGTATACCCAGCAAACCGCATCGGCAACAAACTCGCCGTAGCCCTCATGGTCGCCGGTAGCATCGCCTTCCAGCTCCTGACCTGGCTGGTGCCGAACATTATAGGGGAAGCGGTGGCTGTCGGGATCCTGGGCTTGCTTCTGGGACCAATATTCCCGTGCTCGACTGCAGTCTTTGCGAGGCTGCTTCCCAGGAAGATCCAGCTGGTCAGTCTGAGTTTTATCAGTGCGTTGGGGAGCTCGGGCGGTGCCGTGTTTCCTTTCCTTACGGGACTTCTGGCGCAGAGTCGGGGGACCATGGTCTTGCATCCGTTCTGTTTGTGTCTGTATGGTGTTATGCTTATGGGTTGGATTGCGCTGCCGCGGGTTGAGAAGAGGTCGGAGTAGTCCGGGAAAAGGGAATCAAGTACACAAAATGATGGAAACCTACCTAGGGCTGTGTTGAAACAGAAATGATTACGGACATAGTCCCATAACACAACGAAGAAAACAAACAAGAAATTGGCAAAGGTGCATGAAAATCTGAACTTTCTTCCCTCGAGTATCGGCCGACGGGCGAGTCATCTCCTCTGAAAAATGCGAACCTCGGTTCGAGATTCGTATCTGATATGAGCAAGTTCAATATAAGAAGTTCACAGAGCCGCTGTCCAAAGGGTAGAAACCACGCAGATGCACAAACTTGGTGCAAGCAGGCTATGACTCGATGGTGGAGGCGATGATATATCGCGCTTGGCATTTTGGGGATTGTTGAGGAACCCACGGCAGTCCTGTACTTACGAAAAAAAAAGGCGAGAAGTAAGCAAATTAAAACAGGACAGGATACCGGCTTTAGCCTAGGTGAGCATTTACATGGCGGTATTATACTACGTTGAATTATTCCCGCCATGAGTTAAAAACCGGTGCTGGCGGCGCGGTTGATTGAGAGTGCTGACGCAGACAACATATCGATTCTCTTTGAGGTGCAAGCCTTCAAAATTCCGTTCGCAGACCCCAAAAGAGATGAGAGAGAATTTGACATTGTTGAAATGCTGCCCTATGTAATGTAGGTATACTATGCGAGTTATGGCAGGTAAAGCAAAAATAAAAACATTGCTAATTCATCAAAGTACAGAAAAACAATAAACTTATTTCGCCCCTGGCAAGTACACGCTCATTTCGAACCCGTTAGTAAATGGCAGAGTCATGTTGCGGAATCCATTCTCGGGGTCTCGCAGGTACGCAAGTAATTCTGCATAGCCCTTGGCACCTGAGATGGTGTTATCAGTGAGCACCACCGCGCCGTGTCGGAGGTATGGCTGGACGGTCTTCAGAGTAGGGAGAGAGAGAGCAGACCAAACTATATCACACATTATCTTTTAGCACGCGCAGACACACAAGAGTAGAAGTCATAGGTAGAGAACGTACTATCAAGAAGGAGCAGGTCAATCTGCGGCAAGCCTGTCTTGAGAGTTTCAAGCAGATCTCCCTCGCGAAGGTCAATCTGCTTCGTCACGACTTCACCACACTCGGCCCAGTACTTGCGCGCAACGGCAGCCTTCTCTGCCTCCTTCTCCGTCGCAACCACAACACCCGGCTTGCCCGTGGCAGCCTTTGTCTGGGCAACAGCGAGGGCGAGGTAGATCGTGCTCACCCCAAAGCTTGTTCCAGCCTCAACAACATTGGTGGCGCCCATCGCATTGATAAGCTGGTACAGAAACTGGCACTTATCCTCGTCGAGCGCGATGAACTTGTCCAGCATCAACCGGTCAAAGGCAGACTTGGAGTTTTGGCCGCCGACTTTGTCCTCCAGGTCGCCGAGGATTTCGGACGAGAAGACTTTGCCGTGGTTGGAGATGGCGGCCTCTTGTTCGAGGGAGATGCGGTGGAGTTTGGTCAGGAGCTGGAGAATATGCTCCGGGGCGTGAACTGGTGACGGGGTAGACATATTGGAGGAAGATAGAGGTTGGTTCAAGAAGGCGATTTGCAGGATATAGTATTGGACAAGAAAGGCCAGGTTTCTAAATACTGGCAGAGAGCCGGGTTGTTATTCGGTGCAGAGTCCAAAGACGCCGGATGCATGTCATTAGAAGGCGCCCCTTACGGATTACTAAATCTCTAACCGGAGTTTGCACGCACCTCCACACCTGGGTATGCATGCATCAATTTGATGGTTCCAGTGACGAGCTGGCTTCCCCAAAATGCCAAGGATTTTGTTAGTCTATCGAAACTGTACACCACCGGCAAACATCCCATCAAGTGACGCCTCATAGTACCCTTCAAGGCGCCCAAGCCATGACAACTAATATGTTTTACTCTGCAGCTGATCGGGGAGGATTAGACAGCTACCCCTTGTTTCCTTATAAGAGTAGCCTACGAGAATATATTCTGTCGACTAGGCTCAAAGAACTCCGCAAGGCAAGAGGTGAGGGTAGAACCAGGAACGGATTCGCTGGATAAAACTCCTCTGTTGCTTATACAATCTCAATCAAGTATCATTGATCAACATCAACACTCCAAGTGTCTTTCCATGGGTCGGGCAACTCAAGCTTCCGGTTCCCCAAAACGCCAAGACAGGCACATGGCTTTCCCCATCAGCGACCCCAACCCCTGGTTAACCAGTGAGCGGCAACCGTCTAAAAGTTTTTCCATCTTTTGAAAAACCATAGGGCTGTCAAACAGTGACTCATCGTGCTACATAGTTGGTAGATTGCATGCATGCTAAGCTCACGGGGAGAACCCTTCTCAACTCCGACAAAACTGGACCAGATAAGGGAGTTCCGCCAGGGTATAAAGGATGCGAATCCATATATACTTCCCCGAAAGTTCTGCCAAGAATAATAGCTCGGCGAGCGTTCTATCAGTGTTGCTTTTTTATTTTATTTTTCTTTAATCTTTTGCTAACGCCATGGGCTCTCCTACAGAGGTGCCGGCTGATGCACCAAATGGCCACCCAGCAACAAAGCATATTCGCCGCAGGTTCGTGACTCCATACCGCTTCTTTTGGTTGAGATCCTCCCTATTTTAGATTAACCAGAATAGATCTTATGTCCTCATCGTCATAGCTGGCTTCATGCTTAACTTCACTGCATGTGGCGTTGTGTTTGCCTACGGGGTGTTTCAAGCCGAGTATGAAAAGATGTCCAATCAGGAAAATACCCCATTTACTGGAGCTTCATCAGCAGAGACTGCCTTAATTGGTAGTCTCGGAGCGGCCATTATGAAGCTTGTCTCCCCCTTTGTGGTCGCATGGTGCAAATGCTTCGGCCCCAGACCTGTCGTCTCCGCCGGCGGGCTTATCTTCGGGCTTGCCCATGTCCTCGCCAGTTTGGGAACAGCCTCGTGGCACTTCCATCTCACCCAGGGTGTGATGCTGGGTATCGGAAGCGGCCTCTCGTACATGCCGTCCATGGTCGTCCCGCCGACCTGGTTCTCGAGACGGCTGGGCCTTGCCCTGGGGTTCATCTCCGCAGGCACAGGCATCGGGGGACTGGTGTTTGCCCCGGTCATTCAATCTTGCATCGCAGGTATGGGGTTCCGAAACACCCTCCGACTAGTCGGATGCGTCTTTGCCGCACTGATCTGGGCGTCAGGGGCAGTCTTCCACTGGGAACCCTCGACAGCCGCCCAGCTACGCGAAGAAGCCGCCCGCACGCCCCTGGCCAGCCGCCTCTTCCACTTCCGCCTGCCGCCGCGCGCAACCGTCAAGCAGAGCAAATTCATCGCGCAGCTCCTCAACGGCATCTTCCAGAGCGCCGCGTACAACACACCCGTCTTCTACATATCCTCGTATGCGCAGTCCCTCGGCTATAGCGAGGCCACCGGCGCCAACTTCACCTCCCTGAGCAACGCCTGCAACGCAATCGGCAAGATCGCCATCGGCTTCCTCGCTGACTACACCGGCCGCCTCAACGCCTTCTTCGGCGTCACCCTCTTCAGCATGCTCGGGACCGTCGGGCTCTGGGTGCCCAGCACGCTGGTTGCGTCGCGCGATGCCCCCGCGGCAAAGGCCTGTTTCATCGTTTTTACTATCTGCTATGGGCTATTTGCTAGCGCGTATGTGGGACTGTTCTCGCCGGTCTTGGTCGAGCTGTTTGGGAGACCGCAGCAGCCACGCATCTCCAGCGTCATGTATACGGTGCAGGGTGCGGCATCTTTGCTCGGCACTCCGCTCGCGGGCCTTATGGTGCGGTTTGATAACGGTGTAAACACACCGCGAGGGTATCTGGACACGTCCATCTTTGTGACTGCGCTGCTGGTAGCCTGCACGGTGACAAGTGCGTGGGTTCTGTGGCGGCACAGGGCCACTTTGTAGGACGCCGAAGAGTGTAGCTAGGTATCTCGTATAAAAAGAGAGGCTCGGCCAAAGGAAACCAAATCGAAATTGACCAGCATCAGTAAGATGAGTGTCTAAAGCGGCAAAACTGTGATCCGTCTGCGGATCAATGTGTAGTGTAGGACAAGGAAGTTAAAGTCAGGGGGAAACGTGAATTCCGGCGTTGGAGTAGATGGCGAGTGGGAATGAGGTGATGGCTAAGACAACAACCAGTACCAAACTCGGTAGTCTTTGTGCACGCAGCTCCAAGTAAGTGGAATTGACAACGTGAATTAGGAGTAGAATAAATAGTCCGTACAGCAATATCTAAATACATTTAGATCCAGATGTAAAACGCGGCCCCGTCATTACCAGAGCCTGGCCTCCCTTTTCAACCTGCACAAGTGTATCCTTTAGCCGCTTCAGCCCCTCCTGTAAAGCCTCCGTCCCGACAGTAAATGTGACCCGAAACCAACCGAGCTCCTCTGGACCATACACTTGGCCGGGGGCAATGAGAACTCCGTGCTCCATGCATATCTCACAAATCCGAAGCTCCCGCGCCTTATACCCATCAGTGTCTGAGGTAATGCTCATTGGGTTCTTGTTTTCACTAGGCCTGGTGGTGGTAGTACTGATGAAGCGCCGCAGGTTGATCCAGAAAAATAACCCGGCTTTCCTAAGTTTGATAAGTATGGGTTGTTAGCCGCAGCAGGACACCATGCTACTCAGATTTTGGTCTGATTATAGAACGGACTTCGAGTTAGGTAAAGCGGGATGGATGGTGCGTGCGTACATCTCGTAGTAGGGTATTCCACATCCGTGAAAGAAAGAAGCCGCGATTGCGTGATTCTTTTCCGTGAGCTCGCGCTTCCTAGCTAGGAAATCTTCCATCCACGGCTTGTCTTCCAGCATTCCCGCCCAGATATCCTGGAGGACATGAGGCGACCAGGAAAACATACTATAAGGGAAACGATACGCCGCGATGTCAGTGGTGGATGCATACCAAAACCATAGAAGGCTGGGTCGCCAGCAGCTTTGAAGCAAAAGCTGCACATACCTGATACTAGACATCGCACCAATAATGCCCCTGTTGCGTGTGCACAAAAAACCCAGACGCAGCCCGTTCGCGCAGAAATCCTTACTAGCCCCGTAGAGCACGTGGACTTGACCCGGATTGATGAGATCATCTAGGTCGAGAGATAGGCCAGATACAAAAGGCATCGCGTTGGGTAGGGCTGGATTTCTGAATACCGAGTGTGCGTAGATCTCGTCCGATATGTAATGGAGGCTGTTCGCGGCGCAGAAGGATACAAATTCTTTAATCGTTTCCGGGGGCTAGCGTACGTTAGCCCTGACCAAGGTAGGTGGCTTGGTGAACCAGGCTGCTGAAAAAGACATACATAGCATCTTCCCAAGGGATTATGTGGGCTGGAAAAGCGGTCTGTTAGTCCATTGAGAGCATATCGAGAGACTGCTGACAGAATTGATCGAACACTGACTTTGAGACTAGAAGAGCACGGACAATGATACCGCTATCATGTGCTGTATTTAATGCAGCTTGTAGCGCTTTCCGATTCACATCTGGACGAAAGAGGTCATCCATTGACGAATACCCCTCGATTCCATACGAAACCGGGACCACCTGCGCATTGCTGCGATTCAGAATATCGACCTGGAAGCCGTTGTAGAAGGGCCGTGGAATCAGAATTCCATCACCATCGTTGCAAATTGACCATGCCATGGCGTCAATCGCACTCGCTAGGCCCGGGGTAACGAAGATATTGTCGGCTGTGATGGGTTGACGGGCATGGAAGGTCTCGTTTAGAAAACAGGCAGCGGCACGACGAAGCCGACGGGAACCTCGCGGACCGGTGCTATAGGTGAGGTGTTCCATAGGCAGCACGTTTACCTACCCAGGTATCAGTTTCTAGGGAGGTGAAGTTTAGACTGTGGGACAGACCTGAGATTTGATCCGCTGGCCAATTTCCTCGTGCATGAGGCTATTCTCAGCGAGGCGAAGGTTGACACTGCCATGCAGTTATTAGCCATATGATGAGGGTATCAAGCAAGTCAGCCAAAACTCACGACCCGGTAGGATTCGTAGGGGACCATGGATTGCCCATTGACTGTTCCCGGGGACCCCAGACATCTCCGTGGACAAAATTGTGTGCGGCTCTTTGTGACAAGAGATAGTGATCTATCGCTACTTCATCCTGCGTGGAGCCCATACTTGCGAAAGAATAACTTGAATTGCAGGTGGAGTAATGGAAACAGGTAAGAACCGATATTTTATGACTGTCGGGGTCTCTGCTTGACAGTAAGAAACCTCGGCTTCTTAACTCGCGCTTGGTGGGGCCCTAATGAAGGCTCCATAACCTGCCCGAGAACGCTCTTCATATACGGCATTACGCACAGTGCTGAGGAGGCTCCAGTAGACATGATAACGTTCATACGAAGGGAAAATGGCGATGTTCGGTCTCACCACCAATTTAAACATGAAAGGATTTCCCATGGATTTCTCGCGAGGACCCCAAAAATCGCCGTTGAGGAAGTTGTATACGCCTCATTTCTGATAAATGGTAGCTTGTCCCAGACTGGTTTTGCAATTTTCTTTCTTGATGCTTACAATACGGCCAATTACACAATGCCTCTTGATCCACGATGAACTTGTATGTGGCTCGTTCGAGGATTTCACCGCCGAGCGTGTAAGAAGCCGCGGGTTCTTGGAGATGTGGGAGTACATAGTAGGCCGCTGGCCCAGCTACAGCACCTGCATAGCCGTATAGCAGCCAGCAACAATGAGTCGCAAAGAACCTATCGGCCAGCGCAGATACTCAGCCACCTATCAGGGCCCTGCGCCTCGAGATATGTCGACGCTGCAGAAGTGGACAATTGTGTTGATCGTGTGCACCGGGAGTGTTTGCGTGTACGTCACAGCCAATAACATCTTTCAACAGTTGCTGCGCGTATTAATTGCTTGAAGAACATGCGCCAGCTCAATCTATGCCACGACATACACGCAAATCATAGATGAATTCAACACAACACGGCTCATCGCAACCCTCGGCCTGTCCACCTTCGTCCTCGGAATCGGCACGGGACCACTACTCACAGGCCCCCTCAGCGAATATTACGGCCGAAGGCCCGTATACCTCACCTCATGGACCTTCTTCATAATCTGGGATATCCTACCGGTTGTGGCAAATACTATGCAAATCATCATCATCGCCCGCTTTTTCCAGGGGTTCGCCGGTGGAACATTCCTATCTGTCGCCGGAGGCACAGTGGGAGATTTATTCTCGCCAGACCAGATTCAGGCGCCGATGGTGCTTGTTTCGTTGGCGCCGTTCATCGGACCTACTCTTGGACCTGTCCTCGGGGGGTTCATCAATTACTACGCGCATTGGAAGTGGACGTACTACTTCTTGATCATATGGTCCGTGATTCTATGGATATTGCTGTAGTTCTTTGCGCCGGAGACGAGGATGAGGAAGCGCGAGTCACTGTCCAGCCCACGTCCTGCGCGAAAGTCTCCAATAACACTCGCCATCCTCCTCCGACCATTCCATCTACTCCTCTTCGAACCAATGTGTCTATGCCTAGACCTCTACTCCGCCATCCTTCTCGGGACCCTATACCTATTCTTTGGCGCATTCCCACTCGTCTTCAAAGCAACTCACGGCATGAACCTGTGGCAGACAGGCCTGACCTTTCTAGGGATCATCGCCGGCATGCTTCTCGCGGCAGCAAGCAATCCCGTCTGGGCAAGGATCCGCAGACGCCTGGTGAACAACAACAGTGGGGCCAGCGAGCCGGAGTACAGGCTTCCACCAGCACTCTGCGGAGGAGTTGTTGTCCCCGTTGGCTTGTTTTGGTTTGGTTGGACGTGTTACCCAAGCGTGCATTGGATCGTACCTGTTGTGGGGTCCGCATTCTTTGGATGTGGGTAAGTGTGTCTTCGTTTCATCCCTGATCCATCCCTGCGGCAATATCTATATTGGGACTCTAACATGGCGGTCGCGATAGGATGCTCTTAGTCTTTACCGGCGTTTTTACCTTTCTTGTAAGTCATGCCCGTGAGCGGAAAGGTTACTGCTAACTCCAGTTGCCTAGGTCGACGCGTACCCGGATTATGCCGCGTCCGCACTTGCCGCGAACGGGTTCGTTAGATGCTCGCTCGCCGGTATGTTACCTGCCCATAACCTTTGGACGATGCTCTATGCTAATCTGGGTGCTTAGCAGCGTTTCCATTATTCGGGAATCAAATGTACGAGAAGCTAGGGCATCAGTGGGCAACGTCTGTTCTTGCTTTTCTGGCATTACTGATGACGCCGCTTCCATGGGTATTCTACAAGTATGGGAAGTGGCTTAGGGGAAAGAGTCGGTTTGCAACTGCAACATGAGTTAAACGAGTCTTGGACGAGGTACAAGAAGGGGCTGATGCCCAGCTCCGAGATATGAAGCAAGGATCTCAGCTCGAGTGGCCACTTGGATAAGTCGTAAAGTCCTCTACAGACAAAGGAAGCAAAGGCTCGAGGCTATTATAGAGCTGTAGATCGGGATCAAACGTGTTATCGAGATAGCCAGCTAGGACAGAATCGTAGATGAGCGGTTCTGGCATCTGTGCAGGATGGTCGTGTATATGGGCATTATATGCGTGATCTGATTGTCGTCTATGTGACTCCGACGAACCCAGGAAGAATATTGGTGCAGCCTGTCTGCTAGGGCACGGAGAACGTCGAGGTCCAGGCTCTGCGAGATCTCTATTGTCCCTCTCTATGCTCGACGAGATGCTGACGATTGACTCTCCCCGCCCAGTAAGTCGTCTCATGAGATTAACAAGGGCCCTTGCAAACCAGATCCGAACGGGCCAGGAATGGGAAAGTTCACTTAGGGCCAGCAGGCATTGTCGCGATTTGTTCTCTGCTAGTTTTTGGCGAATGCGGTCTTTTCGACACATGACGATTGTGTGCACTGAGAGGGCACCGAAAAAGGCGGGAACGCTGGTCGGAGTTTGTCAGCTGCCTGATCTATAAGGGATCCCAATGTAGAGGGCTCAAGTAAACTGCCGGTGTACAGACAGGTGGATTTGTCCAGATCTGATCGTCCCCGTTGCCAGGAGATCCTCGGCCAGGCGTGTTAGGGAGTCAGCTGCTGTGCGTGCGCGAGCGTCCCTCTCAATCTCGGTGGAGGAAATGATTTCGATGGATTTGGGTCGGAAAAGGAGGATGTGGTAGTTGCTGCATGGAGGTAGTCTGTCAATTGCTGTCACCGACACTTCTTCAGGAACTATGGGTTCTCACTGATATGATATGTACAGCATGGTAGCCCAAAAGGTCGCTCCTAAAGACCCATCCGGTGTGGGTCTGCGCAGCGTATCTGGTAGATGAGCTTCCCACTCTGCGAGTCTATCTGCTAATGTTCGGGTTTCGAATTTCTCGAGAGCAGGGCGTCGAGGACTAAAGTCCCCGATTAGGATATCCCCAACTAAGTTGCCCCAGTCAGTATTAAGTGATATTGCGCTTCGCCTGTATTCCTTACGTATAACGGCCAGTTTTGACATTTCGATAACGTACGAGACATGAAAGTCCCTTTGGGCAGGAATAAGGGTCTGGCCACAATCGCTGTCAAATTGAAAATCTTCCTCGGTGAGAGGCTCAATGTCACAGTCTTCGTCGCGAATACGGCACGGCCGACCAAATGCAGCGGCGGTGTGTCGGTCGCGAGTCTGAGAGAATTAGCATTGCCATGACAAACCAGCAGTGTGTGCGGTGGATTTGTACGTATATTGACCACCAGATGCGCTTCCGCAGCGAGCGGTCTTCCTGACGCATTCCACAAGGCGAAGCGCTGGCCATTGTCAGCATCGAGTCCATGATCTATTTCCAGATTGTGGAAGAATACGGTACCGATGCATCCGTAGCCCCTGGGCAACGTTTGTGGCACACCCAACCCAGTAGCATGTATCCTTCTGGTCCTCGGGCCCAAACCACCAGAACCCAAAGAGTAGCAATGAGGCCACTCCCTTAAGAGGGTCTTGCTCATGATCAGAATCGTACAACCTTTTCGCGTGCAGATAGTGCGTTTTCCTCGCCGTGGTTCGATCGCTGTACCCGGACTCCTGAATGATGGTATCGGGGCAGACAGTAAACCCCACGAAGAATATTGTTTGCAGGACTAGTGCAGAGGCATTTCCTTCAAGGTATGATTGCATAAAGCTCTTCCGGTCGTACACAGGGTATGCCGGGTGAATGATGGTGAAGAAAGCGTAGATCAGCGCGTCTGCTACGTGCCGACTCGGTGTGAATAGAGGGTGGATCAAGGAGACAGCCTCTCCAGCAGAATGAGCTTGGCTGAAAGTTGATCGGTCCGCAACAGCCGCTGGGATGGGGTAATGCACCTTTAATCTCTCTGTTGGACCATCAGTCGGTGTGTAGTCCACCTCGATAGTGTACGTGAGGCCGGTAGACTCCTCTAGACTACCCCGGGCTGAGTCGGGCAGTGCTGGAGAGAGTTGGTCTTCCGTTGTGGACTGCGCATCGGCAGTTGTAGCCAAGAGGGCAGGATGGCCCTCCTGCTGATTGTTCAAGGCACCGAGACTTTCAGTCGTACAGGCCACTGGCCCAGGGGATTCGCTCGCGGGTTCTTGTGGCTGTTCATGCACCTGTTGATCGAGTCTAGCTGCTTTCTTTCTTCGTACATACCTAAGGGAACGGTCAATACGCAACGGAGAATTTGAAGACAGGGTCGCCGTACTTCCCCCTTCTCGATTCGATTAGCTCGCACGGGGAATTGCGCATTCGACAGTGCCAACAGGGCTGACCAGGCCCAGCATCACATTTCACCCGCCTCGCATTACAGGCCTTGCAGGCAACCCGAGCACGAGGCAGAGGTGGGGTGGACTGATGCGGCTGTGAAACTCGACTCGGTGCCTCTGCGCGGTTGACCATGTCCACTGATCAACAAAGTGGGCACCAGGACGGAGGAGCCTGCCCATATAACCGAGGTGATAGGACGATGATACGGTTGATGAGGAGAAAGTGAATCACCGCGGGCTTTCAGATTTAGGCTTAATAATCCTGCTGTGGAGGATTCCATTGGTTGGGCGAAGGGACCCATGGATGGATGGATCCAGATGATCGACTCACTAACTCGAGGCACTCTATGGCCATTGACGTGCGGGTTTTTTTTCTTTTATGTGACTTGCCCCTTATTAATCTGTACTTTTGCGAAGGACTTAATAAGTCACAAGCGAACCATCTCCCAATCTAAAAGGAGGCGTAATTAGAAATTTCTACCTCGCTAACTGCAGTCATATAAGGCCGTTACTTGGATGGTTCCAGCGACGGCCGGGCCTCTTATTGCGGTGATCGAGTCGGTACGATTGTTTGTAGCCTCTATGGGTTTGAGTCGTCCTCAGTGCTTAACAAGAATGTTCTGCGCTAGAGGGCTGATAAATGGAGTAGCGCTAAGGCGCGACCACCCAAGGTTACCGTAGGGGTCGGTTAGGCGGGATTTGTGCTGCTCCAACAATAAATATATACAAGGGCTGAATGTGAAACTAGGCTCTTGGCAGGGCGTTTCCAACAGTGTTCCTACAAGGTATGTGGAACTGTATCTGTCTTTTCGATTCAGTTTCTACTCTATTCGGCTTGAACCTGTTCCTTTATCCTCTCTATAGACTACGATGCGTATACAATACATAGAGCTAGGTAGATATATCGTGGTTGACAGAAATGAGTTCGAGGGCTTCCGCATCCTACAAACAGCCACAGAGAAAGAAACTACCTACTATCCTTGATATTGACAGAGCGCCGAGTCTCTATTAGAGAATTCTGCGAGGCCTTTAACGTAAGATAAGACACAGCATCTGAGATCAATCTAGAGTCCTTCACACACTTATAACTACAGGGTGTGAGAAGAAAAAGATGGTTCCATTATCAGGCTGGAACTGCTTGACTATATCACAGACGAGACCATGGACAACTGCTGCTGCTTCATAAAGAAGAATCCTAGATCAAGTAGTTTAGTGGATATCCTGAGACCTTCTAACCACTTGGGGCCAGGCCAATAAGCTACTCTAAGTTCTCCTAATCTAAACATCTGTCCGTCTTGGATTGTTGCAGTATACCTGTCTTTTTTTCTTTCATGATGTCATTCTGGCTAGCAACCAAAGGTGGTGATTAACGAGCTTATCAATGTCGGATCACAGATGTGGGAGCCCCGGGTGGGCAGCCGGTAGGCCAATTTATAAGCAACCAATAATGGGAAGCTTAGCATATCAATGGATACAATATCCAGTCGCTACTATAATTGCCATGGCCTTACTAACATCTACTATAAAGGTCGGTGTTCTGCTTGTTATAAAATTCTGCTACCAGTACAAGCAAACTCCAACTCCAAACGCCAAAATCTTCCTCTATCCACTCAAATTAATACCCAAACCATGACGCAAATGAAGGCTGTCCGACTTGTTCCTGCGGCCAATGACAAAGCCACCGCTGAAGTCCATGAGGAGCCTCTACCGAGTCCCGGCCCCCGTGAAGTCCTGATCAAAGTCCACGCCGTCTCGCTAAACTACCGCGACACGGCCCTCTTGAGAGGCGAGTATCGCGCCAAGCACAAAAAGGACGTCATCCCCGTGTCCGATGGCGCTGGTGAGGTCGTTGCAGTTGGTAGCGACGTGACACGAGTCCGCAAGGGCGACCGCGTCGCAGTCAGTTGCAGCGCAGACTGGATCGGCGGCCCGTTTATCCCAGACTATCTGTCTAGCAGCGTCGGCTTCCAGATCGACGGGATGCTGGCTGAGCATGTGGTGTTCCGTGATGACGCACTCGTGCTTCTCCCGGAGTATATCTCATACATCGAGGCTGCGTCGCTCCCTTGTGCGGCGGTGACGGCCTGGACGGCCCTGAATAAAATCGAGCCCCTGCAACCGGGTCAGACGGTGTTGGTCCAGGGTACCGGTGGCGTCTCGCTCTTCGCGTTGCAGTTTGCGAAACTCTTTGGCGCGCGTGTTCTCGCCATCACCTCGTCGGATGAAAAGGCCGCGAAACTCAAGGAGCTGGGCGCCGAGGCCGTGGTCAATTATTGTACCTCCCCGGACTGGGATCGCGAGATCCTTGCCTTGACCAATGGAAAGGGCGTTGACAAGGTGCTAGATATCGCGGGGGACAAGACAATCGTCAAGTCTGCGGCGTCGGCCAAGGTTACCGGCGTGGTTGTAGTGATTGGGTTTGCGAGTGGGTTTGGGGGCGGGCTTCCGCCTATCGATATCCTTGTGAGAAGCCTCACGCTCACTGGATCGGCTGTTGGGTCACGCTTGGACTTTGAGGCAATGCTTGAAGCGATGGGGAGGCACATGGTACGGCCTGTCATCGATCGGGTCTATCCTTTTGCGGAATATCGTGAGGCGTATCGGAGGCTTGAGAGTGGACAGCAGGTTGGCAAGGTTGTTATTCAACTCGTGGATTCGGAGGCCAAGTAGGCTTCTCGTGGTTTGCTATCCATTCCAGCTTCAATCTCACTCTACATATTCGACATGCGCTCCTGCACTCATTTGTCGTACCATCTGGATTGGCCTCTCATGACCTTGTGTGCGCACGCCTGGCGGTAGCTGCGAAGTCCTAACTCTTCAAGTTTACCTTGTTTTCGTTTCCGGGCTTCTTTTCGGGGGCGCTGCATTCGTATCCCTGTTCTAGGGGCGCTGGCAAAAACTACAACACAACTACCTTTGTACCTTCTGTGCACTACGATGGACCTGCGCCCTTACCTCTTAGTCCTACGTTTTTGAAATCGTGGTAGTGTACTCCTTGTACGCCTGTCTTGAGTCAAATTCTGTGGTCTCCGGATGCTATTTTGCTTATCATGGTCAAGGAGGAGGTACGTTGAAAGAACGTATTCTATGGACTTCGAATACGGTGGTAGTTGGGTATAGTTTTGAATCTTGAACGGATATAACTCAGCTATCGTGCTCTAAGCCTGCAGCTTTACACTGCATGGTCTTTACACTGTTGGTTGGAAGTGATTGCTTTGATGATGTATTGCATGCACTATAGCTAACGTTTCTAAATGAAGGCTGCTGGTTCAACCTCGTTCGTAATAACCAATTTACCCTTCCAGGAGAGTCTTCAAAACCTCCGCAGGTGTCCGCTTCGGCGCAGCAATCTGCAGAACCTCCTTACTAGTCGTAGCAGCCGACGTAAGCCCCTCCCACGACGTCTCCGGAGCCCGCTTAATCGAATAGATAACATTCCTCGACTGCCCGGTCGCCGCATACTGATACTCATAAAGCATCTCAATAAACGAAACATCCTTGTAGCTCACATCCCTGACTGGCACACCAATGTACTCCTCCACCATCTCGACAATCTTCTTTCCGTTGGTATCCTCGGGCCCGTTGAGGACGTACTTGGCTCCGTTGTGCACAGAGATGTCCGCCTGCGCGAGGAGATGCGCCGCAACGACGCCAACCTCGTTGGAGTCGATGATCCCAACGGGTGCGTCCTCAGCGAGGATTAGGCGGAGTGTACTTTGCTCGCCGGTCTTGCGGTACTGCTTGATAAGCTCCGCAGCGGGGGCCAGTACAAACTGTGAAAAGACGTTTGGCTGCAGCGACGTCCAGTGCAGGTTGGCGAACTCAGGCGAGGCCAAGAGGGCCTCGATGGCCCAGTGCTGGCGCGGGTAGTAGGCCGGGCAATCCGGGCGGACATTCGCGGCCGTCGTCGAGATGCGCACGACGTATTCCACGCCGGCGGTGAGCGCGTTCAGGTGGAAGGTCGACTCTTCGGCGAATTGGTTGGGTGCGTTGTGCGATGCGATGAATGCCCTGGTGACGTGGTGGCTGCGCAGCCAGTCGGCGGTGATTTCCACCCAGTTCTGCTCAATCACTTCGACACCGGGGAGTTTGGCGAGCTCAGTTGCGACTGGACTCGTGCGAGAGCGGGTGAGCGCGAGAATGCGGTGTCCGGATAGAGGGTTGCCTGGTGATTGAAGGAGTTTCGGCAGTGTTTGGGTGACGGCTCGGCCGGTGTTGCCGGTGGCGCCGACGATCAGGATGGAAGGGGTCATGGCTGGCTTGGAAAGTCTAGCGGTATAGGGAGATTCGATCGAAATGGGCTGTCTTGGTCACATAGCACGGATTTGCCGAATATATACCCCAGTATCTTGTCTTGGTAATTCAGGAGTACCGGCTGCCCGCCGGGCTCCCACTGAGCAAACCATGACGCTCTCATCTACTGTAAAAGTGGAGCAGCTTAGAAACGGTGGGAGACCGGGCGGGAGACCGGGTGGGATGCCGGCGGAGGGCCGACAGGGTCACTCAGCAATCAACTCGCCACCAGAACATCTTCAGGCGACTTCAAGACCATCACTAGTCTGATTCTACCAATAATAATGGAAGGCTTCGGCCGCGAAATTGATTTCCCTCAGAGTCCCTCGGGTGCCCCCTTTGGAATCGGATACGACGCGTTCAAGTGCGAGTTTCCCGGGTGCAACGCCCGTTACCGGCGCAAGGAACATCTCCACCGCCATGAGGAGTCGAAACACGTGGAGCAGCACAAGACGTTTGTCTGTGCTATTTGTGGGCGTGAATTTGGGCGAAGGTGGGTATTCTGTTCCAAGTCCATTCCCGTACTTGGACTCATCCCCATTCTTTTGTCTCCCTCCTCGTATATATCATCGTCCACTCTGACCGTAGAAAACCTGGAATTAGTGATACGCTTCGACGCCATGCGCAAAGGCAGCATAACATAATCGAACCTCTAAATCGTGCACGGAGAGCCTGCGCCAGTTGTCAGGCAGGGAAGACTCGTTGTCAAGGAGGCGTGCCATGTGACGAGTGTCTGCGTCGCAAGATCCCATGTTCTCTACGAGACCAGCATGCTAGTCCTACTAGACAACAAGGCCAACAAGAGCAATATCCCGGATCTCTGAATCCCCGCTCTTTGTCGTCTCTAGACCACGAACAAACACCGCCGCAGTCATATTGCTGGGAGCGGAGGAAGCAGTGCGTCGATTCGTATTTCGAGACATTCCACCCGCGCTGGCCATTCATCCACAAAGCGACTTTCAATATACACCGCGAAACGCCCTTGCTTCTACAAGCAATGGTTGCCATCGGGCTGTGGGTGTCGGGCGAAAAGTCTGCGCGGTGTGCGGCAGCTGAGCTCCATGAGAAACTCGACCTTGCTATTCGAGATCAGAGGGTGTGTATGCCGTCATTACCAATTCTATTCTGGAGTGCATGGGTTTGCTGATGGATGACCAATAGGAGAAATGGGATGCCTCTGATGTAGAGGGTGCATGCAGCGAGTGCATGTGGCCAATCCCAACGTACCAGGCTATCCTATTACACATCATGTTCTCTGTTCTCATGAGAACCGACGGTCACGGTGCCGTCACCCTCGACCTCAAAGTGTCGATTTCCACTCCTGATCTGCAGTTACTCCAATCACTTGTCGGCAGCTGCCAAAGACTAGGCATGTTCTACTACCCAAACATCCTCGCCAAATACAATGAAGGCGACCTAGCCTCATTCGTCTGGGTGGGAATCGAGGAAGTCAAACGATTCAATATAGCCTTGTACAAGTTTTGTGCGAGCCTAAGTACCCCCAGCTCTGATGGTCCGGGATACTGGCCATTGCTGCCGGCCAGCCAGCTCCAGTTTCCTTTACCCACCAATACGCCCCTGTGGAGTGCGGTTGGGAAGGATGAGTGGGAGGCAAATGCGCCGGACGAGAATGAGTTTTGTGTGGCGGGGGCCGATGACTCCCGGCCAATGTGGATATCGAACTTTGCGGGGGTATTAGATTCCCTTGGTTTGGGAATGTGAACACCAACTATGGATACTCGTGAATTTAATAGGGCCCTGGTGTAGGGAGTCGACGAATGGAAGCCTGGCGGGGATACGTATACTGCGCTCATCAGTCGTGGGCGTCAACTGTATAAACTCCAGTGGCATCGCTGTGCTGTGCCGGGTATTGCATCTCTTGAGACAGAGGCGCACTTAACACGATATAGTCTTGATTCGTGAACTAATTTAGGTAGGGAACCTTTCTCAGCATATAGTTCTGTCCTCCAGAGGGTGCCTATAATCTTGTCTTTAGGCAAAGTATGTAGCTAAATTCCTCAGCAGGTCTTCAGACTCGACTGTCTTTGCATCTCTATTACGAGCTCGAGCTCTGCACTCCAGGAAGATAATCAAAGGGAATAGAGAAAGCAACTGTCCCAAGCTAAGGGAAACACTTGGCTCCGTAAAAGTCTAGTTGGATCTAATAGGGGAACGTAGTATGCCATGGCCGGAACTCCTGCTTAATATCTATACATCTTAGTGAGGGTTCTTATTTCAGAAACATGTATATAACCCCGCGCGCTCCCGTTTCCGGAGTTATGCCTGCATGAAGCGGGGCTTATTATATATATCCTGGTAATAGCCAGTGTTCTGGAACATCATGGCTAGGGTCAAACGATTCCGGTCAGCTATTCGCAGAGAGCGCCAGCAGGCAACGACCGCGTGGCTGCGAGTGTCCTTCTCGCAATCAGAATCGAAAAAATAAAAATAAAAGTCGTTTCATCTCTATCACGTCTTTGGAGAAGCACCGTAATACAGGTTATGCAAAATATGTGACCAAGCTTGCAGAACCAGCCACCGCGCAAGACAACGCTAGCAAGAACCACATAAGACTCGAGCGGCTATCTATTCCTGTGGAAACATAATGCATTACGCATATTCTATGGACAATAAAGTAAATGTGGAAAATCGACGGCCCAGATCTACATGTGCTAACGCGGCCCCCCAACATGCTCCTCTGTAACAACCCACGTCCTCGTCTCGCGGATGATATTCGTCTGGCTCGACTGACTCTCATCATCACCGCGGTCCTCGTCTACAGACTTCATCCTTTCCCCCATATGTCCATTCGCACCGCTGGAAGTAACCGTCGTCTCCGTCACCGCAAAGGGAACATTCATATTATCCAGCTCCAGAATCGACTCATCCCTCGTCCGCTGCGCGGAAGAAGTAAGGAACTTTGACCGTGACCTTGATCTCGACCTCGAATTCCCATACGAGTTCCCATATCCATATCGTCCATTATTACTACTCGACATCGTGTACCGCGTCATCCCGTCGAGTCTCATCCCCGTTGTTTGCAGCTGGCGGAGGACAGGGACGAATTGGGGGGTGCTTGCTGTTATCACGCTTAGGCAGAGGGCGAGCTGCGTTGCTATGGTGAGGGACCAGGTTGATGAAGTTGGGTCCGGGGTGTTGATTGTGGCGTGGATGAGGACTATGTGGGAGATCAGGGCAAAGGGGACACTATGAAATGAAGGCGGATCGGTCAGCCCCAGGCGTTTTGGGAAGGCTATAGTGTGTTTGAGGGGAAAGCTTTGACTTACAGGACCCTAAATAGAAAGACACAGGTGAGATTCGCCTTCTTCTTCCACGTCGTCTGCACCCGGACCATGACAATGACAGTCTGCGCGATAATGGCCAGCTCGACGAGGATCATCGACATGCCAAGATATGTGAACCACGCCTTCTACACGATTATTAGTTCAGCGCCCTTCGTTTCTTGCTGCCGGGCTCGGTCACGGTTGCGCGCAATACATACACGATTGAAACAGCGATCATGGATGTAATCCCACTGCTGCGGGTGACACTGAAAGGCTGACCCGAAGATACCAGTTACTGCAACGACTGCGATTGCGACCTGCAGCGCTGTATAGATATAGTGGCTCTGGCGGGCGAGGTGTTTTACGAAGAAGAGGAATGAGAGTTGCGAGAAGGCGATGCCGAGGATGTAGAAGAAGGTGGAGGTGTATTGCGCCTGTTTGGTTTACGGATGTGATATTAGATACAGTCACTTGTCGAGCGCATTGCAGAGGGAAGACATACCTTGAGAATACCGGCAACCTGACCATCACTTAATTGTCCGATATGCATTCCGTATCCCTTTTCCACAGCGACAGAGACGGCGACGGATTGCGCGATGGATGCAAGCTAGAAGCTGTCAATCAACGCCCAGTTGTGAAGACAACTCTGCCTACATACCATAGCAAGGAGGATATAGTAGTCATCCCGAAACAACGTGCTAAACTTCCACCACTTGGTCGCAAGCCGAATAAGGGTTCCGAGGATTAAGGTCACCATCAAGAACCGGGTCAGGACAATAACAGCCGGAGCCTGGCTGTCGGCGGGATACCGAGCCATTGTCGTGAATGTCGTATAAGTACAGCTCCAGGCTGGAATGAAGATTATGCTCAGTGGAGCAGTACCGAAGCCATGGTACGCAGAGGCAAAATATGAAAATGTCGTGCTGTCCGCGATCGTGAAAGGGGCGAGACTCTCACCCTGATAACACGACCAGAGGAAGAAGGACCATTGCCCGAGACCGAATATGACAGGTCTTCACAGCGTAGCATGATTCGAAAACAAAAGGACAAGACGAATCAAGCACCATCCTTCATTCGGCACGGGCGCAATCCTTCGGGCAGCCAAGGACAGCCAAGGACAGGGATCCACCCGGCCAATGTCTTTGTTCTCTGCGGCGCAGCAGGTCTGCATAACAGGGAACATTGCGCCATGGGACGGTTTAATCAAGTATCCTGGGTTATAACTGGATGGCTTATTAGACCACGTCGACCAAATGCGACCTGAGGTCGGGGATGTCTGAAACTTTAATCTGTCTTTCACGTGAAGGCCGAAATGTATTCGGAGTATCAAGTGGAAACAGTCAACGATCCACGTAGAATCGGTGACGATATAAACAGCTGTGGAAAGATCCATCAGAGATCAACTTCAAGGCTGCACCCGACTACCGAGGGATCCCATTCGATGATTCTCCCGGTGGAACAGGATCGTCCATTCAAGCGTGCAAAAGTACCCACGGCAGACGAACCGGGATCAGCAAGACTCCACCAATGGGAAGGATCCTCGGCACAGGGGTTCAACGGCCGCGATGCTACGCTACAATCATAGCTGGCGCCGTTATCGTCCAGGAGATGCGGCACGAAACGAGCATCTCGTACGGGAATGGAAGGTCCATTTCGGCGAGCAAGCCGGATCGCAGCCACCACTATCAATCCATCCCGTTTCATCACGAGCAGCGACCAATGGCTCGATCATCCCTGGCACGCCCTTGACAGCAATCTCCGCATCGCTTCCAACTTGTCTCGCCCTCCAGACTCCCTCCTTTATAATCCCTGTCGGCGACCAAAATTCTGCGACCGCTGTCCCGCTTCTTTTTTGGCGGCCAGTTTTCGCTCGTTCACCTTCTCCTAGTTCTCATCAGTGAGTCGCAACGCGCAATGGCAGGGCACGAGATCAAGAGTATCCACGCCGAACCCCATGAGCTTGAGAGCTCAAGCAGGGGCAAAGGCTACTCCGATGACCTCGCTCTGGCACGGCTGGGGAAAAAGCAAGTGCTCCGGGTATGTCAACAAGCAGCCGATGCGATGAAACAGCTCAACTGACACATGATGTGTCGATTTTCAGCGGAACTTTGGCATGATTTCGCTGTTGGGATTCAGCTGCACGATTCTGGTTACCTGGGAAGGTTTCGCATGGTAAGCGCTGCTCTCCATTTCAACCACGAGTGCATACGCATCATCGCTAACGGCTCTGCAGCTTGTTCCTTCAGCCGCTGACCAAGTTCGACACCTAAACTCTTCCATACCGAGGCACGCTGACATTTTGTAGTGGTGGTCCAGCCGGAGCTGTCTATGGCTTCCTCTTTGTCTGGCTTGGCACTGCCTGCGTTTTTGCTGTGCTATCCGAGTTGGCATCCATGTAAGTCGATGTTTCCGTGGCTGCTGAGTGCCTGCTAACACGGAACAGGGCTCCGACCTCTGGTGGACAGTACCATTGGGTTTCCATGCTGGCTCCTCCCTCTAGCGTCAAGTTCCTGAGTTACATCACCGGTATCTGATCTCTTCTGCCCTTCCCTTGCTGCTTCTAACGTCTCCATAATTAGGATGGCTCACATTGATCGGATGGCAGGCGACATTTGCTACAGCTGCCTTTCTCACGGGTACCATGATCCAAGGTCTAGCTGTTCTCACTCACCCAGAGTACACTCCAGCGAACTGGCATCCGACCTTCTACTACTGGGCCGTGGTGGCCTTTGCCGTGGGGATTAATATCGTCGGCCGCAGCGTGCTTCCCAAATTCGAAGGCCTCATCCTCGTTGTCCACATCCTCGGCTTCTTTGCTGTCTTGATTCCCCTCGTTTCGCTGGCAGATGCGGGCTCAGCAAAGGATGTATTTACGCAGTTTATCAATGAGGGTGGCTGGGATACCCAAGGCCTTTCGTTCTTCGTTGGCCTTATCGGGTGTGTTTTTGCGTTTGCGGGTGGTGACGCAGCTGTCCATGTGAGTTTCCACGTAAAGCTAGCAAGAACATTGCACTGACTATATTAGATGTCGGAAGAGATTGAAAACGCAGTGGTCGTCGTTCCCCGCTCGATCCTCCTCAGCGTCCTGATCAATGGAATGCTGGGCTTCGGCATGAACCTTGCTCTACTCTTCTGTCTCGGTGACCTCCAGACAGCCCTCGAGTCTCCAACAGGCTATCCCTTCATGGAGGTCTTCCGATCGGGAACCGGCTCAGTCGGCGGTGCAGCGGCAATGACCTCCATCGTGATCACGGTGTGCATCACCTCGACAACGGGCATGATGGCCGCGACATCTCGCCAGCTCTGGGCCTTTGCGCGCGACCGCGCGGTCCCAGGCTGGAAAATCTGGACATACGTTTCCCCCAGCACAGCAATCCCAACGTATGCAGTCGTCCTGACGACGATGATCGCCGCCCTCCTCGCCCTAATTCCCATCGGCTCCGCCGTGGCCTTCAACCAGCTCTGCGCAATGTCCATCTCCGGCCTCTACATCTCCTACATCCTCGTTGCCGCCCTCCTGCTCTGGCGCCGTCTGGATGGCAGCATCGGACTAACAGCCGACGCCGACGAGACGGTCAACACGATTGGGTCGCGACTGGTGTGGGGCCCATTCCGTGTCCCCGGAATCTTCGGTGTCGTCGTTAACGTGTTTGCGATCGTCTATGCGCTTATTGCGGTCTTTTTCAGCTTTTGGCCGAGCGTTACGCCTGTTACGGTGCAGACTATGAATTTTAGTATCGTCGGGACTGTGGGTGTTATTTCGCTGAGTGTGGTTTATTACTTTGTGCGCGCGAGGCATGTTTATTCGGGGCCGATTATTGAGACGGCGCCCTGAGCAGCCAAGGGTGGAAGATGTCTGTTCGGAATCATTTCGTCAGGCTTGGAAGATATTGCAAAAGCACGGCATTTCTATATAGCTATCAGTCCTACTACCACGTTGATCAGCTACAGACTAGATCATATGTATATATAAACAGCGCCCCTAGTCTTCCAGGACAATCTACAATTCACCATATATCACTTACTTTCCTCCTCAATCCGCATCCTGGGCTCAACAGTCTCTCCCTCCACAAACCGTCCGTACGGAGGCCTCCACATAACCGTAACGTCAATCGGAAGCAACGTCCTCTCAAAATGTCTCCACTCCTCCCACTCCTTCTCATCCATCTCGCGCTCCGGAACAGGCTTCACGCTGTTTTCGAGTACGGGTCTGAACCCGAAGGATTCGTACAAGGGCCGACCGTGCGCCGTCGCGTCGAGCCAGCATTCCAGCCCCCGTTCGTCGGCGACGCGGAGACCCCATTCCATGAACATTTTGCCGAGGCCGCGGCGCCGGTAGGATGGGTGTGTGAAGGCTATGTGGAGGACTAGATGCAGATTCCGTGTTAGAACGCCAATGTGGGGAGATGGGAAGGGGAAAGGGAGGGGAGGCGAGGTATAGACGTACAAGCATGCCCCCTCCGCCCCATAACCTCCCTCGGCCGCTCAAACTGCGCCGCCGCAATACTCGCAAACTCCCGTCCAACACCCTCCGGATACCACTCCGCGACATGCTGCACCTCTTCGCCTTCGGGAAACGGACTCTGGTCGAAAAAATACCACTTTGCGGCCGCCGCGACGCGATTATTTTGTTGGGTATCGACAATCGTTATCCAGGTGACGTTCGGCTGTTCGCGGTGGTATTCTTCTAATTGCGCGCTCGTGCAGTTTGCTAGACTTGTTTCGCGGTCGTTGTTTAATATTGGGAAGAAGAGGCGCAGGATGCCTTGATAGGGGGTTTCGAAGGAGTGCCAGAGCGCCGCAAATAAGTCTGGGAAGTCGGTGTCGTCTACGATGTGGATTTTGAAGCGTTGCGAGTCGGATTGCGTCTCTCGCTGGGTCTTTTGGGGGGCGATGTACGAAGCCCAGCTGGCTAGGAGGTCGCGCGCGTGTTGGAATGCCATGATTATTATGACGGCTTTTTATTCGGGGGCTTCGCTTTGCGCAATTGGGACGACGGGGGTACGGTTGAATATATTAAGTCCCAGTCCGCGTCCCAAGACCGAGAATGGGCCATGTAGACTATGGAGTCCCGGTATTTTCCTTGTCCCGCGCTTCTCGAGTCACGGAAACTCCTCTCTAAACCCCTGCAAGTCTTCCAAGCTAGCTACGGGCTAGTTTCAACCTCCAAGCAGGCATCGCGCCACTGGCGGGGCGAACGGAGCAAAGTCCAGACGAGAAAGGTACGGTTCCCACGCTAGGTAAGCTGCTAAAATAGCACGATGGTACCATGGGCTAGACCAAAGTACTGACGGGGATGCCCTTCCTTCTGGAGTAGAGCGGGGAGGATTGGAGATCTAGAAGAGGCATGGCTTTATCGCTTGTTTTAATTGGATGTAACCTTGAGGCATCTAGACTCTCCTTCGTAGATGATGTTCATATTGACTCATGCGTGACTGTTTGGGATATTTAATCCACATTCACTTAGCACGGTTACTTGGCATGCTCTTCTCGGCTGGTGCCGAGATCTTTGGCATCCAGTTTCTCTCATGTATTAACTCTATTAATGATGTCGAGTACTTCTTGGCCTCTGTCATCGTTCTTGGGTTGACTCACCCTTTCAATGGCGTACATGGTGTGGGGAAGACCCCATACCAAGTCAGCTTCCAAGGCTCAATCCTCGTAGACGTCTTTTGGCAGTGCCAACCATCCCCCTTCTCACTGATCTTGATGTGAGGATAGCTCGATATCTGTTACCCTAGTCGTGCCTTTTTCCATCGATTTAGCTTATTCTCCAAAGTTGGCTTCGGTCGCATAAGCAATCCTCCCACCAGACGCCCCCCATTGAGAGTCGCGTTATTATACTTTGATACAGACGAGCCTGGCTTATGCGGGCGGGACATCATCGCTAGCTGTCCTATCGTTTAGCCGAATAATTTGTTTTCGGGGCCTAGCTCTCAATTGAACCTGATGCTCCAACCTGTATTTGCAGTGAGTGCTCTAAAGTCACCCTCTACTTCTCGACCCGTCGACGATCTTATACAACCATGGTTGGCCCGCACAAAACCCCGTGACGAGGGCATCTAATCAATCAGCTGCTCTGCATCGTACATCCGTGATGTGTATATAGTATCGATCTTGCTATCTCTTGAGTATGCGGCCCAGGAGGGCACTTGGTTTTGGCCGCGATACCATCTGGAGAATGGCAGCATCTAAGGAACCATAGAGCTGGCAGGACAATGACTAGGGGAGCAGGTACCTAGCTAGATACCCCAGTGCAAATCTTTGATTACGTCTTACTTTGGTTATGCCAATCTATGGGATATGCTCATCACATTCTCAGGTGGCCAAATCTCCAGTGGTGTTCATCTCTGCTAGAGGATACTATTGATAAATTCCGAGCAAAGGAGGAACAACAGCGCCATGACAACGATCGAAGAGTGAGGAGCAGGGGGTTGGCAGTTATATCGCGCTGAGAAGACGTGTGGTCAAGGGACAGTAGCCGAGACTTGAGGAATCCGTACTAGTATTATGTCAGTCTCTCGCTTAGCTATCAGGCATATAAAGGTTCTACCCACACACTTATACCTAGTCATGGCCGAAGAATTCCTCTTAAGTAGTTCTTAAACCATTAGAGGTCTGGAAAATCTCCTCCACGCTGGCCAATATGCTGCGCGCTCTAAAGTCTTCCGGAGCATTCAGCCACTGATCCCTCCATATCCTCTCGCCGATCGATCATCTGCAACTTATAGTTGTTAAGTGGAAGACCCATCTCTTCTGTGATGTGGCGCGCGGAGGAAAGGATCGTCCAAGTTCATTATAAGAGACTACCCAGTGATAGTGTCCTACCTCTCGAATCACCCCCCAATGATCCATACATGGAGCGTAGTGCAAGGCAAGATGCTGCCCGGATTCAATAGGCTCACTGGGAGTTTAGCCCCTGATACCTCCATATCCTCTCTGCGATAAACTGTAGCTTCTCTCCGTTGAGCTGGAGATCCCTCTCTTCAGGCGTACGTGGCGGCCGGAGGAATAGATCCTCGAAGCCAATAATCAGGGGCGAGCCAGTGATCATAACATTACCCCCCGTTTCCATTCTCGATAACACCACTCGCTGTACAATGTGAGGGCGCTCGTCCGCGGCGGTGCGTTCCCACTTTTCAATGACAATCTCATCCATCGTCGAGTTAATAATGAGAATAAACACGGTCCTCACGGTATCCGGTGGTGGCGCCCGAAACCAGTATCGAAGATCAGCCTGCAACTTGGGTCGTGGGTCCGATTCTGAGAAAACGACTTCCAGAACCATACTGGGCCAGCGATTATCCCGTCCAGGGATTATTTCCTCTGGCTGCCACGCCATTGCGGGTTGCTTGGTGCCCATCTCCGCCGTGTGGCAACCTCTCCCCATTGCTACGACCTCATAAACCCTACCTATATCTTCAGCTGCGCGATCTACCATACGGTCAAACGCCGTTCCCGCGACCGAATGCGTCGTGGACTCCGGGGTAGCGACCAAGAGTTGATGGAAGCAGGGGTCGTACGCGAAAGCGCGAGAAAAGGGACCGGACTCGGCTTCGAGAAAGGTCTCGTTGAAGACACGCTGCGTGACGCCGGTCAGCAGGAACCAGTGGTCGGTTTGGCGGTTGGGGTTGTGTTCTCGCTCGAAGATCTGGAGAAACTGCTTGGGACCGAAATATGCGTAGTGGGGGATGGCTTCGGACAGTGCGAGGTGGCCGAGGAAACCGCCGCTGAGGTCGTTGATGATAGCCTCCGTCTCCGAGTCTGCGAGGTCATCGTTTACTGTCATGGTGCTGGATAAATGACTATGAAGCAGACGCAGCGCGGAAGTGAAGGTGAAAGTGAGAGTGAAAGTTGGGCCGCGTGGTTCTTGAATGGCTCAGGGTCGAGTCGGGAGTGGCTAAATAGTGAATAATAATGAGTATTAATTATCATACTGAAGATCCGGCTCCTGGTACTGCCGATCACTAATTGAAACATTTGAAATGTTAAATCATCAACAGTCCATGACTTCAACGGAACTCCAATCGATGAGCCCTTGGTGTCTTCTGATAATATATAGCGAAAGCTTCTAGTCATACATTACCAGTAACTGTTCACTATAATACGCGCGTGTTGTGCACACTGCGTATATGCGTGCCAACCTTTTATTCCATTGGTATTTCGACATTCGTGGCCGAGAAAGAGAAACCAAGCATTCTCCAGCCGAATATATACCTCCCCAGATCAGGGCTGACCCCTCGCCTCAGGCACAGCCCAACTCCAAATATTCAACCCAATCTTCGTCCCCTTCTGCACAGGCATCCCCGCATGCAGCGTCTCCATATACCCTGACCCATCACGCCTGACATTATCCCAATAGATCGCATTCCGAGCCACAGGCAAAAAGGTCACCCCACCCAATCCCGCCGCCGCAGCCTCACAGTCCACAAACCGACACAAGGCCTCCGAGTCAGACGCACCCGCCGCCGCACCAGGCGGCATACGCAGGTACGGGAAATGCGTCCCACCCCCCTCGCAATCCCCGACACCTTGCAGGAAAACATTCACCGTCGAGATGCGGTCTGCGGCCGGCGCGCGCCCGAACCAGTCGTAATGGTGCCGGAAGAACCCATCCGCGTCGTACCGCTGGACTGTGATGCGCTCAAGGGCCATTGCCGCCGGGTTCCATTCCTGGATGCGGCGCGTGCGCTGTTCGATGCAGCGGACGGTTGCGTCCCGGTCGAGGAGGGCTGTGCGGGACTTTCGGGCGCTTTGGTCGATGCCTGTGGTTCCGACTTGGTAGACGGCTGCGGGGGCAAGGTGGGTTGAGCTGTTGTGGTGAGTGAGGGTGTTGGTTGTTGCTTTGTGAGGAGGTAGGATAGAGTAGGGAGGAGCGGGCTGACCTTTGCTGAATCAGATGCTCCGACTCATTGGCGCTGACGAAATTCTCGAGATAGATGACCAGCGGGTCATGGCTGATGAGGTAGGCGTGGAGTGGCTGCTCGGGGCATTCGAGCGAGTCATCGGGCTGGATGAATTCGATGCCGCTGATGGGGTCCTCTGCTGCATTTTTGCCGTCTATAAAGGGGGATGGAACGGGCGCATACACTTCCTGGGCGCTACATTGCAGACCGTGTAGAATGAATAGTAATACTATCCTTAGGAGTAGAGATATTAACATTCTCCGTGACAGGGAGTGGGAGTGGTGTATTCTATTGTTGCTGGCTCGAGGCTTGGATCGGGATACCAAAGGGAAAGGTGAGAGCCGTAATGAAGCATTTGAAGTCACATTGGCATAAGATTGAGGTCATGAAAGTCTGCGTTGACTAGATACATTACCACCCATAACCTAAGTTTGTTCCGCACGCAATTGCCGTATAAATTCGAGTGCGTCACGACAATGCCAACAGTACCTGCTGAACATCTACCTTGGCGAAAGGCCACAAGGTTACACCGACAAGAGTGATGACCAGGTGATGGATGGCTAGGCCCCTGAGATGGCCCAAAATGCAATTTACGTCCAAGATGTAGAGTTTCGCAGCGAGCGGGACAGTGGCTGACGGGACTATGTGGGATAGTGCCCGGTGGTGATGCAAGTCAAAGTCATAGCGATACGACCCGCAGAAGGGACGAGCCGAAAATGAGCACCCAGATCTCCTCGCGGCTGGTCGGAAAAGAACCATGGGACGCTTATCTTGCTTTTGGAACCTCTACCAGCAACCAGCTCATGGGCCAAATCAATTATTATTCTTGTACTCATCGATATTATTCTCCACCACACGGACTAGTGATCATTCCAGTTGTTTATGGCTCACCCACCCACGAGACAGTATATACAACGTAACAATATGTGTCTACCATTCACTTGCAACTTCGAATAGACACTATATAACCCTTCCCACCGCGTCTTCTCTCAACTAGCACGACAAGGGGATCGTCCCGTAACAGGCTGGAGGACCACAAGCGTACGGGGTCCCATCAGACCGGAAGAGAGGAATGGAGCCCAGACTGCGTCCATCGCAGACGGTTTGTGCGGCGGCCACTACCGCGGGGTCGATCGCTGGAGCTGGTGCTGGCGCAGGGGCCGGGGCCGGAGCGGGTGCCGGAGCCGGAGCTGGGGCTGGGGCTGGGGCAGGTGCAGGCGGAGGAGCAGGCGGCCGGGGGACGGGGATATTGGGTAGTGGGATCCAGGGCATTTGGGCCTGGGCGCAGACTGCAAGGCAGAGACAGGCAATGGCTTTGGTGACAAGCATGCTGGGCATATAGAGGGTTGACTGGGATATCGTTAGTGCTTGGAAGGCAATGGGGCACTGGGGAAACGCACCGGACTACGACTGCTGAGAAGAATTCGATAACTGGATGTTGCCTTTCAGGACTATTTCGGTGTCCCCTTTTTGAAGGGGGCCTTTGCGATCTCTATATGCGGTAGAGTAGCGACGTAATTTCGGGCTGCAGAGCCTGCATGCATCCACGATACGACCCTAATGGCAGTTAGGGAGGGCATCATCGTTCACAGGCCAGTTCTAGACCGGCCTACCACCATGTCGACTCATCTATTCGGTCATGAGTTTTGGCAGCCGTGCAGCACTGAGGTCATTGCTGCTCAGCTCCTGCAGGAGTCATGGCGTAATCCGCGAGTTTCCAGGACGAAGGTGTCACGGTAGTCTCGGGACCTTTTCATGCTTGCTATATCCCCCGCAGACTTGCTGTCTGCAGCCAGATACTATGATCTTCTACACACAGCCTGCTTGAACCGCAACTACAATCATAATGGCCCGATCAATGCCTGGTTACTCTTTGTTGGTCTATCTTCTCTACTTTGTCTTGTTTCATGCTGTGTTTGCACAGGGACCTGCTTTTCCTCAGCCTGCATTCCCACAGCCAGCGTTTCCTCAGCCTGCAGCTCCTCAGCCTGCATTGCGACAGCCTGCATTTCCGCAGCCTGCTGCTCCTCAACCTGCTTTTCCTCAGCCAGCCTTTCCTCAGCCTGGAGCTCTCCAGCCTGCATTCCCACAGCCTGCATTTCCGCAGCCTGCAGCTCCTCAACCTGCATTCCCGCAGCCAGCCTTTCCTCAGCCAGCATTCCCTCAGCCAGCCGTTCCTCAGCCAGCATTCCCTCAGCCAGCAGCACCCCAACCTGCATTCCCTCAGCCAGCCTTTCCCCAACCTGCATTCCCACAGCCGGCAGCCCCCCAACCTGCATTCCCTCAACCAGCAGCGCCCCAACCGGCGACCCCGCAGCCCGCACCCGCCCAGCCAGGTGGTAACGGCACCCCAGCCTCAGGCTCTACACCTTCTTACGAGGTAGTCGACACACCCAGCTGCCCCAAAAATCACGACAAAGTCTACGTCGCGCCCGACGGGAGCTGGTTCCGCCTGCAGTGCGACTTTCACGGCTGGTACGCGCCGGCAACGCACATCGAGGCAACAAGCTACCACGACTGCCTCGACAAATGCAGTGAAGTCGAGGGCTGCGGCGCGATCGTGTGGGACCACTTGAACGGGAAGACGTGCTCGCTCATGTCTGGCGCCGGCGTCGTCTCGAAGGCCGGGGATACGCCGTGTCCAAACCATGATTATGCGTACTTGATTGATCCGCCGACCGCGGAGCAGGCGGATGATATGATTATCCTCTGTTCGGGGCAGTGTCCATGGGCGAATGGGCAGCATTTGCCGACGGCGTTTGGGAGGGTGTTTCGGGCGACCTGTGGGATGCGCCATGGGACGGCGTACATTGCGCCGCCGCTTACCAGGGAGACGCTGAAGGAGTGTGTGGATGCCTGTGCGGCGGTGCTGGCGTGTCGCAGTGTGGATTACCACGAGAGGAACCGGAGGTGCTACCTCTCCGACCATCAGGGCGAGCCGACGATTCCTGCCGCCGGCTTCAGCAGCGCGTACGATGTTGGGTGTGCCGGTGGCTGCAGTGGTGGTGGGGGTGGATGCTGCGGATGCACAAACATGAACAGCGGGGAGCCGTTGATCCCATACTGCCCTACGCGACCCGGACGTATCTTCGAGGCGAACGGGGTTCGCTTCCGGGTCATCTGCGACATGGCCTACGTTTCGTCGACGGTCAAGGAAATTACGGGCGTGCAGGGACCAGAGGAGTGCGCGTCTCTCTGTGCGGATGACTCGACGTGCCAGGGCGCCAACTGGCACTTTGCCCGGGGATACTGCTCGCATCACTTTGTGCATAGTTGGCAGCCGCCACAGACGGCAAATCCCGGGTGGGTTACGTTTAGGCCGCTGCAGGAGCGGAAGTGATTGGCGCTGAGAGGCTATACCTCTGGGCAATGGCTGTGGGAGATGATGACAATCCCCTCTTTTGCTTAAATCCATACCTTCCTTGTATAGGTGCTGTGGCTGAAGATGGATTGATGATATAGCAAGAGGAAATTATCATCCACCATTATTCCGCTGAATACCTCCGTTCGTCTCTTGGTGGACATGTGGCAGCCCCTCGTTGGGAGATGTTGAAGGTTATGTATGGTACACATGCAGATTATTGTTCTTTCATGGTTATCTGGCTATATCTACCTAATGTCTTTCCGAATACATGCATTGATAATGGTCAGCTTTCTCTTCCGGCTCGCTTTTGTTATCCAACAGGATAAGGCAAGGTGATTCGTGGGTTTCGCCTATAATTTCCCCTAGCGTACTCGGTACCCTCCGACCTGAAACTATATTGACCGACGATTCTGGAGAGAGCGCCATCAGAATGTTAGGTGCAGAATCCAAGGCTATTCAATACCAAGATCCAAGTATTGTCTTAGATTCATCCCATACCCTAGTCTAACTATGCAATACCCATAGTCCCTTCCCAAGAACACCCTATCCTCCCCAAGATGCCCAACATACCAGGCCATGCCATCTCTAATCATCTCTAAACTCCAACCCAGTCATGAAGATTGCATTATCAATCTTTCTTCCACCCCTCCCACCTCTCGAACCCTTCCACATCCAACCCAAAAAGATCCAACATCCTCCCCACAGAATGAGGCCGTATATAAAACGCGGGAACACGCGGGAACACCACAGCGCCCGCCTGCGTTAATGTCATTATATTCTGCATATGGATCGTACTAAGCGGTGTCTCGCGCATAGCCAACACAAGCCTCCTCCACACGTTAAGCACAACATCCGCAGCGCGCGAGATCAAATCATCGCAGGTCCCCGAAGCAACCGATGCGAGTGTCTTCACGCTACAGGGTAGGCGAAGATATCGACTCCACGAGCCTACGCGATCTCATCTGGGCCGAGTCGACGCCCTGTGAGCCCGGTACGAGCGAGTTCTTGTTTGATGAATATGGGAATATTCCGTTGATTCCGTATGTCGGACACGGGGTCACGCCCGAGCGGAGCCACTAGAAGGTTGTCAAGCGCTGCGTGCTGCCGAGTGAGTTTGTGGGTGAGGAGCTTGCGTGAAAGGTTGGGTCGTTTCGGGGCTCGTATCCACCTGATGTCCAGGCGCTCGTTGAGCGGAAGTGAGAAACATATGGCTTTGGTCCGGTGAAAGATTCAGGATGCCATGGCTTCCGATTGCTATGAACTTATACATAATATGCGTAAGGCTGGATCTCCTCAACAGGTCAAGTAGGTATGCAATCCCAAGGAATTGACCGATCGTACCGATCGTATAGATATCGGCAGCCGCCTTATGCTTGGCGTAGAGACCACCGCCAGTTCCGTACGCCTCATCAAAGAGACTTTTCACTCCGATGTGGGAGGGCGCAGGTTATCGCCACTTGGTATTCCTCGCGGCTGTGCCACAGGCCGGCAAGACTATCAACACCAGGCCAGGACCAGCCATGCTGACCAGGACAGCATCACGAAGATTTCAATAAATGTTGCGCATTGAATGTGTTGTCGATGGTCTGCTTTCTTCTATTCTCGCAAGGGTGCTCCTCTTAAAAACATATGCAAAGTACTACACTTGACCCTGGGCACCGATATGACTTGAACCTTCCACATATTCTAATCTTACACGCTAAGGCTTCACCTATATACATCTTACCAACTATATACACTACACTATTCCATCCATCCCGAAATATGGCTTCTCCATCAGATAAAGTGCCAGCACTCCGATGTCTACATCTCCTTCTCGCCTTCCACCCTCCTCCGCCGCTCAAAGAACCTCGACGTCTCACCCAACGGCAACCTAAACGGTAACGAATCCTGACAAAGATCATGACACAGCATATAGAATCCCGCAAGTGCCGAGACGAACCCGAAGGCCCCGGATGTCGTCGTCAGCGCTTCTCCCATGCGCGTGTTCCCGTCGGCGATTGTGAAGTGTGCGGCGCAGTTGAAGATGTAGGAGAGTTCGAGGGCGGAGTAGATTATTATGTTAGGGATGTTTCTGTTTAGGGGATTGTTGTTAGTGGCTTTTTTTTCTTGGTTTGATGAAGGAAGGAAAGGTACGGGCACTCACGTTGCAAGGGAGGCAAGGAAGAAGAAGAAGTTCAGGATGGACCAGACTGTCCTATTATTGAGTCACGCTGTCATACGGTCTAGTGGAAGTATGGTAGACAAACCGAGCAAGTAGAACCCAAACGCATTATAGAATTCCGTCGTCTGCCCGCCGTATGCATTCGTGATGCCCATCGATGGCATGAGGAGGACTCCGTATCCGGCATAATACAGGCCTAATATCGCGAAATATATCAACCCTCTGTGCATCATCCTCCCCACGCCACGGGCGCGCAATTTCCGCTGGGAGGTATAAACTCACCAAAAGCAGCGAGAACCGTATACCCAAACGTCCCACCCCGAACCATCTCCCACTGCGCGGAAATCAGCAGGCCGAATCCAGCGAGGAGGCAGAGGTCCGCGATAAAGAGTGTCTGGTTCGAGACACCGCGGAAGCCCATGTTTGAGAGGGAGAGGGTCATTAGTGTTGTTGCAAAGGCGCCGAATCCGAGAGGGTTCTGGAATTTTGCGAATGGATGTTAGCTGCGCGCTGAACGATTGTTGTTTGTAACAAGTTGCTGTCGTCGTGGTCGCTGCTTACCGGGTTCGCGAGTTGTCTCCCGGTCGGGACCGGACAGGACCTGACAGCCTCGATATCAGATCTGAGCGTCTCGGCATCCTGGTTCTGATTCTGAGATTTTTCCATGGTAGCGAGATCGTGGTTGGTTGGTGATTATTCTTGAGAGGAAATGCAGAAGTGAGGAAAATTAGAATAAGAGAACACGCGTGTCGAAGGTCTCAGCTGGGAGCGCCCGGGTGAAAGCTCTGCCTGGGTTCATCGTCGAAATTTTTGTGGAGATTCCTGTATACTGATCAGAAGAAATATTCGCGTAAGCGGCGACAGGCAGCGTCTTCTTGGGACCACTTGGCGAGGGTTGGCAATGGTTGGCAGTGAGACGAGGGTCTTCTGGTGAAGTTATATTGTTAATATCCCTATAATTTCTATTGCTTTACGGTCAATTTGCCCGCAGAACGCCACCAGCGCAAAGTGTATAGCATTTTATCACGGATATAGACTTGTTAAGGTTCAGTTGGATGCAAGGGACAACGGGGCCGATTCTCGGAGTCTATCGGCAGATGCGAGGCTTGGTCCCGGCGCCTGGTGGGCTTCCCGAGGAATTCCCACCAATAGTCCTGCAGTAAAGTAGTCTCTTTCTCTAACCGAGATGGCAGGGCGGATGTGGCCTCGGCATGAATAACGATTTATGCGCCTCGCATAAAGCAAAAGGGCTGGAGGTCCGGACTCGGAGGCGTCCCGAATGCGGCTTTCCGACTCCCGCGAGATGCCGTGCTTAAAGAGGCAACACTTGCTCGAAAAGGCGATGCTTGCTTAGAGAGGCAACAATATCCCCACATTGGACCACATGAATATGTTCAAATATTAGATGCAACCTTCGTGTTGGTTCTGTTCTCAGAACACTCAGAAGCGACAGGTCCGTTGTACGTCTACTCGCTCAGGTGCGGACGAAAATCCAGGGTACTTTCCCAGTCGGATTTTCGACCGTGGCGCTCCTGGAGTGCAGGTGGCGGAACAGGGTAGTGAGCTCCCTGCATCTGAGAATAATACCTTTCGGTTTTTTTTTTTTTTTTTTTTTTAGTCCTCTGCTCCCCCATGGTCATTACTCGCTGTTTAAACGTCCTTCCCTAGATTATTCAAAGTGTCTAAATTTACCTACTGCATGGGACTGGGAAGATTCGTCCATGATTGCACTGGTTGAATATATACTAAGAAATGGAGATCATGCACGCCATGTCTTCGCCGTATTATTCTGCGAATGGGCTATGTCGATGGTGATATAGGTCAATGGGGCCCTGCGGCGAGGAACGAGCTTAGAGACATCGGTAGTCGGTTTGGGGGTTTCGTGGATTTTGTCTACGTCGACCCGTATGATGACATATAATCTGTATATGTCTTGGCGTTAATATACTTCGGTGCTCAATCCTCAAATGTTGGCAAATCCCTAGGCAGCATCTCAACGCCTTGGCTGGCCCGGCGTTCTCGCATAACAGGATCTGGTCGACTTCTGGTGCTCCCCATGTTAGTTCCGCCGGATCATAGTCCTGTCCCTGTATACCGCGATATAATACGATGAGCTTAGACTTGGGAACGGACTCTGTGCTCTCAAAACGCGTCTGAAACAAATCTGGTAGCTCTGGCGGTGATGAACAGGGGATAGTGTTGGCCAAAATTCTCCACTATATCAACTATTTCTATCCGGCCCATATCAACCTGCCCCTCAAAAGTGGCGGAATACATACATAGTCCGCTGCTTTAATGGCGGGGCGATGCCTCTCTTTTCACACTCTTAAAGAATCTCGAAACTGGGGGTGTGTGATCCAGACTAACTTTCTTATAGTATGGTGGCCCTTATTAGGTCCCTCTTGTATATATTTTAACATTCCCTTGTCAGATTGAAGAATGCTAAGAGAGTAAACACAGTCGTGAAAAGACATATAATCTAAACCTAATGCCAGTTCTTGTTTCGCCATCTTGTCTTTTTTTTCTATTGCTTTGGTTTTAGTACAATTTATACAAGACTATTAGTGAGGTAGATATGCAATCTTCATCTTGCGTCTTTCTGGGCTTGGGTATTGTAGGCTAGGTATCTTTAGAACCATGATAGTTAAGTCTTTGATTTTTCTCCTATAGTTCAAGGGTTTGGGTTTGGGTAATTTATTTTCATCCCCAAGAGGTTGCAACAATACTTCTACTATAGCGCGGACCCCCTGCCTGGTAGGTATGCGGATCCAGTCTCCTGAGAGAGCAGAATTCATGCTGGGCGGCCAAACAGTAAAGGACACGAAAGACATAGCAGGGTGTATATATAGGTTGGCATTGGGTCACCCTGAAACCAAACCTAGTTGCAATACTATGTTTTCTGACGGATCTCCACGCGTCCACCACCCCGAATCACATATACACACATGGTAGACAGCAGGCTGCTCGCTGCGATTGAATGGGAGAAGACACCGCCATAAAACATCGCCGTTGCGTCGCGTCCAATCGCTGCGCGCAGAACCTCTTCTCCCCCGGGGTGTCGCTCGACGAATTCGGTGATATCATAGACGAATCCAGCGATCGCAACCAGCGCATGGCCACTTGCTGCCTGTTGTGTGTAATCCTCCCAATAGATCACCGGAACATAGTCACAGGGCGAGCTCCTGGCTTCGATACGACCACCAGCACGGTGCGGCTCTCGGCAGCTCTGGATAACCACATCACTGACGGTGTGCAGGTGAGTGGCGAGGCCAAGTGTGGCGAGTAGTCTGATGACCCACTTGGTCATATCCAAATCATACCGTCGGAATCCACAGCGGTAGTCCGTAGGAAACTCGTGATGGAAATTATGATACCCTTCCCCCAATGCCAACAAGCCGACGAGGCGGTTGTCGCGAGCCGTGATCGTTCTGGAGAATGGCTGCTGCCCGGCCCAATGCGCGAGGGAATTCACTGTGAACGTGCAGTGAAATACAACAACCATGCGCCACAACCCAGCATACAAGAGTCCGCCCCAAAAATCCCCCCAGCCCATCCAGGACACCAGAGCCGGAACTACCAGACACATAGTGACCGACAAAGAGATAAAATAGCGGTCCTGCCACATGACCACGGCGTCGCTCTCGAGATCGGAGATGTCCACATCCCAGTTATTGGTGGGTGGTCGCAGTAGTAACCAGCCGACGTGGGAATGCAACAGGCCTTTGCGCGCGTTATATGGATCGAGGTCCGTGTCAAGATACCGATGATGTGGCCGGTGGCCGGTGACCCACCACTTGATCGATCGCTGGGCATTCCCGGCGCCCACCACCGCTAGAAAGACTCGGAGGGTGACGTGGGCGCGGAAGGATCTGTGCGCCCAGAGACGATGATATCCTAGAACTCGCCATTATCTGGTTATGAAATGTAGGATTGCTGCTGCGTTGGGAGAGCTCCTACCGAGTGTGATGCCCAAGCCGAGCGTCAATCCATATATGAGTGCCAATAGGAGGGTCGGGGTTTGGATCGGGACATATCGCACCCCGGTGAATGCGCACAGCGGCGCGACAACCTGGCCCGGTAAGTGTGCCCACCAAATCTGTTTGTGCCAGTGCTCCATTCCAGAAGGGGACGGATTGCCTGCTGCCATCTTTGCAAAGGGTGGGTTCTTTCATAGACTGCGCGTTTCCTCGCGTTTAAGGATGTGAACCGGTAAGTAGAGTACTAAGGATTAACAAATGAGAATCCTTTCTCGTCCTTAGACCGACGAAGGCAATGTAACCAAGAAGAAACAGGGAGAAGCACAACAGCGTTGATCAACTAACTTGGCTCCCGAGCTTGCTATCGCGAGATGGGGATTCAGTCCTCGTCCAAGGAACTCCGTGCTGGGTAACACTGTTCAAGGGTAATCTCTTGGAATTTCCACTAAAGCCTCTTTTTTACTTTATGCGTGATTGGTATTGCATAATATAAGCGCGTGATAACCCTTCATGTATTACTTTAGGAAGATAGTAGTATGGTACTATTACAAGATCTGCGCCATAAGGTTAATTATGTGATTTGTATCACATGGGCTTGCATAATATGGGCGCGTGATACCCCGGCACGTATTACTCTGGGAATAAGACTTTGTAAAATAGAATCAGAAATTACAACTCATGGTGTGATTAAAAGATCGCTTACATCGATGGAAGACGCGCAATGCTGCAGCTGATGTTATGCTTCTAAGACACAATATAGATCATTCATGGAATAGGCCAGTAGAGAGACCAATGATTCTCGGAGCCCAAGACGCGCAGGACAGGATAGAAGGTCGGAGGAGAAGCATAGCACAAGAAGAGGAAAACCCAGATGTACCCCAGTGCTCGTTCCACCGTCCAGGTCCATTCCGCCAACCGTCCATGCCGGCGCCGATAGCCGCGATAATACCGGACAACTATCGTCTCGAGCAGTATGGCTACCACGTTCTTGCAGAAAAACAGAAACAAAGGGAACGACGGGGCTCCAGCTATCGCCCAAAATGCGATGTCCATGGTGACATGAACCAGACCCGAGAGCACGAAGACAATGCACACGAAGGCGATATCGCGCCGTTTGCCCGGGTTCGCCGATACAAGTCGCAGAAGAGCGGTGGAAAAGTCGATTAGAGGCCGACGAATCAACCGGTGCCAAAATTTCCTGTGTGCGATGTTAGCACTAGCCACGGTCGAATGGGGCCACCGGGGCCGCCTTACCCCCAGAAACCCCGTAGTGAGAAAGCGTCGCGCAGGCTTCCAAACATCGGTTGCCAGTCTTCGGGATGGTTGTCCCCAAGAACAACTGCCGCTGTCAAGATCAGACAGTCGAATGTATCCACCGTGCAGTACACCATAATCCACACCCCGGCGGTGGCCACGATCCTTGCTTGCAGCTGCCGGAAAGTCAACCTAAGCAGAAGATACTCCGTGCCAGGACTCAAGACGTGGTCCCACTCGGGCGTGCTGACCCCGAACTCGCGGCGCCCCAGGAACCACATCACCTCTGGAATGAGGGCATTCCGGGCGTATTGAGCGAATCGCCGTCGGAAAAACGCCGCTCGGTCCAGGGTTGCCTCCGTGCTGCGTGTGGGGGAAGCGGGGGAAGGAACACCCCGAGAGTCACGGATGACTTGAACGAAGATCCGGACCCACGCCGTCCATGAGAGCTTCATAAAAGACGGTGGCACAGTGGCGTCTCCGGCGGGATTGAACAGGAGGTAGTGGAACTGGACGAAGCACGTCCCCGGGAGGAGAGCTTGCACAAGGGCCTGCGCGAACTCCCACGGAAACAGGTAGTATATGAGATATCCTTGACAACAGCCGAATAAGAGTATCAAGGTGGCGCCAACCCTTCGTACATTAGACTTGGGAGCTGTCAATGCCGCAATCAGTATCGTGGCGATTAACTGCTGAGCCAGACATACACCCGTCGCGGCGATGAGAAGCCACGCGAACATATTTTCTCTGCCTCCTTGTCGGTTGGGTCAAGGTGGTGGATTCTCCCTCTGTTTGCACAGCCATCAACAAGGGCTCCTTTCTTAATTTTATGGCCATGGTAGGCTGGACAATACGCCCTACTGGTATTACAAGATCGACACACATCGTATTGGATATAGTCCATTCCCGGCTGAGACAAAAGAAAGCAGACGAAAACAGGGTGGAGGGCCGTGCACAAGATAGGTTGTCCAAAAAAAGGGCTGATGGTGGTGATCATCGGACTCATCACATGCAGGTTCCACTAGAACCGATGCTGACTGCATGGAGGCAATGAGCGGCAACAAGTGGACGCGAAACTTATCCTAATTATGCCTATGAACCTAGCTCGGGGGATCATCATCTGTGACAGACCACAGGCGCCATCAATATTACCCCCAACTACTCTACATCTTGACTGAGCACACCAAAGGCCGCCACGACAAATCTCTCCACCTTGCCACCAGTGTGCCACTCAACCAAACAACAATAACAATAGTATCAAAACACTATGAGGTTGCCTGCGCTTTGGAGTCTACTACTGACACCATTGATGATTGCTCCATTGCTAGCGATCTCCGACTCGGCTACCAGGATCCTGGACCAGTTCTCTACAGTCACGGCTGCGCTTGAAGCGAACCAGGCAACCATTGACCGGTACCAGGGAGGCCTGATACCAGCGGTCTCTGTGGGCAAGCAGAACTACGACACCTGGTGTGCGATGAGAGGTGCCAACAGCCACATTTATCACGGTGACAACCAGCTTAATGGAGAGGACTCTGATGCCATCGTTCAACAGCTGGTTGCTCTGAGCCAGAAGGCGACTCGCCTCATGCAAACGTACCAAGACAAGGTATGGCTTCCTGGCGTGCGATTTCTGATATCTAGTTGTCTAATCATTCTGCTCTAGGAGCCGCTACTGCGTCGCGCACGGGCGAGCTTCATGGTTCCCATCGTGATGCAGGCACTCTATCGGGAAGCCGACAACATGCGGATCACAATTGCAGGCCAAGTCCCTGAAAGTCATAGTGCGTCGCTCCAGGAGATGAAAATTACATTTGACTCCAGCTGGAATGACGCGTTTGACGCGTACACGATGAACCTGGCTAGCGATTCCGAGGACTACAAGCCCATATTTTCGCTCATGGAGCCCTTTTTCAAGTACTTTGTTTGATAGTCTCTTGGTTGAGAGCCTCTGATCTGGGATTTTGGGATATGAACCCTCCCTTGGAACATGGAATTAGATTGCGATGAAAAGTAAGACTGGAGATGGATAACTGAGAGGAGCATAACCGGCCCAATCAGATGAAGATACAGCATCACTGTTCTATAGAGAAATAGCTGAGGTATGCAGGGCTTCAGCTTGACGTAAACCTGGCTCTCTTCCATTTCTCGTTCTTCGGGGCCCCCGGGCGCGGGGGTCGATCCCCGTACTACTAGGCTCCACAGTGTGCCGATCCATAGTTAGATAAATAGACCAAGATGGATGGTTGCACTAGATGCCGGTTCTTCACGTTTGCTTCCAGTGGGACTCTTGATTGGGGAGTGGAGATTGGGGATACACCTGCAGCCATGTCACACCTTGCAATACCCCCAATAGCAGGGCTCAGAACTCTGGAGACTGCCCCGGCCCTGCAGAGGCTCCGGAGTATTTGAGAAACTTTCCAGTGACGAAATACAGATCCAAAAGAGCACATTTTCAATCCCGGCCAGAGTTGCTCCGAGCGCACCGCGAAGTGCGGTACTCACCGGAAATTCGCGAATATCTAACTTTTTTTTCCTGATGGCAGAGCAGTGCCGCGTGCGAAGTGCACACACCCAAAAGTCGCCATTCAACACGTTCATTCGCAATTTATATCATTTCAATCATGAGTCGACTACACAAGCCAGAGATGAGACGGTCTAAGGTGGAGGCTTCGCCAAAGTCCGCACAGTTCCCGAGCAAAGGAAAGCCAGGGGCCCTCGGCCGCTGGCTCTCAAGATGGTCGGCGAAAAACTCATCCGGCGACAACCGCAGGATTCCATTACATTCAGAGGATGATGCGGTGCCTCATCTGCCAAATTGGCATATTCAGCGCTGGGTGCTCCTTCATGCATTCTTCCCCTTAGCTCTCCACCAGATATATGTCACGACGATGGGCACCAATGTGGGGTCGATCGCTGCCTTCATTTTTTATGGTATCTGTTTCACCGTGATCGGGGCCCACGAAGTTTTCATCCTCAACCGCCTGGGCTATATCTATGGATATTTCGACGGGAAAAGGCATGTTCGAGACAGCGTGGCTCGGATTGGCGGCGCACGGCCTATCGCGGCTCTCCTCTTAGCCTCGACGTTGCGGCCGATGCTGATTGTCTGGCTGCGGTACGATCATCGCACGACTCCGGCCTCCATGAGCTGGATGTGGCTCCCTGTTGAAATCGGCCTTTATGCGCTCGTTTTCGACTTCTGGTTTTACTGCTACCACCGGATAATGCACGAGACCAGCCTATGGGCATACCACAAGACGCACCACCACGCGAAGCACCCGTGTACTCTGCTCTCGCTTCATACTGGGATTATGGAATGGATTTATGAAACTGCCGGGCTTCCTACAGCCACACTCCTCAGTTTTAAATGCATGGGGCTACCGATGGGGTTCTATGAGATTTGGGTATGCGAATTATACGTGCTGTGGTTTGAGCTGGGAGGCCACAGCGGGATTCGGATCAATGCCTCGCCACCCACCCCATTTTTCTGGCTGCTCAAGGCGTTCAATGTCGACAATTCGATTGAGGACCATGACCTCCATCACCGGGCCGGCTGGAAGCTAAGCTACAACTACGGCAAGCAGAGCCGGCTGTGGGATCGCCTCTTCGGCACTTCCCGCCCGCGCATCGAGAGTGTGCCTGATAACATTGACTATTCTAACCCGGCGTCATTTCCGCTCTTTTGACAGGCGAAAAACACACGTTAGTTCCAGAGCCATGAAATGGAGCTGCGAGCACATAGTGTGAGAGAGCTTGCTCTGGGGAGCCCTGGAGAGCTCTGGAGAAAATAGGTGGTTTCTTCCCGTGTGATTATATCTTGTTGTAATGCAAAACAGCCGACGATCAATGAGCTGCGTTTACATGTCCCTCATCGATTGATTGACGTATTACGAGCTGCTCGTACATAAACTACACAATGTCCTTGCTGCTCGTCTTCAACTGCTGAACCAGAACCCGTGACATCCGTTCCACACGATCCTTGAAGATAGGCACAGGGCCCCTGCATGCTCGTTGTAGACCAAGGGTTCCCTGCGATTCCTTCAGCTGGGCTGAGCGACCACAGTCAAACGTGGATCGCACACAGTACCACTTGCAATTCTCGAAGAAAAAAGACGACAAACTGCTCTCTTCGCCCATTTGTCGTTGACGGATCTGGCCCTGAAGCTCGCATGGCGTATACTCTCGCAGAAACAGAGCGGCTTCGTGGACCGTTGGCCGAAAAAACAAGTCCCCAGTGGCGTGCACTATGCCCACAGTCCCCATGGCCAGATGTTGCAGGCAGATGTTGGCTACCAGATCCACCGGTAATTCATCTACGTAGGCGTCCGGGGGGAGCTCGCGAGCCAGCCGTTCGATTCCGTATTCGCGGCTGCTGACGATCATCTGTAGTGCCGAATAAACTGGTGACACCTTGTCAACCCCATAGGACGGGTATGGATCACAGATCGCGGGACAAATCAGGGATGGGCGGACAACCAGGAGGGCAAAGGGCAGGGCGTCGGCTTGATCGAGAATGGCTCTCTCGGCTAGGTACTTGGAGAAGATATAAGGGTTGGGAAAGCGTTGGCTCAACGGCGAGGTTCCAGTCTCACGGATTGATTGGAGGTGGGCGTGCAAGTCTGCCTTTGTTTCGATATCCGGATGCAGGGTGTATACCTCCTCCTGGATGAAGGTCTCCGGGACGAAGATGTTGACAAACGCACTCGAGATGTAGAGCAGAGTGTGGAGGAGCGGGAAGCTGCAGAGGAGGTCCAGCAACGAGAGAGACGCCAGACAATTTGTCTGGACCACCTGGGGTAGACTAGCAATAATGGAGGTCTCTGCTGCGGCGTGGAGGACCACCGTGACCTGGTCCTTCAAGCGCTGAAGATCTGCGGGCCTCATCCCCCAGTCTGGACGAGCCAGGTTTCCGATCACAAAGTGAACCTTGCCAGTGTCCAGGATCTCGTCACTCTGCTCTGGCATCAACTCCTCCAGCTTCGCAATGGCATATTCGACTGATTTGCGACAGATCACAAAGACCCGGCGCGTGGGCAATTGCACGGTGAGCTTGTAGAGCAGACATGAACCCAGAAAGCCCGTGCCACCAGTGAGCAACACGGTCTGACCGCTATACCAGTCCCTCTCATCGGCCATATTGAGGCTGGCCACCAAAGGAATAAAACGTGAACGTGTCTCCAGAAAAGGGCAGTTTGCGGGGGACGAGTCGAGGGGCCTTCTTCTACGCTTGCAGAACCGGCTTTGCTGCTGTCCATGCACCTCCAGTATCATCTATTGGTTTTTGCTTTTGCTTACTGTTTGTCCGTCACGCTCGCATGCGGGTGCTGAACAGGAATCACAGCCCCTCTCTGCATGCGTGATTCTGCAGCGCACACACCAATCATGATCTTAACAACAGGATCCTGTCCTCCGCATGCCAAGCGGGAGTGGAATTACTCCGGGTAGTTCATGCGCCCTTCATGCGCCCGAGTCACATCGCTCGAGCCCACATTCTCGATCAGCTGGATGTACTGGTTTAGTACTGATCTGGTACCAAGCTGTTCCGTACAGTATCGCTACCTACTGACTGGACGATCATAATTCAAACATATTTCAGAGAAAACAGAAGGGCAGAGAAGTGAGCTCCTCGCGGGCGCTCTAGGGTTCTTGATATTCTCTTTCCATTATCCTATCCTGTGCTGAAAATGGGATCGAGCATTGACCCAACATCCGACAACGCCGGCACAAGAATAGGCAGCATTGACATCGACGAGCCCATTGCCATCGTCGGCATGGCCATGCGACTGCCTGGCCAGGTCCACACGGTCGAGGAATTCTGGGATATGCTCGTCAGTCGGCGAGATGGCCGTTGCCTCGTGCCGGCGACACGGTATCATGCCGAGAGTAGATTGGGGCCAACCAAGGGCCCGGTAAGCGGCCATTTTCTGCAAGACGATCCTGCGTGTTTCGATGCACCCTTCTTCTCCATGTCTGCACAGGAGGCCGCACAGTTGGATCCCCAGCAACGCCTTCTGCTCGAGGTCGTCTGGGAGTCTTTGGAAAATGCCGGTGAAACGAACTGGAGAGGCGCCGCTGTCGGCGTCTACGTGGGAGTCTTTGGGGAAGATTGGCTGGAGCTGAGCTTGAAGAGCCAGCAGCGAACCAACCCATATCAGACTCTGGCGACCGGTGGCTTTGCGCTGTCGAATCGCATCTCATACGAGTTCGATCTCCGCGGTCCTTGGTAAGAGAGGCTTAATGAATGCGTCAGGACTGGGCTAACGTTGTGAGGCAGCATGACCATCCAGACCGGCTGCTCAGCCACCATGGTTGGGTTGCACGAGGCCTGCCAGGCACTCAGGTTGCAGCACTGCTCCTCAGCCGTGGTGGCGGGCGCCAATTTGATCTGTACTCCAACCATGACTGAATCCCTGTCAGCGGCGGGCGTCCTGTCACCCGGCGGCAACTGTCAAACGTTTGACGCGGACGCCAATGGATATGCCCGCGGCGAGGCCATCAATGCAATCTACATCAAGCGATTGGGGGACGCGCTGAAGGCGGGGGATAACGTTCGCGCGGTGATTCGCTCCACCACCGTGAACTGTGATGGAAAGACCGTGGGCATGATGAGCCCATCCTCTGACGCACAGGAGGCACTCATTCGAAGCGCCTATCGACATGCTGGCCTGGCCGATCAGTACCACCGGACGGGTCTCTTCGAGTGCCATGGGACAGGAACCCTCGTTGGAGATTCTATGGAGACTGCGGCCATCGCCAAGGTGTTTGCGCCTGAGGGAGTGGTAATCAGTGGTGTACGCCGACCTCTAGGTATAACCCGCCCTAGAATTGGCTCAGGCGGTTAACTGGGACAATTTAGGTCAAGCCCAATGTCGGACACTCTGAGGGCGCCTCAGGGCTCACCAGCATCATCAAAGCCGTGATGGCCCTTGAACATCGCGCGATCCCTCCCAACATGCATTATCGCCAGCGCAACCCGAGCATCCCATCCGCGTTGCAAATCCCAACGGAGCTCATGCCATGGCCCACCGATCGACTGCTCAGGGTGAGTATCAACTCGTTTGGGGTAGGGGGTACCAATGCGCACGCCATCCTGGACTCTGCTGCTGGGTTTGTACCCCAGCAGGTGGTACGTAGCCTCTCAGATATCGAGTCACGGTTGCTGGTCGTCTCCGCCAAGAGCCCTGCGGCGCTGCAACGCCGGATCCAGTCTACGACTGACTATGCGAACAGTCACCCCGATTTGCTAGCAGATCTCTCATGGACACTCGGAGTTCGTCGCGAGCATCTCCCATACCGTGGTTTTGCCCTCGCATCCCCATGCAACCCGCTGGAAACATCAGCATTCGAGACGTCTTCTCACCGCGCTCGGCCCCCTGTCGTTACCTTTGTCTTTACCGGACAAGGAGCCCAGTGGGCAGGGATGGGCAGGGCACTCTTGCAGACGAACCCTCCCTTCACCACGGCGATTGACGAGATGGATAAAGCCCTGCAACAATTGGGAGACCCCCCACAATGGTCATTGAGAGGTCGGTTCTTGCATTCTACACCCTTTGTTTCATCGTAGAAACTCACTGCCTGGTAACTAGAGGAGCTCACCCGGGATCCGATGGACTCCCGCATCTCCGATGTCGAACTGGCGCAACCGCTCTGCACCGCCCTCCAGATCGGCCTTTGTAATGTCCTCGCCGATAAAGGCATTGTACCGCAATCCGTCATCGGCCACTCAAGTGGTGAGATGGCGGCCGCGTATGCTGCAGGTGCGCTCAGTGCCAGTGCTGCGATCATCATTGCCTTCTATCGGGGTCGGCTTGCAGCCACCCAGGCTCATCTCGGCGCCATGGCGACTGTTAGCCTCCACAAGGATCAGGTTCGGGAATACCTACAGCCTGGAGTGGTGATCGCCTGTTTCAATAGCCCCGGGAACGTTACCCTGTCGGGGGATAAAGACGCCATGCACGACGTCCTGGCCAAAATCAAGGCCCGGTCTCCGGACACATTATGCAGGCGGCTGAAGAACCCAGTAGCCTACCATTCGCGTAAGTACTCGAGTGCCATGAGTGAGCTTCCGGAAGTTCTTGGTCAGGTGCTAACGGGAATTACCCCCTGCAGCACATATGAATCGAATTGGAGCACAATATGAGCAGTCGATCATCCCTCATGTGTGCCCCGGTAAACAGATGCAGCCTATGTTTTCTAGCTTGACTGGAGATATTGTCACGGACCCTGCTCAACTAAATGCGACCTACTGGAGGCGCAACCTCGAGTCCCCCGTTCTCTTCTCTGAAGCCGTGCAGAGCGCGTTTCGCGCCAACCCAGTTGACCACGTCTTTGTTGAAATCGGCCCTCATTCAGCTCTCTCAGCACCGCTACAAGAAATACTCAGGACAACGGATAGTCGTGACCAGAGAGTGCTGACGTACATTCCCACTCTCATCCGCAATGATGACGATTGCCAATCGCTCCTCCTCACCACGATCGGTCGCCTGTTCAGCAGCGGCCTTCCTCTAGACATGGACCGCATCTTCGTGCGGGGCACCGTCCTCAGCGATCTACCGCGCTACCCTTGGCAGCATGACAAGCAGTATTGGCTGGAAAGCAGAGCCTGTCGCGAGTGGAGGCTCCGGTCCACGCCGGATCACGAACTGCTGGGCTCCCGCGTTCCCGAATCCACGCCTCTAGAACCCAGCTGGCGGAAGATCCTTCATCTCGACGACGTGCCCTGGCTCACGGACCATGTCATTGGTGGGGAGGTGACGTTCCCGGGTATGGGGTACGTCGCGATGGCCGGAGAAGCGGTACACCAGCTACAGCAGAAATCGCACGGATATTCCATGAGGAACATCCAGTTCAAGGCCCCATTACTGCTCGACTACAATAAAGAGACGGAAGTCCTGACTCACCTTAACCCGATCGAAGTCGCGGATGGTGTTTCTTCCAGCTGGTATCAATTCACCATCACCGCATTCGATGGATCGGGGTGGACAGTCCACTGCCAGGGCCAAGTGCGCGCCGGACAGGAGCATCCACTCAAGCCCAGGGTCATTTATCCACATCCACGCATCTTATCTTCCGCCAAGTGGTACCGGACCGTTGAGAAAGTGGGGATGGAATGTGGCCCGTCTTTTCGGCAACTTCAGGACATCACTGCGGATCCAAAACGGGCTGTAGCAGTGGCGACAATCATCGACGACCACGAACTGCACACTAGCTGTGGCCGGTACCTCATGCACCCGACTTGCCTTGACCAATGTCTCCAGGCGATTGCGATTGCCACCACCTCGGGGCTTCTTTCCCCGATGACACAGGCACTGCTACCTGTCGCTATTGAGAGCCTCTCTCTCTCGGGGAGCGCGTCTCGCATACAGGTCGCCGCCAGCTCTCAGAATGGAACCCGAGGTCATTACGCTGAGGTAACCGGGATGGCAGGAGAAGAAGCCTTCCTGGCCATGGATGGTGTCCTCATGTTGAAAGTTGGGCGGCCGCCAGCCTCTTCCAGGCAGTCCCTCGGCCTTGTCTCACGAATGGAGTGGAAGCCAGACATCGATCTGCTGCGTCCAAGCCAGCTTCTTTCTATGCGGGCTGACTGTGACGAAGAGATGCAGCTTCTGACGAAAGTGACAAATCTTCTTTCCAGTCTCTGTTTTCGGGCAATTGCCCAGCGGGTTGCTATCGCGCCTGGAAGCATGGTCGAGCTCGCCAAGTGGAGAGAGTCTATCCTCCAGGATCATGAAAGAATCACAAGAGGAGCTGATCCCATGCTGGGCCTGGCGGACTTGATCGTGTCGTCTGAATCTGGTGTTCCCGTTATTCGAGCCATCCAAGATGTGTTCCGCGATGTGGCGGCTGTCATCGGTGAAGCCAAACATGCGGCGTCCCAGGGCTGCCCAGATTGGGATGCGTTTGACCCAGAAGGCCGGGAAGTCTTTGTTCGCCGACTCATGAATAAGGTCTCGCCCCTGATGGGCGATTACTCGCCGCTGACAGAAAGTCTAGCCCTGGCGTTTGAGTATGGCATTAACTTTGCAAATGGAACGCGATCGCCCATCGAGATAGGGCAAACAGATTTCATGCTGGAACAAGTCTACGGCATTGCTTGCCGCTTCGTGAACTGGAGTCCCTTTCTTACCCTGCTTTCTCACTCGAATCCGGGCCTGCGGATCCTCGAGATCGGGGCCGGCACCGGTTCAGCAACCCGGACAGCCTTGCAGAGCCTCAAATTGGAGTCTGGATCGCATATGTACTCACGCTACGTCTTCACTGATGTGTCGGATGGCTGTATCTCTGCTGCCCGGGAGAAATTCCAAAGGGAGGCCAAGATGGAGTTCCAGCTGCTGAACATCAGCAGTGATCCCGAGGAGCAAGGCTTTCGACCGCACGATTTCGATCTCATCATTGTGTCCTATGTGCGTCACTCAAAAGATTGCCTGATATTTGTCTCTGACTATAGTCCAGGCTCTGCATGCTGTCCCTTCGTTACAAACGGCCTTACAGAATATCCGAAAACTCTTGTGCTCTCAGGGCCGACTACTGCTTCATGAACGCACAAAAGGTAAAAATAGGCCATCGGAAAAAAAAAAAAAGGAACTTTCATTAGGATCCGGCTGACCATGCATCCCTCCTAGAAATGGTGTTTCTTGATCTCCTCATGGTAAGGCTTTCCTGCCCCTGGCTTTCTATCGCAGGTGACGAGCATTCTGTCTGACACACTCGAAGAGTCCATTTGCTGAATCGCGGCTGAGCGAGGATATCAACAACCCCAGCAGCCCCTTTGCATCTACAGACGTTTGGGATACCGAATTACGCACAGCTGGGTTTGCCGGGCCAGAGGCCATGGTATTGGATCTATTCGGTTCAGTCAGCATAATTTGCAGCCCCTGCCATTCTTCTTCCCGCCTGAGCGAGATTGCAATCGTTACCTCCAGCGATATCAATCTCCCTTGGGTAGAAGAGGTATCATCTGAGTTCGACAGACAGGGTTACGCGGTGCAGCATAGGACTGTCGATAACCCTCCAGACAACGGACGGTTTGTCGTCTGCTTGTTAGATGTGCACGTTCCGTACCTGGAGCAACTCACCGAAAAGGAATTTGACACCTTCAAGGACTTCCTGGTTGAGGTGCAGGACACTCGGCTGCTGTGGGTGACACTACCAACGACACACCGCAAGTATGAGAACCCGGAATTCGGAACCATTCATGGACTCGTTCGGACGGTGAGGAAGGAGCTCAGTTTGGATATTTCCATCTTGGAAGTGGACGTAGCGGATCCACGGGCTACGCAGGCGATTGTCTCCGTCTGTGAAAAGATCAACGCGGCTCGAGACCGCCTAGACGGCGACCAGGACTATGAGTTTGTTGCAGTCGACGGCACGGTTTATATCCCTCGGTCATATCAGTCGGCATTTGCTCAGGAATTATCAGTCATGCCAACGCCTGAGATTCCGCGGTGTCTTACTATCGACTCTATCGGGCACTTGGACACAATCCAGTGGCTGCCTGTTCCGTCAACGACGGCTCCCTTGGGGGTTGGGGAGGTCGAGGTCGAGGTCGCGTATGTTGGAGTGAATTTCCGGGTAGGAATTGTGGACACGAGCAACGCACCGCGGAAATAACCCATGCTAATAAGTGGCCATAGGATTTGCTCGTTCTTCTGGGATACGTCGGCGCTGTAGAAGAATGCGGCTTGGAAGCAAGCGGTGTTATCCGCCAAGTTGGACCCGGCGTCCCCGAGCTCCAGCCCGGTGATAGGGTCAGTATGATTAGCAGTGGGCTTTGTCGTACGCGCGTGAGGTTGAATCGCCAGCTGGTGACAATCCTCCCTGATGAGGTCTCGCTCCAGGATGCGGCATCCATGGGGGTGGTCTATATGACTGCACTATATTCGTTAATCAATGTGGGGAATCTCCAGAAAGGACAGGTGAGTCCATAAAAACAAAAGAAACCCCTTTGTATTCTCTGTCTCTATACTTTGTGGTGCTACTCAGTTCTAACTCGAACAGTCCGTTCTGATCCACTCTGCTGCCGGGGGCGTTGGTATAGCTGCAATACATATCTGCCAAAAGATTGGAGCCAAAGTACGTTGATTTCGCCTTCTGATACAATCATTCTGGTCAAACTAGGCTGACACTGTCGCTCCCTAGATCTATGCTACAGTCGGAACCAAGGAAAAAATGGATTACCTGGTCGAGTCTCTTGAGATACCGCCGGAGCAGATCTTCAACTCCAGGGACAGCTCGTTCCTACCCAGCCTCATGGAGACCACCGATGGAAAGGGAGTGGATCTGGTGCTAAACTCGCTGGCCGGGCACCTACTGCACGCAAGCTGGGAGTGTGTTGCTCCACATGGCAAGATGATTGAGCTTGGCAAGCGCGACTTCTTGACCCATGGCGTCCTCAGTATGAGTCCCTTCATGTTGAACCGGTCCTTCACTGGGGTGGATCTCATGGGGGTCCTCAAGGAGCGGCCTGACATCAGAGAGCAGTCTGTGAAACAGTCCCCCAGAATAACCTCTCGACTCTAACACGGTCTGTAGGATCAACCGGTCGTTCTCAGACGCCCGCAGAGACGGCTTCATTAAGCCAATCCGGCCCCTGCATGTCTACGATGCAGCTCAGGCTGCGGATGCACTCCGATACTTGCAAACAGGCTCGCACATGGGTAAACTGGTGCTTAGAATGCCTTCTGGCGATCCGGCCTCGTTGGGGTGTACGCCTGTGCGGGCGCTGTCTTCGTTTCTCCCGGATCATTCGTACCTTTTAGTTGGGGGCCTCGGCGGCATCGGCCGCTTAGTCTCGAGCTGGATGGCCAAGCATGGCGCACGTTCTCTCGTCTATTTTTCAAGGACAGCCGGCGAGCTGCCAGAGCACCGTGCCTTCATTCGAGAGCTGGAAGCGCAGGAATGCGAGGTCACCTGCGTCAAAGGCACCGTGACCGATCTGGCAGACGTTGAGAAGGCCGTGTCGAGCTGTCCAAGGCCGCTAGCCGGAATCATCCAGATGGCCGGCATTCTCAGGGTAAACCAAGCCCCTTCTCCCCCAAATATATGCGTGTCTGACAGCTCTCTAACTCTGCTTTTGGATCAGGACCGCACGCTCTCGCAGATGACTTATATGGATTGGTTAACGGCCCTCGCTCCCAAAGTGACTGGGACACGCCATCTTCACCAGGTGACCAAAGGCCTCGCCTTGGATTTCTTCGTCATGTTCGGCTCCATATCTGGAACCATTGGCGTCGGCGGACAGGCGAATTATGCCGCTGCCAATACATTCCTGGACGCGTTCGCCAGATACCGGCGTACGAACGGTCTGGTTGCTTCTGTCGTCCATCTGGGCCTTGTTGATGAGGCTGGAATCGCCACCCAACGCCAGGAAACGCTTGACCTGGCGATGCGTTCACACACACACATTCTGTCAGAGAGTGAGGTTCTCGATGCGTTGCATCTAGCCATTCTGGAGTCTAGGGGCGAAGACCGGGAACAATGCTCCTTCAGTGTCGGGATCGGACACGTCCAATCCCTTGGTGCTCCCACCAAATACATGTGGGGGCTTGACGCGCGATTTGGGCTCCATAAAGACCGTCAGCTAGGTGCGTCCTCCACTGGTAATCAGGAAGGAGGCAGCGGCGCAATCAGTGCCCTTTTCGCACGGGTTGAACAGGAACCTATCCTCCTGAATCAGGAGGATGTAGTCCGGGCTTTGAAGACTGGGATGGCGAAGGCAGTTGCGGAGGAGATCGCCGCGCACCACGATATGGATGAGGAGCAGCACAAGGCCGTACAGATAGATTCGCTCATGGCGGTTGAGATCCATACTTCTTTCCGTCGATCACTTAAGATTGATATTCCAACTCCTGAGATCGTCAACGCGGGCACCGTCGGGGAGCTCTGCATACTCTTGATACGCCACATGCGACGCAAGTATAACCTTAACGATGATATAATATAGCCTTTAAGATAAACCCGACCAAAAAATATATATTGTTCTCTATCTTTTAAAAGGGCGCCTGGCTGGCTTGGTCCGTTAGATCCAAGCCCCTCATAACTAGGTAGTTACCCTGAATTGCTGCTTCTGATTTGTTCACCAGAGATGCTCCACCCAGTTTACTGTAAGATCAGGTATAAAAAGACTTGCGAGCGGAAAAATAAAGTAATAACCAATTTGGCGTTGCCTACATTCATATCAACAGTTCGGACTCAGCGCTGTCCTTACCAGGATGCCAAGATATTCATAGTCGTGAGAAGATCTCTTTCCGCCAGAATCCAGTGACTATTTACTAGGATTGTGTATGGAATGCCAGACATTGCATCAATGGCTGTACTTTCGCAACTCGTACAGTGCCACTGTGAGCTAACACCAATAAATCACAAAAATCTCCCCTTCGTTCAGGGAGTAAATGAATTTGCCATCAGACTGGCTTCACACTGCCTGGCTGCATGCCGTGGGAATGTTGATGAGGGTCTTCACCGAATGGCTTTTTATAGTCCCTGTTTGCCTGTTCAACTGCATCTGCCACACTGTCCTGCACTATCTTTGGAATCTTCGATACCGCATCCTCCGAAGCCTCCTATGCTGCCTTCCGCACTGCTTTCTCGACCTCCTACCCTGCCTGTAACGCTTGCAGTGCCTTCTGCAGTGCCGTATCGGCTATAGGCGGCTCAATTCTCCGAGGCAATACTAGCTTGACAGGGCTGCTAAGCAGACGGGCTGGGCTACAGCGAGCTAATTCCGCGGCATTGCACGACTTACTCCAGGTGACTGCATGCGCACCTCGTCCAGTGCCTGTTGTGGTAGCCTCTGCAGGTGACCAATCTCCTTCCCCAAGATTGGCTTCCAGCTCCGGCTCCTGAAGACCCAGATTGAGGGGCCACGACAATCCATGAACCTTACACTCAGCATTCCCTAAGCCTAAAGTGGTCAATGGCAACTTTCTGGAATTGGAATTGAACTTGTTCTAGAACAGAAAACCATACGATTCTAGTAAGATTTTTTTCGGCCGGTGATCACGAATAGCAGAACTCATATTGTAATAACAACCAAAAGCATAATCCAAAACAATCAGCAGACGCGTGCCCGAGGAGCGGGTTGTGTCAGAAAGCTATATACATGTACCCGAGACTCGATTCCATCACGGTTCAACCCTAGGTTTTATCCCGATGGTTGGCTTAGTCCTTGACGCGGATGTACCGATAAGGCTTGGCCGTGTAGCTGCCAACCTTCCACCCAACAGGGCGCTTATACTTGACACACCCATAGGTGCCGCGGCACTCAAGCGTGTTGTACTCCTTCTTGTCGCTTCCAGCCCACGAATGGAACAGCGTGACGTGACCAGCCGCACCGCCTGTGCCCGAACCCAACGTGCCCACAAAATCACCAGGCTTGATATCGTCCCAGGAGATGGACTTTGCGATTTCAGTCATGCTGACTGTGCTGAAACCGGGCGACGACGCATGCAGCGCCATCGAGACGAAACCAGAGCAGTCAGTTCGGTACTTTCGGCCCTGTTGGTCCGGGTATGTCTTGCTCATCGAGTAGGGAACCTTGCGGTCGACCCAGTACTGTCCACGCGAGAGGATTTCCTCGCGGGAGATTTCGCCGTTGTATGAGGAATCGCCAGATCCACCGCCGTTGCAGTCATCCGTGACCATCCCCGTCGAGCCGGTCTTGACGTAGTAGTCAGTGACGTAGCAGCCGTCGGTGGTCTTCGACCAGAGCGAGGTGCCGAGAACGGTTTCGCCGTGGGTCTGGCATTCGAGTTTGACGTCGGTGCCCTTTGCGTAGACTTCGACGACGTCGGATTTGGTGGTGGGTTCGGCGCGGCAGTTGACGTTGTCGCCCGTGATGGGGTATGCGGTGGCCGTCGAGATCACGGCCGCGAGGGCTAATGCCAGGCTTTTGAGATGCATGGTGTGGATTGAAGCGTAAAGAGGTGGATGTTGTTTTCGATCGGTGGTGAGGCTGTTTCTGAGATTGCTTGCTTTGGACTCGGTGCGTGGGGATGAGACTCTGAATGAAGACGAGCAATGGTGGAAGGGTTCGAGCCTTTTATACCTTCAAAATGCTGATATTCTCTCGGCTGGTGTGACAATATTCCCTTGCCTTGATGCGGGAGGGTAGTACCGAGTACTCATCGAAACAGTCCTTTACGAGGCGATCCACTTACAATAGGACTTCATTGTCGCAAAACACGAGGGTTTGCCGTTCATCTCGGAGGATTGCAGTCAATCTGGCTCCACGCCCTTCCCTCCGATTGCCTGCTACTTCGTAACGATGGCGAGAAAGTCATTCCGACCCGTCGCGAACACGACCCTGTCTCCTGTCTCCTCGCCTCATGTCGCATCATCCGAGCACGTTGCTGTTTATTTTCGAAGAATGCAGATCACCTCGTTTTCTACTTTCCTAGTCGATGAGTCGCTATATTATTAAGCGACGGCGATATGGTCCCTCCTAAGCAGTCGGGGGCGTGCGCTTTGTGTGCCTTTCGATTGGAAATGGCACAGAGTCCTCGTAATTGCGCTCTTTCCTACATAGTATCGAAGAGGGTCCCAAGCAAGGGACGCTGAGACGCAAGCATTACCCCACAAATTCAGACCCCTGCGCTCGTTTCCAAAGATAGCTCACGAATCGTGTCCTAGTACCACCGATCAGTTCATTGGACCTATCGTCAGGGGAGACACGAGCATGCCACAATGTGACAATCCTACCTTGGGGTCGTCATCATGATAATTTTCATAATTTACATCAAACCTCAGGGTTGAATACGATCCGAGTGGAGATTCCCGGATACGATGCCAAAAATAGGCTGGGGTTTCTTCACAATACGAGCTGCATGGGTGATCGCGGCGACGATCGCGATCGGCATTGTTACATCCTCAATCTCAATGTGGAAGATAGATACGAGGAGAACACGATGTTGCATCCCGAAATCGTTTCAAGGTCTTTTGCCGAGATTTAATTGTTGAGAGTAGCCAGAGGATAGGGTTTCTCTGAGCGCACTCAAGCACAGATATTTGATATTGCTGGGAAGCGACAGAAATAGAAGGTAGGAGGTGAGAGTCAAGGGGCAGATTCTCGTGGTCAAGAATACGTCTCCAGCTTCACTCGAAGGAGGTCTGTATACCTATACGTCAGTTAAGGATGGTCACCATGATCGGCGGGCCTGCCCAACCAGGCTGACATGCCACCTCACAAGGGGTATCTCGATGTCGGATGGATGCGGACGAGCCGCCCAGACTCCAGGCGTAAGGATGGCATTCATCCTCGCAATTGAGTGAAGTATATCGTAAGCATATATTAATTAATAGTCATATTTCCATATCCCAAAACAGTTGGTCACTTGCAGCGCAGGAGAAGTTGACATCCGGGAAGTTGTCCAGGAAAATGTCAAAAGTTTCAGGGTCGGCAGCTGCGAGAGTAGCAAGTTCAAAAGAATCAGGGCGCATTGGTGGTAGTGCTTGATCGTGAAGGTACCCATCTGGGATATTGGCGGCACTGGCGGGTTTGTCGAGCATTTGAGTATTCAATGGCCGCGTAGTCGAATACCCAGGTGGCAACTGGCTGTCAGAACGAGGTGATGCCGGGGTTTCGACTTCATCAGAGGCATCCGGCAATACCCTAGACTGACGGTCCAAACTCTCCATTGCGCGACCTCCGAGGCTGGTCATGATCGCAGCGAGCCACCAAGTCGAGCTCAGGCATTTAAGACGCGTGTAGAACACCTCTAGGTTGAGCCTCGCTTGGGTCCTCACACTCCGCAGCTTTGACGTTTTACAGAGCTTGTAGGTTATCGAAAACACAAGAGACAGCGTATACGCCGACATTGATAAGGGCGACAGATCTCTAACATCCTTGTCCCGGCACAGGGATGCCAGCGTTAAGACTGAATGGCTGTGGCGGATATTCGAGGCTCGGGTATGCGAGCGCCCCTGTAGGCCGTTCGAATAGGTGGAAAGCAAGACGACGGCATGGTGATAGAATTCGAATGAATCTGTTCTTGATTAGAAGATCAGAATTAGACAAGGGGCAACCATTCCTACCAAGCAGTCCAGGCCGTATGTCCCACGCAACGGAACGATCAATGAGCTCTTCGAAGGTGAGAACATCCATTTCATCACTCCTCGCCCCATCCGCGATCGGACGATATGCCTTGATCACGCTGGAAAGCTGGTCCGCAAGATGGAGCCAGACCCGAAATGGCGGTTCAAACATTGGGATCGCACTCTGGACACCGTGGCTCAGGTCGCAGTCGTTGATCATGATAGTACGCCCATTGATAGCGGCATTCCATTTATCAAGGCTCCACAAGCACCAGAACAGTGCTTTCAGCGATGTTTTGGTCTGTCGTTCTGGGGTCGCTAGGTGGTGCAGCCCGATTGTCTCAGAATGGTGGATGGCCTGGTTGAGGTGTAGGGAGGATTCTTCTGCTCCATCAGTGCCCCAATCGTGCAGCGACAACAGAGTCAGGATTTGAAGGGTAAGTATTCGCTTCTTTTCTTCTTTCTTGGGCATGTTCTTCAAAATGTCGTTGTAGATACGCTCGCTGAATCTCTCCTGCCGTAGAACAGCCGTGTCCGACCCGAGCCGGAGGAAAGGCGTCGCGGCACGGTCTTTCGAGGCCACAAGAATTATAGCCTGCAGCAGTGGGATGGATAATGTGCCGAGCGCAGACTGTGACCGTATTTCATCTTCATCAAGCAGTGGCAGTAATGAATGAATGCGATCGAAGTATATGTTCAGCAGTGCTTCCATGTCACCCCTTGGAGGCAATGCTGGGCTATCAAAACTGGTTGGGGTTTCTTGTTCGCTCCTTTGCTCATTATCCCCATTACGCAGGGAAGAACTAGTACGTTGGTCAAACCAGGCACCTACTACTCCATGCATAGCATGGCCGTGCTGAAGCCCCGGCTGCTTACCGTCAAGTAAGCTCACAACTGGGTTCGAATCGCCGACATGATGCTGATTGTCCAAGTCCTGTCCTCCAAGAAGCGGAGAGTTCCGGTCAACAGCGCCGGGACTGGAAGTATGGCTCTGATCTACCCACGCTCCCACGTCTCCGCGATCAGATCGGCCTCTGTGGAGTCTTGATCCTCGATCTTCCAACAGACCAACAACCGGGTTGGTATCACAAAGAAACTGCCGGCCAGCAAGGTCCAGATCCTCGGGAGCAGTATGTGCCTCTGACACACTGGTCGGTGGGGAAATGGTAAGCTCCTGCTCGGTATTGCTGAGCGGCGATGTCTGTTCAGACGGCGCGTCGCTTTGCGGGACAACGTGCAGATGCTTTGGGGTCCGTGGAGAAGATCTCCGAAGACACGATGGGTTGTGAGAACATCGTTTCTATTCGTGTCAACTTGGCCATAAAGCGCGAAGATATGGAAGCAAGGGGTACCTTTCTCTGGCGACACAGTGAGCATGCGCGGTGAGATTGCGGTCGCTTTACATTCCTCCCATCTTTTCCAATCAGGAATGTGAGCTCCATCGCAAAGAGCACTTGCGTTTCACAGGATGCAGGGTGCTTGTTGAGTCGAAGAAAGCATGTTGAGAGTCTGAGCTCGGGCGGCGGGCGCCGGATTTGGGTAACAAGGTCCGCCGGAGTCTAGTCCGGATCGGGAAGGTCCGCCATTTCGCCGCGCCCGCATGTGCCCAGTGCGACGACAAGGTGGCCTGGTTCTACTATATGGAGTTGCGAGAACGATGTCATAAATCAAGGAACAGTCACCTGGAAATGGAACATATCCTTAGTCTGTATCGACTATCTCTATGCTTTAAGCTCCGGTCGACATGCATCATACGGGTCGACTATATATTTTCGAACCCCAAGCGCCTGTAGGCAGGGGAGGGATGCTGCCACCACGAGAGGGGAATGTTTGACGGGCGTTCGTCTTCTCTGGTATTAGCATTCTATTCCCTAAATGCCTCCATCATCTGTTTACTGCTTTAGCACAGATAGCCCTGAAATCTGTCGAGGTCTTTTCCAAGTTCGTTCTTAAAGCAGCCTCTCTGGTCCAGAAAGTTAGATGGGCTACATAATCACACGTGAGAGCTGAGTTGGGAGTCTGCATCCACTTCCGCCTTCATCAGCCAACCCAATCATTAACGGTCTTATCAGGAGCGCACGACTGAAGCCTACTTTGGTCCATCATTTGGAATGCCGGTTCATCCCGTTTCTTTTTTTCCGGTAATTTTCTTTTCAAACTAGGGATTGTAGTTGATTCTATTCGATGCAAGAATTTATTGTTCTTTTTACGCCTGTGGTAATTGATGGGGGTGCGGGGAGGAAGGAGCCTGTCTCGCTGACAAAAGTCAAAATTTTCAGCGTTGGTTGCCAAAGGTCCCAGGGTCAATTTTGAAAAGACTTAACAAGTAATGCTCTTTTCTTCCTTGCCACGTTTTTGTTTCCTCTTTTTTTTCTTGTTTGCCCTACTGAATTTGTGAGGAATATTACCTCGCAATTCTATGCCGGCTATTCACTGATCTCGGGCCAGATGCAACATTGGATCGAAGAGTCTGCGGACGCGACAACACCGAAGATGCAGCCCTGGTCCTTGGAAAGCTGGAAAGGTTCGGTTTGGCAGAGATTGGAGTTCTTCTTTACTGGGGAATGGGGATGGTGGGGAGACTCAAGGGCGGGGCTACTCCAGTTCTTTGGATCGCCGCCACGGTCCTCCCGCACGTTTTTAGAAGCCACCTGGTATCCTCGGATTTCAGCCCTTTTATTATATTGCATCAATATATTTCACAGGCTGTAGGGCACATCCCGTCTGGGTCTATCTTATACCGCTTCCTACCATCACAAACATGGCACGAGACCCACCAGGCGCGGAAACGATATTCCACGGAACAGCCTACATCGATGGACACGCCGCTGGCTCGCTCCTGCCTAGCAGCGAGCCGCTAAGTTTCTGGGGCGGAGTGAATCCCTCCACCGGGGAAATTGTCGACCGCCACCACGAGCTCAGCGGGCGCCATCTCCAGCATTCCGTCCTCGCCATCCCCAGCGGTCGCGGGTCGTGTTCCGCGAGCGGGGTTATGCTGGAGCTTCTGAGGAACGGCAAGGGACCTAATGCGATTATTTTCGAGCGGCAAGAGGAGATTCTTACGCTGGGTGTTATGGTTGCTGAGGAGATTTTTGGCCTGGCTATTCCAATCGTGAGGTTGCAGTCGGGCGACTTTCGGCAGCTTCTTGGGCTCGGTGGCTCCTGGGTAGAGGTTTCTGGTGGGCGCGTGAGGGTTATAAGCAGGGGTATTAAAGATGGTAACGGCTGCTCACATGGTCCAAGTGTCGACATCGGGAGACGGAGCATACATGCAGGCTCCGTGAAGCTTTCCCCAATTGACCGGGCATTTCTTGAAGGTGCCCACGGGGAGGCTGCGCGCGTCTCGATGCGAATCCTTCTACAAATGGCGCGCTTACTCGGTGCCAAAGAGTTAATGGATGTCTCCCAAGTGCATGTCGACGGCTGCATATACACAGGGCCAGCCTCACTGGCCGTCGCAGACAAGCTTCGTGATTGGGGAGGCCAAGTGCGCGTACCAACAACCCTCAACTCGATATCCATCGACCTAAACCGCTGGCGCGCGCAGGGAATTGATCCCCTCTTCGCCGGAAACGCCCAATCACTGGCCCAGGCGTACATAGACATGGGCGCCCGACCGACCTTTACATGCGCACCGTATCAACTGGAGTCTGCGCCGAAGTTCGGGGAGCAGATCGCGTGGGCCGAGTCTAATGCTGTGGTCTATGCGAATAGCGTACTGGGCGCCAGGACAATGAAGTACCCTGATTTCCTCGATATAGCTATTGCCTTGACGGGTCGCGCGCCGAAGGGAGGGCCGCATACTGACGTTAATCGACTTGCGTCGCTTGTTGTTACAGTTGTAGGTATTGGAGATTCTTGGTCCATTGATGATTCTTTCTACCCACTGCTCGGCTACCACGTTGGAGGCCTTGCGGTGAATCGTATTCCTGTCATCGTGGGGATTGCATCTCTCGCCCCGACTAGGGATAATTTGAAGGCATTTGGCGCGGCATTTGCAACACTCTCGAGTGCTCCCATGTTCCATATTCTCGGGGTCACACCTGAGGCCACAACGCTCGATGCTGTCCTCAGCAAGGATCCAGATATACAAAGAATCAGTATCAGCCTCGGTGCGCTGAGCTCTTGCTGGGAGCAACTAAACAGTGCATCATCCGATCAAGAGGTGGGATTGATATGCCTCGGAAACCCGCACTTCTCGCTCCGGGAGATGCGACAACTCGCGCAACTCTGCCGGGGCCGCCGGAAAAGAGACGCTGTCTCCGTCATCGTGACATGCGGGCGGGCGTGCTACGGCCTAGCCACCCAGGCAGGGCTCAACACGGCGCTTGAGGAATTCGGCATCCAGTTTGTTACCGACACCTGCTGGTGTATGATCGGGGAGCCCATAATACTGCCGTCTGCAAAGGCGATCATGACCAACTCTGCCAAGTATGCGCATTATGGACCTGGGCTTACGGGGAGACAGTTCCTTTTCGCCAGCCTCGCGCAATGTGTGGATGCTGCGTGTGAAGTGGACTTTTTCTTGAATAAACCTCTGTGGCTCCACTCATTATAGTGCCCATGAAGGTTAGTTGGGAGATTGAACATAATTTGTCGCTTGGAGTTTCCCGATGGCCGTAATTCTCCGGGCTGGCTAGCCGATTACAGGGCTTTTATCACTACCATGAACATAAACTGTTGCTTCGAACATGTTACTGTGATGAGAAGGCAAGAACTTATATATCATAGAGCTATTCTCCATATCAAGCTTGTCTTACACACCTTCTCCTTTCCTCTGGTATTTCGCTGGCGAAAAGCATATACCTGACTAAACAGAGAACAGACGCAGCTAAAGCGCAAGTCTGATGGCAAGTATGGTTGTCTCCAAAGTCGCGATCTCGCACAAAAGGTCTTATTTGCCGTCTGGAGACAACGCCGACTTACCTGTCCATCGGCGACGGGAGCGTGCGTATGCCATGCATGGACAGGACAACCGGGGCTAATCTACCTAAGTACCCCTTACAAGGTTACATGTTGGATAATATCAAAACCCCAGTGGTAGGGTCTCTTGTGTACCCCTATCCACAGTCTATTTAGCCTAAAGAACCTGGAGGGGGCTTTGAACAGGAAGGCAGACGGCTATTCAAGGTTGAGAACAGGATTTATCAAGCCCCCATAAAGTCCCGGCTCCAATATTCTTATATACACAGTCAAGTAATGTCCTACTATCATGATTCCATTGAAGTTCATCCTCGCTTCGCTGGTGCTTTGTTGAAGTACGCGAGGTCAAAGTGACCAACCAGCCCTCGGTAACTTCATCATGGGTCATAGCCTCCAAGAACCCAAGAACCACAATCTTACTCTCCATGTAAGCTGCTCCTCGCTCCCTTGAAGTATTGCTCTCAGAAGTAACAGGATCCCAGTTTGATGACATCGCTGCGACGGGCGGAACCGGATCCATCTCCTCCTACTCGTGTCTGGCTTTCCGCGGATTCTCCGTCGTAGAGACCACGACGGCGGTAAATCTTGGGCTCATCAAATTAAACTCTACAGACTGCGCCTCCTCATCTCACAGCGCACTCTTCGGCCCTCGAACAGACCATCTGTCGAGACACCGGTTTGAATCCAATATAACCTAACTCCACTCTGCCGGTTTATCCACCTTCAAGGTCTTTCTTTTAAACCACTCGGCGACATCCCGCTAGGCCTATTAGTGAGTATCAACGCGTGGGAAATTGTGGACTGGGAGGCGCGCAATGTGTACACTTATTGGACGCCGTATAAACAAGGTGGGCATCAGAGGATGAAGCGAATAGAGTTTGATATCTTTGGAGATAATGGGCGAGGACGGAATGTAAATATGGTTGAGATCTTTGCGGCAGTTTCCGGTGGGGATGAGAAGTGGGATGTTTGCGTTAATGACTTGTGGATGGAGGTCCTAGAGGGGGAGGGACAGCTGCAAACAGAAGCCGATTCGGTGCGCCGGGAATAGATCACCTTGATTATAGTTTGAGGGGTTATGCTGGTAGTAGTTAGTGCTTCGCGACATACTCAAGGCTGACGATAGGAAGTGGAGGGAGAAACATGTAGCTGTATTCCAGGGGAGAGACGCCTGGTTCCCATTCTCTAGAAAGCCTTTTTTATGAGCTTGCCGATGCCATAAACCCACTTGTCTAACTGAATGAAAAACGTTCTGCAACTGTCTGCGCGCCTATGCCAGGAGCTGACCGCGATTTTGGTGCCTTTTTCTACCCCCCCTTCCCAGTGACGATATACTCTGATCCTAGATTGCGTGGCTCCTACATAGTTTGGTTAGTTTCTGGCAACTTTCGCGTCGTGGCCGGGGCAAGGGGCTCATGGGCCATATCATCCAACCTTCAGATAGTTGCTTCAGCCAAAGGCTTCCCGAACAAGACAATCGGCTGCGTCTTGCTATATTTCGCGATATCCTCCATGACCTCGCCACTCTCGGGCCCATTAAATGCCTTCCTAGCCCCCTCTTCACTCTCCCAATAACTGTCGCAGCGGACCGCGTAAACGGGTTTACCGCCCCGAGGATCAACGTCGAATTTCGTCACGGACCAGCCCGTCATACCGTACTTATTCCATACCCTGGCGCACAGAGGCATATGCTCGTTGAGGTAGTACTCCAGGTCGAAATCGGTGTCGTCTTCGACTTTGTAGAGGATGGTGGTGACGTAGGACATGGTGGGAGGGTAGGGTGGAGCAGGTTTTTTATTGGCAAGGAGAGAGAAAAGTTCGTGATGAATGCAGGCTGTAGTAAAATCAAAGACTGCCAAGGGGGGTGTTCTGTCAGCTTTAAATAACCAAGACAACACTGATGTTCTGACTACATGCAGGTATTCCATCGGATGGCCCCCGACAAACATCGCCATCCGGGGCATATCCGATCGTATTGGCGCTCTTACCCTATCCGCATACGAATGTATACGCCTCAAAACGCCCGGTGAAAGCTAAATCTGACCAGGAAGCCCTGGCTGAATACAATTAATCCTGAGGCAAGGCTGAGCGACTTATATTAACACTCAAGCTGTCTTTTGAAAACGTGGCGAATCGCGGAACGGCCTGCTGATTAGGGCGGATCAAAGTCGTCGCCGTTGGATGGAAAGCGGAAGGGAACTGTTACGCCGACCGACATTGCGTGGCGAGGAATCACGGCGAGAAGTTGCCTTGATATGAGGTTAATATAGTGGCCGGGGCCCCCGGGGAAGATTGATACTTGTTTTTTTTAGAGTAGTAGGGGTTAGTTCGCCATATCCACCTCTGAACTGTCTATTGCTTTGGAAGTTGAGCCCTGCGCAGCACTAATTACAATGTCCAGAAATCGGCTGATGGACTTCTGTCACAGACATCTGCTGGTGTTGGAAGGGTTCTTGTTAATGTAACAACCGAACCACATACAGTCCTTGGGCTCGAGCTGGTGTCTATGTCTTCGTAAAAGAGACCATGGAGGGGAAATACGCCCATAGTCCGCCCAAGATTCCGGTTGCCGGCCATGCCATTGGGACTCTCCTAGTTCGAGACTGGAACTACTGGCGGCCGAAAACCCAGATAGACCGCGATGAATGGTAAGAGGAGGAAGGGATGGGGAAAGGCTCAAGATTTAGACCTAGAGAGTATGTTCCATCCTGGATTGACAATTGCGCCTGGCAGGCTAGCTTTCCAGTACACTAGAATGACCAGTATGACTGATAAGGCTTGCCAGCGAGGCGCTAAAAGACATAAACGAGCTAGCTATACTGTAATTAGAAAGACAGCGGAAAGCCAAAAACATCCACAAAAGAGGAGACAATATATAGCTATACAGTAAGTAGCAAGACGGCCGGAAACTAAAAACATGAACGAAAAGCAGACCAGATCCAAAAGACCGGACAATACACAACAACCAGAACCAGACAGAAAAGTCTGAAACGGGAATCCTAAGCTCCGTCCTCACTCCCATCAGAGAAAGACACCAGATACTGATCTGCAACACACTCCGTTAGCCAAACTACCAAACAGACACAAAGAAGGGGCAAGGGGATACTAACAGAACTCTCCAACAGGGGACCTCCACAACCCCCGCTGCTTCATCCCCGCCCTCACAAACAAATCCCCCATGATGCGAGGCCCATACTTCCAGCTCTCAAAAAAGTCCACCACCTCCCCGGCCCCAACACTCAACCCCAAGGCCGCACATTCCACATCGCGAAGCGCCCGAATTGCAAACCAATGCCGCGGCGGATCCTCGCCCGTGCGATCCTCCACCGCCCAGTCGCTATCATGATACCACTCCGCACACAGTAGCGCATTCGACGCCCGCAGGCCGCCCCGGATGAACCCCTCCCAGACCCCGCCTGCATCATGGTACATGCGCTTCAGCTCACATGGAGAGTTCGCGCCTCGCGCGTCCATGCCGATGAGCATGAGGTCTGTTGTGGGGTTGAGGACCTCGCGCCAGGGCGCCATGCGCGCGACGGCGAGGGGGAGCTCGTCGTTGCCGAACATGGAGCCGAGGGAGAGGATGCATTTCGGGGTGGGGATTGCGCGTAGCCATAGGCGGGCGTCTTCGAATGTGCCCCAGAGGCCGTGGAAGGTGATGTGCGTGTAGGACTGGTGCGAGAGGAAGGCCATGCTGCTCGATAGGGCTTCGTAGCTCAGGTCGAGGGCGTAGTAGGTCACTGGGATTTTGAGGCGGTTGAGATGCATCAGGAGGACGGAAGGTTTGCGGATGTCTCTATACCCATTCGTTCGTCCGTTAGCTTGGGATATATAAAAGGGGGGAAAGGCGAGCGAGGGAAGGAAAGCTAGCTCAGCGGATCACTTACCCAGACCCCATATCCACAATTGTGCATCCGGCCGGAATATACTGCGCAATGGCCGCACCGTACTCCTCCAGGAGAGATATCTCATCGCGGGTCTGGTGGTAGTCTGGCAACCAGCAGACCTCTTGCCACAACCGGAGCCCGTCTCCGTAGTAGAACAGCTCCGTGGGCAAGGTGCGCTTCGTCTGGGGTTGGGACTGTCCATGCCCATGCTCATCCTGCAGCAGGAATACTTTTCTCAGTGTAGACTGGATATTCTGTGCGACTTGGCTGCCGCCGATGTCGAGGACTTGACCGATATTCATCGCGGCCGTGGAGGCGTAGGTTTGGTTTGACGGTTGGTAGGAGGGTGTGAAGACCGAAGGCTGATCCTGGGTGGCTCTGAGGGTGTATAACAAGTGGGCACAACTCTTGCTGTGGTGGTAGGCACTGTCAACTGGCGATAGGCGTGTGGAATTCCTCTGAGCAGATCATTCAGGGCAGGAGAACAGCAGCTATTTATCTCTACAGAGCTGGAAGATGAAGAAAAACAACAGCCCCTGGGTGACATTGACACTGTCCAAGGGTAAATTCGCCTCGTGGAAGGGTGATGTACAACCCTGGGTGTTGCCTATCTACGCCATTCTACCAGAGCATCACAGATCTACATCTGAGCCCCGGGTGGAGGTCGTGGGGCTGCCTATCACACCCTCTCAATGGGAGATGGAAGGAGAGGTCACTGGCTAGGAGGTTCGAAAGGCTATTGTAGATGCTATCTGATTGACCTTGAAAGACCTAAGCCTCGATATCGGATGAACCGGCGTTGTTTCCTCCTTTTTCCCTGTACAACTGACGGATATGATAGGTTGAAGGGGAGGGTAGAGGCTCTAGGCAGACTGTTTACTCTTTTCTCTTTCGGAGCCTTCTTTCACATTCTCCTGCCTCTTGTTTTCCTACTCTTTAAGCAGGTTCAGGTGCCTGGCACTTGATATGGGTTGGTGTATACTGGTACTGTAGGAGCTGAAAACATCAAATTGTATACTATTTCTCACAGACTATACAGACCCTCCGTTAATATCAACCAACTGAAGCTCTACTAAGTAAGACTAACCCATCCCACCTTGTCAATCAGGTAAGCTATCATATCCTCCCACCAAGCGCGCCGCTGCCCGATCGGAACAGAGTCATCAAACTCCTCTTCAGATGTTAGCTCCGTGTCCATCCACTCCCAAAGCAGCTGAATACAATCCCAAACGGGCGGAACGCTCTAAAATGAGGGGGAACATCAGTGGCTGTCATATGTACGACTGGGGGCAGGGCCAGGGGTCGGGGAGGGGTTAAGAACTCACCGAGCGACAACTGACAGCCGAGACCACAGTCTTAAACCATTCCCGTGCAGCAGCGCGGTCCTCTTCGCGGAACGCAACCAGTGCCATGATGAAAATGCAAAAGAACGGGGCTTGCGAGGTGAAGAGCGCCCCGCTGCATGGCATGCGACGGACGCAGACGCTCAGAGTGTCTAGTGCGTCTATGACGTCTGGATGGCAGCGCGGTTTCCTAGTAGTTTTCGGTGTTTAGCGGGTGATATTAAAGTAGCAATAATGGGATGGGTAGATTTTTACCTGAAAAACCGGCAGTGTAAGTATATCTTGGCTGCGCATACCCAGGTCTCCCCTGTTAGTTCTGTGACTTTGGTCGCATTGTCGACTTTGCCCGTTGCGTCCAGGATACATGAATCGAGCAAAGCGGCGGTGGTGGGATATCCCTCTGACAGCTCGGACCGTTGACGGAAATCCTGTAACGACTCCTGGATTTTGACAGCAGCGAGAGGCGTGACAACAGACTCAGGATTCTGCCGGCAAATCCGCCAGGTCAGCATTCAAAAGGATTGCTATGGACAAAGAAGAAAGAACTAACCTTCCACATCCGAGCCGCGAGATGTGTTATCTGCGCGTAGATGTGCAGAAGCTTTGGCGAAAGCCCAGTGCCCCCGTGGATGGTGTGGGCTTCACGGGCTGAACCCTCCAACAGCCAGCCAAAGTTGCGGTCGTTGTCACGCAGATTCAGAGGTGTGACAGCAAGCCCGAGGATACACGCGAGCGCAGTCCAATTCGCGTTGGCAGCACGCGCGCGGTCACACTGCACGTTCTCGCGCTTCCAGTAGCGGTATCCGGGGTCCGAATGGTCGAGAATGGCTTTTGCCAAGTGCGCGCCCCTGTACCAGTTGGGCACCTCACCTTTCGGGCGCCGGATTTCCCAGTTCACGCACTTGAGAAAGCTCATTAGCTTCAATACAAGAGAGGGGACCTGGAGAAGCACATACATCATCCACAACAAGTAGGAGTATGGCGGCTACAATGCCATCCCCCTCTCCAACAGTATGCACCTCGGGCCGCTTGAGCGCTGCACCGATGAGCTCTGATGCCTTGCGATAGTGGGCATTTGTTCGGTTGCGGAGGTCGTCTTTGAAGACATAATCTAGCACGTAGGCTCCAGCAAGAGCGAGAATAGCGTGCTTGACCGCGTCCTCGCTCGCCATCATGGATGCAATCTCTGTAAGCCAGAAATTCGTCTTGGCCAGGAGTGTGCGGCCCTGGCAGTACGCAACCAGATCTAATAGGTATCAGTAACAGGCGCAGTCCAGTAAAAGTGAAAGGAATGCCTTACAGAACTTGAGTAGTTTACTGTCCACCTCGTCCAGTTTAACTCCTCGGCCAAAGTCGGGAGGGAGATACGGGATATTGCTGAATGGAGATTGCGACGGACTGCTTGTATCTCTACTGCGGACACTGAGGCCGCCGACGAGGCTCTTTGCACGTTTGCTGCTTCGCTCGTCCAGATCGGCGTTGCGGATGCGGAACTTGATATACCCATTCACGGCGCCATCTTCGGGCATAGCGAGTGCCTTTCGAAGCGTCTTGTGTCGCACAATGGCATTCTCGGAATATGGATTGTCAAGGGTCAGGTCGACGAAGCGCTCCTCTAGAGAGGGCACGTCCGGATACAGTGTCTGCTCAAGCCAGGCTTGTCCCGTGTGGTCCAAGTCGTTGTGCGTGTGGGCGCCAGAGAGGAAGCTCGGCATAGACGCCATCCACGCCGGGCTTCCAAAGGATGGTAGAAAGATGTCCTGGAAAGCGTCGGCAGGCCAGTCCGGCTCCGTGTATTGAAACAGCTCCGGAGGGAGGGCAGGTGCATCAAGAGCAAACATTGACTGATCGGACCAGAGGCTTTGGTCCTGATTCTGGCTCTCGTTGTACATGGATTGCGGATGTTGCTCATACTGATTGGGATTCGAGTTGGTAGCCCGACGGGGATGGAATGGATCTGGGAACGCGTTGTCCTCCCCCCGGAGCCGTTTTCTTGTGACCTGAGTCTGCATCATGTGGTACGACTAGTCGGAGAGAAAACAGACGTTGATTTAGTCCTAACTAGCACGGCGCCAGTTCGCGATGGCAGTATGGAAGTGGAGACACCAGAGGTTTGAGATGGGTCGCTGCCTTTATGATCCTCTTGGTAGGCCGGTCAGACTGTATGAGGCCCAATCAGGCACCGACAGCCTTGCGCAGGAGTCTGGGCGTGACACGCGCCACGCAGAGGGATTCGGTTCCCTGTCGTGATGCTGCAGGTTCATTGGATCCCCTCAGTCGCCCAGGTCACACCAGCCCACACCACCACCTGGCGCTCCGCTTTGCTTCTTCTCTCTTCCCCACGCGGATCGGTCGGGTGTGAGATAATCACACAAGCCCCAGCTACAGGCAGGGGTTCTGGGGCGGAATGAGGCTGATGCACGAACCTGCCGCCCGACGGCGTTTCCCCCTTCGTTCTTCCCCCCTCGTTCTTCCCCCTTTCCTCTTTCCTCTTTCCCCTTCTCTCGTTTGCCTTTCTTGTGGATATCCATCTGAATGTCAATTACTCATCCAACCTGAAGAGTCCACAACAGGTCTCTGTAGCCAGTCAGCTCATCGGAAACACACTCTACGTGGCACTGCCCTAGACATTTTCGTTCACAAGCGATGGCGGATCCGTTTTCTCCTCAGGGCATTCCAAGCCCGACCCTGGTGGCGCTGGTCGAAGATCACAGGTCCAGTCTCCAATCCGTTGCCACACAATGGCCCGACGCAGGCTGCCTCCTCGCCGACATAGGCGAGTATATCGTACGATGCACGATGCTAATGGCGGAGCTCGCGGCCGAGCTTGCCAACGGCCGCCATATAAGGGCGTACGCGGAGCAAAAGATGGATGAGATGAAGCAGGAGACGGATTTTTCCGAACTCGATCATATTGACTATCTTGATACGAAGCATTCGTCGCTCAAGTTTGTCCTGACTTCCTTTTGGTTCTTTAACTCCCTCGTTCCTTTGGGTACACCGTCCAATTTCGCTTGCTCACCTGAAACCTCCCTCTGGTACAGAGATATCGCGTTAGAATTCCAAACCGCCGCTACGATTATCAACGCCCGCTGGCTGAACAGTCCGAAGCCCCCTGAGATGTCGATCCGTCACCAGAAGCGCCCAGCCAATCGTGCTTCCGTCCCTCTCCCTCGCGCAGTATCGCATGCGGCTAGTAGTCCGGGGGCCGAGTACGCCCTGCATCCTACCATGCCCGGCCAACCGGGAACTCGAGATACTGTTCCTCCGATGCCCCAATCCGACACGGTAGAGACAGACACGTCCCCGATGTCTGATGACGCAATCCACGAGTCGGTCCAGGACATTCTAGACACATTAAAGTCACGAGGGAAGGATAACCACGTATGTCCCTGGGGCAACAGATGTACCAAGGGAGGCGTTGGGCCCGATGGGAACGTGGTGGTTTTCGAGCGGAATTCGGCGTTTAGGTACGCTACCCTCTTGCTGCCGCAGAATACTCGTTTGACTTTCTCAAATTATACACTAGAGCGCACTTGGAGAAACACGAGAGACTGTATAGATGTGATTTGCCAAGGTGCAAGAACCGCAAGGGCTTTGCGCGCAGGGACCAGCTGGAGAGGCATCAGAAGACTGTGCCTCATGATTTGGAGTAGATACTGTTCGTATACGTCGGCAGACTCTCACAACGGTCCCTAAAATACGTTCACGGCAGATTTTCTTGCAGTTCGATATACGCAGGTACGAAAGTTGGGCTATGATGTTACAACGAACATACGTTTGAGCAAAATGAAAACATCTTTCCACTGCCTATCAAGAGTAAAAGGTCCAGGCGAAGTACATCAGAGCAGCGAGCTTAAACAGGACCCCTACTCCCTATCTCCGCAATGCCCAGATCGCCGCTTTCATCCTAGGCCGGGTCCGAGTTACCCACAAAGACAACCAAGACAGCAGTATATCTAGATGGGCCAAACTCCTCTGGCGTGAGTAAACGGACACGTATAAAGCAGCCCTCACAAGGCGAAAGAAAAAGAGAGACTCACGCAACAGTAGACGCAAAAAGCTCAAACGGCCCTGCGCGAGAAAACCGCACTACGATCCCCGCAAACACCAGCGTAAACAGCATAATCGCCACCAACCGGTAAATCAGCTTTTGGATTGCCGAAAGCACAACCATTGACGCGAAGAAAAACACCGGGAGAAAGAACACGAGGACGTGGAGAATGATCTCGGCGTATCGATCGTTGTCGAAGAAGAGCTCTTCCTCGGTGCTGTCGGGGGTCGTGTGGAAGAGTTTGGTAGCCTGTATCACCGAAGGGTGGGACAGCAATTGTTAGCAGGAGTACAGCTATACGACCGCCCTTTTCTTGGAAGGATATGTGATCTAGGACTGGGGATGACTAGCTACCCGTGCTATCTTCTGGAATAGTCTCGACTGTTTCCAGCTCTCGATGCGCTGCGCCAGATCTGGTGCCACGCGGTCGCTCCAGCAGATACTTTCGGGCAGCAGGATAGCCCGGTGCTCGAGCGGATCAAGGTTTGCCCATGGTGCTTTCCATCTACCGGCTAGTTCGGACTCGGACATGGAGCCGAGCCTGGCGTCGAGGTATGTCATGTCTAGCGCGAGGGGGATAGAGAGGCGTTGCATCTGGACGAAATCGGATATTGCTCGGTCTATGTATGGTAATCAAATGAGATGAGTGTTCGGGCGAGTCTTTAATCCAGGAATGGGATGGAATCAAGGCACTGACAGTATCTTTCAATCTTCTCGTCTCGCTCGTACCGGCGTTCAGTGTCTGTATCGTTTGAGTCGAAGTCTTCGTCCGCCTGGAGGGATGCTTGCATAGCGAGAATGTTCTGGAGCCCGCGACGGCGAAAGACCCTGACGAGTCCGCTCCTTGGGCACGCGATGAACTCATCGGAGAGACGTTGAAAGGGGTCGGTATCGGATGTTGCCATTTTTTTTGTTTCGTCAAGTTGCGACTCGATATGAGTCACGAAAACGAAGCAAATTCGAGTAGGTTTATAGTTACCAGAGATTAAGCAGGTCAGGAAGTAGATTATACGTATGAATTTGCGCAGATGCCGTGTAAATAGTCCATATTTAAAAGCTAGACCTTTGCGTTCCCCAGCGCAAAGGAAATACTTCACAGAGAGACGCTGCTATAAAAAGAGAGAAGAGAAAACATCGACGGAATAGGGGACGAGGCTATAGATGGCTGCCGAGTTCTGTTTCCCTAGGAGGGCTGTTGCCTCGGTGCTGCGCCTCTTTTGCTGTGCGTGTTGTGGCCCAACCATTTACTCCAGGTTTACAAGTTGAGTCTCGCTACACTCGTAGCCTAGATTTGTTTCCTCCTTTTGTGGCGCTCCCATGATATACGGGATATCGCTCCTTAGCTTTCCGAGAGCGCCAGTATATCGTCCACTCGAGCGAACAAACTCGAGATGCCACCAGTTGTTTGTTTTCTCATTATTACTTACCCTCAATATGCTGAATGCTCGAGACAATGAGCCTAAACTGGGAAATGCGAGAGCGAGCTACATGCAATATACCTTTATTGTCGGTTCTATTTTCTCTCATTGATGTGATTTGCTGTTTAATGATAGGGCTTCAAGAACACATGTGTCCTGACCAGAAAGAGAGATCTTCTCTCTACATACCGTCACATGGCGTCGAAGCCCTAGTTTCCTCATTTCCTGCTTCACTTGAAGGCGTCGTTGACACGGTTGTATTCTGTCAAGGTTTAGGTAGCCATTTTGCGCGTCAACTACTGTCAAGTTACCGGAAAAGTTGATCTGCTCCCTCCAACGACGAGGTATAAACTCGACGCCGCGCTCCCTGAGAAAAGAAAAAGAGCAACCTATACAGCCCGTCTGCGCTGCACTACGAGTCCACCTTGTTGCAATTATTTCAACACCCTAAAACTATCCTTCAAGTATGTATTCGGCAGCTCCTCATCACCCCTGGTCCAGCGGTCACACACACACACACATACCTGGCATATCCGCTCTACCTCAGACACTGACCTCTTCCAAGAAACCTCCAGATATCCACAAAGTATGCAACCACTTGATCTCGAATCTGGCATTGGCCCTTCAAGACGCTCTTCACGGGCGTACTCATTCGCCTCAAACATGTCGTCGTCTATCTTGAAGACTCTGGGCGAGACGATCCGCGACCTATTCATGTCACGAAAAGTATGCCTCCCCTGCAAAAACCAACTCTACTATCATTTAGAGGTCTTTATGCTTATCTAGATGTAGCATCGTGCGTCTGGTGCCAGCAATACCAATGGAACAGGTACGTGCTTCATGTACATCTATTCCGCGTTCAGCGGGCAGCCGGTCTAACGAGCAGAAAGCAGCAGCCGTGGATAGTGGGCGGTCCAGTATGAGATACACGACCTCGTTCAACACGATCAGATATCTACCCCCTAGAAATCAGAAGCACATTGATTAAACTCTTGCTTGGCGTGTGAACGTAGGGTTAGATATGTACGTGCGTTGTAGGGAGAACCGATGGAAAGATATAGTAGCTCATTGCCATGTGTTTCCCGGCCGTATTCATGGCATATATGATATACCGGACGGTGGTATCTAGTACAAGGAAATGAGAGTAAAAACTCTCACATTCCGATGCGCGCACCTATTATGATAATACAGTAACCTTCTCCGGGTATAACCGGGCATTTGGCATTACCTTTTTAGCCATCCAATTACGGCGGCCCCAGTTCCTAGCTGTGTTGATTATATGAAATCGCAACTTTACTCTTCGACTGTGCACAAGCCGTTGGGTAGCGCAGTACATCTTAGAGCGAGAAATAATGTAAGGTCCTGGATAAGGTGTTAAGAGGAGGCAGAGATATCAAAGGTATCATAGGACGGAACAATGTCCATTTACCAGAAGCTCAGGTATGATAGCTCTTGGAATTTTCAAAGTTTTATATCAAAATACTCGAAGAGCACTAAATATTCTACGCTCAAAGACTACTTTGGCCGTTCGAATCCAGGGCCTTGCTTAACGCACGCCGACTAATTGCCCAAAGGCCCAAGCAAAACTAAACACATCATTTTAAATTGATAGCGCTCCTCAGACGTGTTGAAGCGCCCCTTCCACCTCAATATTGACTGCGCTCGTTGAACAATCCAAATGAGATCCGAAGAGCGCACACGAAACGAGATCCCCCCTTTCCCAGGTCAGAACCCCTAACTCAAACATACCCCTTCACATCCTTCAAATCCCTCGACGGTAAATAATTAACACAGTTTCCGCCCTCACTGCTCCGATCCCACGCCCAGCGCCTTGCCAGCTCCTCATCCAAAGTCCCGTTGAGCATCTGCACAACATACTCACCGACATTCGGCAGGAATTTCCAGGCGTGGAACGAGCCGCCGGTTACGATATACAGATTGCGGACCTGCGCGTGCGCAGAGATTATCCAGTCTTGGTTGGGTGTTATTGCGTCCCTGATCAGGTTGGGTCAGCGGTATAGTCGTTATCCCACTGGGGTAATAAAAGGCAGGGAGTAAGAGGGAAAGAGGAAAAAATATCATGCATGTCGGACCTACCAACACATCCGGTACTCATGCGGCTGCAAGCCCTTGATCCACCCGCCGAAAAGCTTCTCCTTCACAGCGGCGATTTCATCCTTCAGGCCTTGAGGCACATCCTGGGACCAGGTTTGCTGCGCCACCCTCGAGGGCGGTACGGAAAACGTCTGGTTTGATCCCTCGTGGTGGACTCGATGTGTGAAGCTCCGCTCGTGCGTGCATTTGATGTATCCGGGCTTGCTAGCGGGGATACACTCGGCTGGTGTTTTCCAACTTTGTTAGCTTAGGATAATCGTATGTGAGAAGGTAAGACTTGGAGGACACATACCTGGATACTCGCCCATCGGATGCACAATGATAGGCGCACTAGCAAGCTTATGCCTCTCCTCCTCTGGAACAGTGAAGCTACACATGACAGAGGCCGCAGCAACCATGCGATCCCCAGAGTGGATTTCCGGCTTCTGCGGCGCACTTTCCGCGAGAACCCACGGTGTGTACGCACCCGTGCAAAGGAGGACTCTATCCGCAGATATCTGGCTGCCATCCGCCGTCACGACCCCCGAACACGCCCCGTCGTCACCATCAAACTCCACGCGCTCGACAGCAGCCTGCACATACCTCACCCCCAAATCCACTGCCGCCTGGATAACAGCGCGCAGCGCCCCCTCCGCATCGCCCCACCCCGCCGCCGGATTCCACGTACACTTCGTAACCTCGCTCCAATCGCCCTCGCGGAAGACGCCATCAAAGCGCGCCTGCGCATCATGCGCATCCAAAAGAACGGCGGGAGAGTTACCCTTGCCAAGGATGCTCTCGTACCCATCGACAACAATCCGCCCGGGTGCCTCGATGCCCGCGAAGATGATGCCGGTCTGGTGGAAGTAGGGGGTGAAAAGCGGGTCGGTGCGCCAGAGGGCTTGCGCCTCGAGGGCGAGGCGCATGTACATGGGGTCCTCGTACTCGGAGCGGATGATCTTGTTAAGGTCGTGGGCTGCGGCGGAGGGGCAGGGGAAGGGCGTGCGGTCGACGAGGGTGATTTGTGCTGTTGGGTCGGCTTTCTTTAGGGCGAGGGCTGTTGAGGCGCCGAAGCAGCCGGCGCCGACTATGAGGTAGGTTGGTGAAGTCATTCTGTGTTTCCCTTTTTTTTTCCTCCTCTTCACCGGAGTTGATGGCTCAATGGGAAAAGAGAGAAGAAGGTCGGACTGAGGGTTGAGATGTTAGTTGTAGTAGTTTGCAGCGCTCTCATAAATAGCATTCCTTTATTCCTTCCTTTTGGTTGCACCAATGGCACGATGCTGATCTCTCATCTCTCTTTTCTCTTTTCTCATTCCTCGTTCTGAGTGCCTAGTTTTCTCTTTTCTCGCTTTCTGTCATCCTGCAGTGCACGGACTTAATGTGCTGCATTATTACTACCCCGCCTCACGGCCGACTGCCCACCTTGACTTCGAGGCAAATAACTGGCTAAGCACAACCCACGCAAGCTTCTCCTGACCCACAGGGTCCGCCATCCGTCTTTTATTCTCGTCAAATCAAGCGAATACGGGAAGTCAGCCGCAAAACCCTCCCGTAGCCTTGTTCCCCCAGAGAAGTTCTACAGTCTCGCTGCTGATGGAAAGAGAAAAGCCTCACTGGGGATACCTTGCACACTCGGGGTCATGAGGATCACACCATCTGCACTGTGCGGGACATTTGACCCCGACTCGCAGCACGGATCCAAACCTCCCCGAGTTCGACGACGAGCCGCTGAGCGCGCGGAAGTAACTAATGGCCAACGGCGCCGAGCGTGTCCAGCTTGTACTGATCTCCCACATCCAAACCAATACCTGCCGACCGGTAATGTGGTTTGACGCGTGCAGATGATGATCCTCTAGTAGCATTTCCCATTCCAAGCCGCATGAGTCAACCACACGTGATAGATGCGGCCTCGTTAATCGCGAAAGATATTCGCCGCGACCTCAACTATATAACAGGAAACTGACATGGATGAATAAAATAGACTTCTGCTTCACTCTCACAAGTATGTAGATATATCTTTTGGAGGATCTGTCTGAAGCACGGATGATCCACTATACCCTGCATCCGTCTTTGGATCTCCCTATTTGGTCTGAAAGTGACAGTATGAAACAACTGATCAATAGCCAAGACTGCTAATAGTCTACAGGCTTCCGTATCATCCTCACATTCGGACAATCTAGAAAAGAGATGATTCTTAATAGAATCTCTCAAGGAAGAGACACAAGACGCCGCGTGGTACTACAGATGCTGCAAAATTGATAAAAGAATCCACGGCAGTCTTCTCGATAATATTAATTAGGATCCATTGTGTTGTCGTCGAATCTGGAATTTGTTACTGTTCGGGGACGACGTGTAGGAAAAAGCAAAGAAAGGAGGGGCACGCGATTGGGAACAGTAGTCAGCAAACAAGTCATGGAAGCAAACAAGCTCTTCTCTTTAGCTTTTAGCTTTAGCTCCTTAAACTAGCAACCAGATGCCTAGCAAGATTCTAGCGCCACCATCAACATTAGCAACTGTTCAACAAGCCATGGCAATCCAAATATCATTGGATCATGCAGGCCGTGGGGGTCTGTATCCGATCACGTGCAGTACGTTCTAAGGAATCCATCGAACCAAGCTGCTGCTGCTGCCCGCGCGTTGTGCGTGGTCGCCAAAGTCAAGAAAGATTTCAACCGAGTAATCATCCGTCCGGGCCCGTACCCATGGCTGGGTAACCTGCTGCTGACTCGTACCCAAGTAAGTGTCAATGGCCAGTGGTAGTCTGTTGGGGCTTAGCTGATATCAGTTCATAATTGCTATGACACTTTTCCACACGGCCAAATAGGCGTTATAGCAACCAATGACATCTTCAATGAGGATATACTCCTTACATTCAGGTAACTCTTTATCTCTTCTCTCATTCTCCTAATATTCTCCAAAGTTAATACACAACTCGATACTATAGGGACCCGCATCGCCATCGCCAGCGCAAAAAGTTATGACACGCAAAGTTCTCATGCTTGTTCTCGGTGCGTCACAGCAGCCAGCTCAACCCCTTTCTCAGCCGTATCCTCCGAGTCGCCGACAAGATCATCAGGGGTATACTTCCCAAACTTCCTCAGACTCGCCCCCTCATTAAACAACCGATCAATCTGCTCCAGTGACTTGCCCCTACACTCAGGAACACAAAAGTACACAAACCCAATCGCCAGCGCAAGGATCCCCGCAAACACGAACCCAACCCTGGACTGAAGCCCCGCGTACTCGTCATACAGCAGGTACGGAATGCTGAAGCTCACGGCGAAATTGGTGACAACGTTGACGATGGACGCGGTGCGCTGCGAGGCGTCTCGGAGACGGAGGGCGGGGATTTCGGTCGTGATGACGTAGTTGAGAGGTGCGAAGGCGAAGGCGTAGCCGGACGAGAAGAGCATGAGCATTGCGATGATGCCGGATTTGATGCTGAAGGTGGGGTTGGGGACTGTGCCGAGGGCGCCCATTGTCACGATTGCAGAGAACATCCAGCCGGCGCTTGTGAATAAGAGGGGACTGCGTCAGTGTCTGGTTAGCCTGGTCCAGTATTTACTCTAGGGTGCGAGGCGGATGTAAGAACTCACCGCCGGCCGAGTCGATCAACCAGGTACAGGCCTGTCGAGGCGGCGCAAAGGTTGATGATTGATACCACAATCGTCATGGTGAACGGGTTGACCGTGCCAATGTCGCGAATGAAAATGGCACCGTAGGTAGAGGCGAAGGCTTGCCCGGTAGCCTGCTGGAAGAAGTTAATGCCAACAACAACCGCCGTGCGCTTGAGGTTATTCCCCTGGAAAATTTCAATATATCGTCCTTGTTCGAGTTCTTGTTCCAGCGCGTATCCGAGCGCCGCAAACTCCTCATCAATTTCGGCCTCGGTCTTTTTCCCCTGGAGGAGTTTTCCGAGATTCGCGCGTGCTTCTGCGGTTCGGTTCTTGGTGAGGAGCCATCGGGGGGACTGGACACAATAGGGTGTTAGCGTGGGACATGTCAAGTAGTGAGAGTCTCGGTTTACCTCTGGGATAAAGAAGATGAGAACCATCACAATCGTGGGAATGACGAAGAAGAGGCCATATGGGACTCGGAAGGACTTATTTCCAGACAGAGTACTCGTGCCTCTGCAGACGCAGCTGACGATTAGGGAGCCCATCTAGGAAGGTTAGATGCGTGGGGGATGCATTTGGGGGACAGACAGAGGGAATGTAAGTACCATCAAGCTAAACTGGTATGATCCGACAGCGAACCCACGAACATCTTTGGGCATTATTTCGGACTGATAGAGGAACCACAGCTAGCTCCATGCCGATATAAATGTCTAGACGTGCGGGTTTTAGCGCTGGCAGCTTCGTGATGAATGCAATAGACGCCCCGACTTACAACTAAGGATTCTAGTTGCCATGATCTGCTGCTTGGTAGTCACCATGACGGCCATAATGGCTGGAACAAGTGCCCACGCACTCATCCCAAACATGCACCATCGCCGACCCCATCGCGCGCTGACCAAGCTGCCGATGATCACACCCGCGCCGAAGCCAATGTAGTTCAAGCTATTAAAGAGCGATAGCCATGACGGTGAGATTTTGTACTTGCCGGTGGCTGTATCCCAGTCGCCAAACTGCGCCTGAAAGGCTTCCATGGCTTGGGTGTTGTTGTAGGCGGCATTGTCGAAGCCGTAGTTGAAGGTCGAGACGGAGATGACGGCAAAGGCAAGGGCTAGATGGCGGTTGAAGTGTTTGAGGATCCGGTTGTTGGACAGCATGGTGTCGTGGTTGCTCTTGAATCAGTTCAAGGGAGGCAATAGAACGAGGTTGCTGCTTGAAAATTTTGACTCGGCCAGGTGATTGACGGGACGGAGAGGGGGGCCAGCTGCCTGTTTATATGCGATGAGGGTCGAAGGATCGGAAATGTCCAGTCAATGGCTATTCCCAGCAGACTGGGACGCCATGACCAACGGAAAGTCTTGTCGGTGCAGACTTGACCCTGAATGATGGGAGCAGACAGTCGTTGTTTCCCCATGGGCACCAGGCGAAGTTGGGGTACGCGGCGGGGAGGCCAGCAGCAAACTTGATTGGCTCGGGTGTCGGTCCGCAGCAACCATCGCTACCCGAGCGACTCCGAGGGATAAATCCTTTCCATTCCCCCCGACTTCCTCGTCCGCTCCTGCACCCTCACCAGCCTTCCTGAGTACTGACTGGCCAGTTTCACCATGGGCGATAATCCAAGTCGAGATCCGTCACGCGCGCGCATCCGGAAGCCATCCGAAATCTGCGCTCAGTGTCGGAACCGCAAGGTAAGCGAGTCTTCGTTAAAACTTTCCGGTATCGGCCGCTCACTCACCAGGTGCGATGTGATGGGAACCGACGGGGATGCGATAACTGCGGGCGTCTACGGTTTGAATGCTCGTTTGTGGCGTTGCCCACGCGCCAAAACGAATCCCCGGAGCCTCTCGAGAGAAGGCGTGTACGGAGAGCTTGCGTTTCCTGTCGGGAGCGCAAGCTGAAATGCTCCGGGCGCTTCCCAAAGTGTTCGCGGTGCGAGGAGCGAGGTCTTGCGTGCCGGTACCCGGACTCTGGGAGGGTAACCAGTAGCGATCCTCAAGGGGCCCAGACAGCGCCGCTGAGTCCACCCTTGCAGCAGGCCCAGAATTCGAGCCAGTCACCATTACCACCTGCTCAGACTGGAGCTGTTGCGCAATCAAGAGATAAGGCACTTATTCATGAACCCAGTCGCTCATTGTAGGTCATTACCAACCCATAGTATCGCAGCTAATCTTTGTCGAGGGAGTCCCAAATTGGCAAACAGGCCATCAAACAGCACATAGAAGCCTTCTTTGAATTCGTCTACCCTCTGCCCTGTTGCGGCTTCTTTCATCGAGCAAGCCTGCTTCAAAGCTGGTCCAAAGGGGATCTTAGCCCACTGGTTCTCCAAGCAATATGCGGCCTGACTTCGCGCTTCATCCACCGGAACAGCCCAGAGCACCACAATCTGGCGCAGAAATGGATCGAGGAGACCGAGTCCCGTCTCCTCTCACGCCTCGGCCATCCCACAGTCTCCGATATCGAGGCCTGGCTACTTGTGATACTAGACCATTGTTTCTCGCGGCGGGTTAGTAGAATGCTCATTTCGATCTCGCTGGCTGCCCGGCTTGCATACATCCTTCGCCTCAACTATGAAGATGATCGACAACCCTTTTTGATACAGGAGCAGCGAAGGCGGCTGATGTGGTCCATCTTCACCATGGATACGCTGTATTCCAGTGGTAAAGCGGAATTCACAGCTTGTACGATGGAAACTCTCTATATCCGACTGCCCTGCAACGAAACATCTTTTTCGATGGACATCCCTGTCTCGACTGAAGTGCTGGCTCCACACTCCGAGTCTCACGGTGAATCCGCCATTGGCCTACTGGGGTATTGCATCCGCGTACTAGAAATCCGCGACCGTGTTCAGAGGTAGCGATCTCATCTCCAGGCGAATTGCTAATGTACTTGGGCGGCATGCTAACTTTTTGGTTCAGGCTAACGCTCACAATCACAAACCACCGCAAGCCCCTAGAAGAATGCCTCGTTGCCGTGAACGCTCTCGAGAACGAGCTGCAGCGCTTCCACTCCTCCATCCCCGCCCGCTACCGCTTCAACACCAAGACCTTTTCCCTCCATGCCTTCTCGCCCTCCCGCACCCCCTTCATCATGCTCCACGCCTGCTAGCACCAAACCCACTGCGACCTCTTCCGCTTCACAATCCCGGGCTTCCGCGAGGGACTCCCAGTCTCCGAGATATCCCAGCTCCCGCCGGACTTTACAACCTCTTCCCGTGAAAAATGCCTCTTCCACGCCCTCTCCGTGTCGCGAATCCTCGAAACGCCCAAGGTCGTCGGTGGCGGCAGCGTCGACTTAATTAGCGACCCCGGTCTCGCAATGTATGCGTTTCACTCTGCGCGGATCATCTCGAGGCTTGGACAGGCCCCAATGGGGAGTATGCCGCAGAGCGAGCTGGTTGTGAGGTTGGGCGCGTGCGCAGAAGCCCTGGAGGAGCAGGCTGCCATTTTCCCGACGGCGACGATTTTGAGGAACGGGATTGTAGACCTGGTTAATGATGCGCAGAGGCAGCAGGATGAGCCGTATTCGGGCTCATCCATTTGGGAAGAGGAGGAGAATGAAAATATTCAGCGGGAGCGGGAGAGCGAGATTGCGCGTAGTAATGGGGGTCGTCAACAACCTGGCCGACGAGAGATATACTCCAAGCACAGCGTGGCCGACGTCATTCGTAATATTCATTTCGAGGCTGGAGACGGCAAAGATGACCACCAATCTAGCGGTCACAACACGACGATAGAGGTGGATGGATCCGATCCCGCGGACGAGAGAGAACGTCTGAGTGTGCAGTCGGCACAATACGAGCAACAAAGACGATCGATCGTGCCAGGTGTTTTTGAACCGCACTCGAGGGATTTTACGGGCTACTCAGGAGATACTGCTGGGTATAATCAGGGCTTCTCGGGGCTTGGGTTTGACCCACGCTATGACCCAGGACAACCAGATTTGTTCATGGACTCATTTTGGCCGCTGATATGTCAAGACTGGACGGTGCCAGATGTCAACGGGGCGATCTAAGAAGGATAGCCACGTAGATAATAATATGTGAGATGTAATATACCACGTAATGGGCCAATTGTCTAGGGGTCTATTCGTTGTTGCCTTGATTACTGTACAGCTAATTTCGACAATTACAGCCCTCTCTATAGCCCATCCCAGCAAATGTCATTATCCACCGTAAACCCCGCCTCCAAACAGCAGCTCGAAGCCACAACAGAAGCTGTATACATGCCCGCTTCACAGAGCCAGCTATCGCTCTTCTCGTCCCAAACTGCTGTGCTGTACTTGTCGACAGAGATTATCACCGGTGCACTTTGACCGGGCTTCAGGAAGACTTTCTGGAACCCGACGAGTGTCCTACGCGGCCTCAGGAACCTTGACTTCTTCCCAGGTAAAGCGCTCTTGAAGGAAACGTACATCTGGACAACTTCCGCACCTGCGATACTTCCGGTATTCGTAAGATCGACCAAGACGTCGGTCCCAATCATCCTAATGTTTGAGATTTTGAATGTTGTGTAGCTCAGGCCATGTCTGGAAATTGTCAGCAAGGCGTAGACACGCACTCAAAAGGGAGATGTAGCACACTAACCCAAACGGAAACGCCACCTCAATGCCACGGGCCTCGAACCAGCGATGGCCAACAAATACATCTTCAGCATAGTAGATCCGGCCATTGTCACTCCCAAATCTGAGAAACGTCGGACCGTCCTCTAGGCGGTTTGGAAACGTCATCGGCAGCTTCCCGCTGGGATTCACCTTGCCGAATATAACATCCGCAACAGCGTTGCCAGCTTCGTTGCCCCCGTACCAACTGTGCAGAATTGTCTTCGCCTTGTGCCGCCAGGGCATGGCGATTGGGTTCCCGGCTTGCGTGACCCCGATAGCGTTGGGATAGGCGTCTAGCACGGCTGAGACGAGGTCGTCGACGTGTGGTGAAAGGGACATGGACTCTCTATCTATTCCTTCTTTCTCCAGGTCCGCGTTGAAACCGACGACGACAAAGACCTGCTTGCATCTCTTTGCGAGTGCCACCGCCCGACGGATTCCCTCAGCGGGCTCGAGCTTCAGACAGCCGCCCAGCCGGCACGCCCCTCCTGGCACAGATATAAATCCTCCGGCCACCTTAGATGTCAATGCGCTGCCTGCCTCGACACGGAGTCGGTACGTGCGACCCGCCACCATCTCATAAGTCCCACGCTTCTCGGACGAGCCGTGGCCGAAGAACATACCCCCGTGAGCTTGCTCAGACTCGTTGTCTATGACTAGATGGTCGTCAATGTACAGCTTGGAAGTGCCGTAGCTGGCGAGTCCAAACTCATAGCACCCGTCGACCTCCGGCTGGTAGTCGGCGCGCATGGAGATATAAAACACCTCGTTCTTCTCGGGATGAGTATAGTCCATGAGCTGGTATGTAGTGTCAGGGATGTTCTGGTAGTCGAAATGCTTCCTACCTGGAACCGAGTCCGGCTCATTATAGAAGGCGATCGAGACACCTGGCTGGCCGGACTCGTCGGTCACATGGTCACCTGTAAAATAAGGGAGTAGTATGTGTCCGAACACACCAGGCTCAAAATGGATCTTTGCGCCCGCGGGGAGCTGGGCCTGGATCCCCTGGAAAACGGAGCTTGTATAGTACGGTCGCAGACTCGCGCTTCCACCACCACATGCAGCAGGGAGTTTGGCATTGGGCCCGATAATCGCAACGTCCAGGCAATCCTCAGCCTGGAGGGGAAGAATGCCTTCAGAGTTTTGTAAAAGGACAATGCTCTCACAAGCGAGACGCCGGTTCAGCGCGCGGTCCTCTAGCGAGTCACGCGTCGTCTCCTCTAGCGATACGCGTGAATTGGCCGTGTTGTTAACAAGCTCAAGCACCTTTCTCGCTCGATCGTCTATCGTCTGTTGCGAAACTTTTCCTGTACCCACGGCAATTAATGTTCTTGCGCCGCGTTGCTTGGAAGGACCGGGCATCTCGAGATCCAGGCCAGCGTTCAGCGACTCTATGCATCCATACGTGCCGAACCTGGCATGGCAGGTTAGTAAGGAGCCGACTAATGTTTCACAATCCACAACGTACCAGTCGCTCATGATCAGCCCATCATAACCCCACTCCCGCCTCAGCACCTGATCCAACAGCTTCTGGTTCTCAGACACATGCGTCCCGTTAACCTTGTTATAAGACGCCATGATAACCCCTGGTTTCCCATCACGCACAGCAATCTGAAACGGCTTCAGATACACCTCGCGCAACGCTCGCTCAGACATACACACATCAACCGAAACCTTCATTGTCTCCTGATCATTCGCCACAAAATGCTTCAGCGCCGCGACCGTCGAGCCCCGACTCTGCACACCCCGAATAATCGCACCGGCCAAAACACCACTGAGCACCGGATCCTCCGAGAAACTCTCGAACCCGCGCCCGTTTAGTGGGCCGCGCACAAGATTCACCGTCGGGCCCAGCCACACGTGTGCGCCTTTTGCTTCGCATTCGCTCGAGAGCAGCTGGCCGGCGCTGTATAGTAATTCGGGGTTCCAGGTTGCGCCGAGGCCGGTTCCGCAAGGGATGCAGAGGGCTGGCACGGGGTTGAAGAAGCGGCTGCCGCGCGCGCCGTTGGGGCCGTCGGTGCATTTTATGCGTGGGATGTTGTGTGATGGGAGAGGGGTTGTGTGCCAGAAGTCGGAGCCTATATAGAGATTTAGCTGCGCACGAGGGCGAAAGTGAAAAAGCTAAAATGGTCATTCAGTTGGAAGGGAAGCAAAAAGGGTACGAACCGGAAAGCAGAGAAACCTTCTCTTGTAGACTCAGCGACTTGAGAGTTGCCTCGACGTTAATTGGGGCCAGTTGGCTGGCATGCATGTTTATTGCGGTTCCGTTAAGGAGAGACTGAACTGAGCTCAGCTTGGCGTTGGTCAGATATCCGCCACACGAGGATGGGTTGTTGCGGAAAACTCTATGCGCTTCTGGCGGTCTATCATAGCAATTTCGTAGCCAGAGGTGCTTATAAGCATCACAAGGTTTATCGTGCCACCATCAAAATGCAGCCTCGGAAGCATGATCGGATGTCGGGCGGAGTTGGGCCCACTCTTCCCCAAGGCCATCCATGAACGTTTGCCGCAGCCATTCCGCATTAGCTTGGAGATTCGAGTGCTGAAATTCTTTGGGACAGGCTGCGAGCTTAGAGGCCAATAATCAAATGCGCATGGTGCTGGACTCCATAGGACCTCGTAGAGCCTAGTAGATAGCCGAGCTTTAATAAGTTATCTAGACCATATAATAATAGTGAGCTAGATAAACTAATATTATTAACTACCTTACTAGTAATCTAAACTAATATAATATAATACCTAATAAAGACACCTAGGGCATAGTTAACTTATTAAGTAGGTTTATAGTCTTAAAAATAAACTTAAGGCTAAGACCCTAAAGGCTAAAGCCCCGGAGCCTTTTAATAGTACTAGGTTAAAGCTTAGGTACTAGCTTACTTAAATAATAACCTATATTAATATTAATAAAAACAAGTCTAGAAAAAAAAGTGCGAGCCAGAGTTAATATAACTGCGGATAATTATAAAGGTCCCAGGCCTGTCTAAGGTTTGCAAGTAGTGTGAAAGGTAGTAATGAAGGTAGATAGCTTGTTATAATAGCTTAATCTTAAGAATAAGGATCTAATAGTAGATTAAAAGGTTAGAATTAACCCTTTATAAGTAGAGGAAGTTCTCTATAGGCTAACCTACCAGCCAGATAATCAGGGCAATATCAGCATTGGACAGGCGCAGATCAATATTTAGAAGATGTTGCACCAAGAACTCTACGGCTTCCCAAACCAGAAAGTAGCTTTTACTAGCGTCATAAACATCCAGGAGGCAAGGAAAGCTTGAATATTTATATTAATTAATAGTCTTGATCCGCGACTCAATAAATGATTGATCCATCTTCAAGTACTAGACATGGACAACCCGCTTTTTATGCCCGCGGTATCAGGCCAAAGTAATGTCTTGACCATAGAATGCTTCTGCCCTCGCTTTATAGTGTTCCCAAGGGCTTTAGTCATACAGTAGACTTGGCAAAAAGGTTCATGTGCAGTGTTCGCCCGTTTCCCCAGTCAAACAAATAATTTTAAGAGATCCATTGTGGATTCGCTAGTGGGATCGGCCCATATTATACACCAGTGTTTATTTCCGTACATGAGGGTTTGTCAATGTGAAAGCAGATGTGACGAGACAAGAAAGTCGATCGACTAGGTGGTACTTTTAATGACAAGTTTCAAGCGTTCACGAAAATTATCTGGACGTTTTGTCTCGTGATCCGTTGGCGTGGAATAACGGCTCAAAGCTGTCAGATGATTTTATTTAGAGCAGCAGCATGACAGAATCCATGTGCCAAGTGGGGCGCCGCCTGCTAAGCAAATAATCACAGCCCAACTCGAAGCCTAGCTCAATGTCATACCCTTACCATAGACGATCTATACAACCATTTCCACAACAAACCCTCCTCGTTTACATTAACTGACACTAACTACCACCACTCGGCCATATCACAACACAAGCAAGTCTCAACTGCAACAAACGCACTATCAAATTTTCTGCTCTCCGCCCTTCCAGCATTCGCAGGATTTCTGTCCGATATTCAGAATGGAGGATACAATTATCGCCTATACACAGAAAGTCTCAGGAGGAGGGCGAGGATGTTCTCAGCCAAAACCCGGCAAAAGACAGTGGCCCACGTCCTGGCGGCCGGCCATAGACTAAGAAGCGTTACAGGAGATATAGAGATAGGGACAGTCTTTAAGCTTTTTCAGCATTTTTATAAGGAGAAGAAGGTAGGAAGTGTAAGTTAGACAACACAACATGGGGTAGTGGAGTACCCCAGCCTCTTCACAGGTTAAAGTGGAATCAATCACAGGCCTATCAGGCGAGGCTCAAAGGTCGCCCTCAGGAAGCTTGGATCATCGAATAATGGACACATAATCCTGTATCTGGAACAAGTAGTTACCTGCATATCGCTTCATTGCGAGGGGGCAGCGTATGAATACACACACACTCTCTCTCTCTCTCTCTGTACAGTGAGCGCGCTTGAGGAAGGCTGGGAATTTATCCTTGACTCCGAAGGCCCGCAGAGTGATAAGAACCATATTTTCGCCGTGAATTACCTCGCTTTTCCTATCGTGACTAATAACAATGATTATTGGTTTACAGTTATCGTGTCAAGCCCCGGTGGGCTTGCCAGTGGGGAGACGCCTATGGTGTATATTCTAGACTCTTCCTGGACTGATTAGAAGAAGGAGAAGCTCTATCAGCCTATGAAACATATCATTATTAGAGCTATGGGTAGTTTAAACGCAACCCAGAGGGGCATGATTCGGTTCTATAAACCCACAGAAGGGACGCTTCCCTAATAGTCTAAGCAGTTATGCGGCTACTACCTGATGTTATACTTAGAGCTTCTGGCCGCTGATCCAGATGCTCTAGTAACAAGGGTGAGGGATTTCAACACTACTAAAACCAGGATGGATTATCTATTTGAGCCTGGGAAGATGGACGGCGAACTAGTTAAGCGATTTATGGAGCTAATTAAAGAGTTTAAGCATGCTAAACAGAAGCAGGGCTGCCTGGTTACTGTGTCTAGTCGTCCGATATTTAATGGTGTATGGGGTACCTGGCACGCGATATAAGCTTAGTTTGAACAGGAATTCGCAGTGGCCGACATGAGAGAAATTCAAATTGATGATAAACTGAAAAGTAGAAAACAATCTGCTTAATCTACTCTAAAAAACCCCCAGGACCAGAAGGCTCTGGATATTGACTCTCCCAAAACTCTGCTCACGCAGGAAACTCCGGCCACCGTGTGCAGGGAACTCAGCGACCACAATCACGTGGATTTTCTCCGAACTGATTCCAACTTGCTGCAGATTGAAGGTGGCTGGTAGGAGCCTCTCTTAACGCCATCACTGCTCTTACGCAGATTCATGCAGTGGCCCTACATGATGGGTTTTATTAAAGTAGCGAAGGTCCAGGCACAGCAATAATCGCTAAGGTTAAACGTTTACTACATTGCTTCTACAAATGCGTCATTGCTTCTAAACCCACAGTTGCTATTCCTAGTATTATGCCGCTTTCGTCTCCAAATGTTGCTCGCTATGACTCTGGACTCAGTTATGTAGTACAGAATGTAGCTCACCACCCATATGATCCCTTTGAATATCATTTCCCGCTTTATGTCTCCCATTCTCCGTCTGATATATATAGAGCCAATATTGTGACTGATTTAAATACTGGTCAGAACTTCTCTTATTTGTTAATTTTTATCTTAGTGGGGATATAGTTGGGCCATTTACTATCGACATCGAAGGCATAAGAATACCTTAATATTTTAGCATTTGCATGCCAGGGACCAAGCTGCTTTGCGTAGTATGTGGGGCCAAATGATTCGAGATGAGAACTAATCCTAAAAGTCATTCTAGGGACCTAGTATGACTGGAAGCGTCCTAGAATGTATGCAAACAAAAGTCCTGGCTTTAGACATATTTATATGATTATATCCACCCCCGTCTTTAAATAATAAGCGCCTTATTGTACCTTGATATTATTAGTTCATTAGAAACAATCATGCTGAAATGCGAGTATGGTTAGGTATTTATAAACTATTCCTCTCTTAGGTAACACTAACAAGCGGCGTATAGCTGCTAATATCCCTATTATAATAAAAAACTTATATCTCTTCTATCTTTAGAGTAGTATATTCTTGCACACTATAGACTATGATGCGACTCATGTGATTAACTTTTTCAGACCTGAAAATCTCTTAATTGTTATTAAAACTCAACTGGACATTATTATTGCTGGGTATGTGATATCTATTTTGATGTAGCCCATGCCTTTTAATAGTATAAGGCTTCGCTAGGTTATATTGGTAAGTTTTATTACTATACCTATAATCATGGCTTTATTAATAAAGCTGCTCTGTGGTAATATCTTTGGGATAAGATCTATATACTTATCTAAAAGACTAGAAAAGGGCTTTTATGTGACAAATGTGACTAGGGACTTTTAAGCCAAGCTGTATCAATATAATACTAAAGATCGCTAGTCTATCATCCTCTTAGTAACCTGGAGTGCATAGAGTTAAGTGCTAGAAGAGGTTTAAAATCCCTTTAGCTCTTTTATATCATCTTAAAAGTAGCACTTGCCGTTCTCGTATGAATAGAGAGAAACTTAATGATATAGTCCATGTATAGAATACTAATTATGTGTTCTATGGCCAGGCCTAGCTAAGTTGAATCTACACTTTAGACGAAACTTTTAGTATATCCTTAGATTATAGTATTTAGTCTTAGGTTATCTATACCCTAAGTAGCATAGCATCTATTAGCTTACTTTACCTAGTAAAAACTAGCTTACCTAAAGTATACGTATTTGATCTTAAAACTATGGACTCTAGAAGGAAATTATGTCTTGATTACTTAGAATATTTAAATCTATGTAATCCCTTGTATAATACTAACAATCTACTGCCTATATAAGTGTTATATTTAGTTATTTAGTAGCCTTGCTAAGTAGGAAACCTATATTAAAGCAGTCCTTTAGCACGCTTAGTGGGCTTGGGTAACACCTTAAGGCTGGAGCTTATACTAGAGGCTATAGCATGCTCTAAGAAGTAGCTAGGTGCTTAGAAACATGCCTCTATAATATAGGCTTTAAAAGAAAGATTCTTTTAAATAGCACTATATAGCTCTATTTCCCTTATCTGGAGAAGTATGTGAACTAATAGAAGCTTTTTAGAAGAAGACTTATGTCCACAAAATGCTTGATAATATTCGTGGTTTGATTACTAACCCTATTCCCAAGTGGTTGAATGGTTATCTGCACTCAGAGCTTGGTGTCATAAGTTAAAAATGATGATAATGTCTTTAGTGTGCCATTTTATGACTGAACCTATCGAGCTCTGTAACCGAAATGTGATTGACAGCTCATTTGAAGACACCCCAATCCTCCGCCGAGAAAGATTGACAATAGGACAGGCGCTAAGAGAGAACGTATAGAACGGCGCCAGAGGTGGCAGAGCCCTGAATGTCCAGGAGAGAACTCAGCAATGGCCAACGGGGTGCATTCAGGTGTGTGGGAATGATAAAGCTATGCAGGTAAAAAGCCGCCAGATAAAGCTAAAAGACAAGAATAAATTATAGGAACCAGAACCTTCTATATGGAAGACAGCAATGAACGGGGCTTCCAAAAAGAGGCTATATAAAAAGAAGCATGCTAAAAATACTTCATCTATTGGATCATACCAATAAGCCTCGTTTACCCATACATTTTCTCTTGGTTGCATGGAAAGATGCCGAACACAGACGCCCCCAGGAATTATCGGCATCACCAGCACTGACACCACCTGTGTGAGACTCTGACGAAGCAGGCTATAGGCAAAGAGAGAATCTTGTCTGGCTAACATGGTTTCATGCATGAACTCCTGTTGCCTATTTCTTGTCATGTCATGGCGCAGTTCGGCGGTAAAAGTGTGATTTTTATCAGAATGGAGGGGAGTGGACGGTAACCATGGATCCAGGTGTGGATAGAAATAGCACCCAAGATGCAAGAGTCATCGATTGGCTAGCTGAGGTGAGTTTGCAGAAAGACGCTGAGCGAGGAGGCTGATCAAGAAGAACGCGATTGGTGAGAGATGGCTGGCTGCAATGTACTAAAAAGCAAGCCCGGCGCATAGCCTTCATGTGCTACAAGAAAAAGCAACATGGCATCGCAGTAGTATCCTCCTCTTGGCGTGCAGGCAAATACGAGCTGGGGGCCAGATCGGCTGAGGCTACAAAGTGCTGGAGTGGCTTCTTTGGGGTCTGAGGAAGAGTGGGCGCTTATGTGAGACACGCCTCCGAAGCGCCCTGGCAGGGCTTGATATCTCCTGGTGTGTTGGTGGGTTGGCCTCTCTTTTCAACGGACAAAAATAAACGCATTGCATGACAAGTAATTCGATTGGAGATTAAGAGAGCAAGTTATGCATTGGATGTTTCACTCTATTCTTCTGTTCCAGCCGTGACAGCCCCCGATTCGACAAGCCGTCCAGCAGGCCCCTGGGGTACCAGTTTTGTTTGCCGCTCTCAAGTTCATCGTAAGCATCGGCGCGTCTGCCATGCCAAGGGACGCGAAAGGCTATCTGAAAGTCGAGATCAAGATTGCACCTTGCAGCGCAAGTTTGGATCGATTTATGAGACGAAAGGCTGCAAATACCCCAAGACTCGATATAGCCAGCAACAAAGTAGTCCTGTTCCTGCCTTTAATACCGGCCTTCCACCCCTCCTTCTTGTCAGAAGGCACATTTCCCATCGTCGTTTCCCCGACATAGTTCGTTTTCAATATGCCGCAGTCAAGCCTGACTCCGTATGAGCTACTTCCGTCTCAGCAACTTCCGGTCAAAGATGAACGTTAGTACTCTTCATTATTCCACTTCCAGCATCATACTAACTTGCTCTTTTCTCTAGCCGAAGATATTGAATGCAAACTTCAGAAGAACCGATATCGCCTCGGGAGACTTGATTATATCCTCTTTCCTGTTATATCAAGTCTCCTTATAGTTTGTACAGTCTACACCGTATTATTTGTTGTCAAGTCCATGGATCCACATACCAAATTTGATCCCAACAGTCTTGAGTACGCACTCAACAAAAATAGCCGGTTTCTCGAGTGTTACGAAGACACGGAATTACCAGCCACGACCAATTGTTCCAGCGCCAAAGACGAGCTAGTGCAGAGCGGTCTTATATCCTGGAGAGCACCTGTCTCTCTAATGTCAGGAGATAAGTTACAGGTTTATGATGAGAGCAACAACTCCTTTAAGGGGGTTGAATGGTGTACAGTTGTCGGCTGTGTTAAGCAATGGGACTTAAAGCTCGTGCCATCAATCCCTCGTGACGCGGCTATCCTCCCGACCATGTTGAGACTCTTCACCCAAACTGCATTTATCTGTATTGGAGCACTATACCAGATGCATAAGCGCCGCCGCGCTGCAAATCGCAAACAGCCTAAAAGATGCAAAGGACTCCGGAATTTTAACGTGCTTGACTGGCTGGTACATGGGTGGGATCTTGCATCCCTTGTCTGGTGGTGGATGACATTTTCCCAGTTCATAGTGGCCCCTGACAGGGCAACCGCTCCCTTCGTACTTGGCTGGGTCACCCCCTGGAAGTACTATACCCTATTTGCCGCCCATCCATATTGCTGTGTCTTTCGCAAGAGCCCCCGAACAGTCAAGGCATTCAGACTAGTCTTTTATCTCCTAGCAGCCGCCCAATGGTGCTCCATGTGCTACGTCGTTTACCTGATAATGCCACGAGAGTACTACAATTACGGCACGCGTGATCCCTATCCAAGCTATGACTGCGATGCTTCTCGAATCGCTGAAAGCCCCGGCATGACCACCTGCTCAGCGGATCAGATTTGCAATATAACCAACCTCTTTGTTGACGCCCGCTTTACCCACGGCACCCCGCTACTTGACCCAGGCATGTCATCCATGTTACTACTAGGGGTTTTAACGGCTGGAGCGGTACTCCCAGTTTTACGGCCTGTCAGAGAGGTGATTATCAGAGAAATTATCAAAGAAACGCAGCCCTCTGCGTGGCGCGAAAAGGAAAAACGGATTTTGTCCAGATTCCAAGGCATGACGCTGCTTATTGACGGCTTTATGGCTGCCACTACATTTTTTGGGTGTATGGTTGGTGTGTTCACTGTAAGAGAGGTGGTGACGATGTACGGGCACCAGGCTGACACGATGTTTGCGATCGATTGGGAGTGTCAAGCCGTGCATGTGTTTTTGAGTCCGTGGAGGTATTATCTAGATATTGGGTATCAGCGGGGGTTGCGCATTGCACAGATGTGGTTTAATTCCTAGACTTTTTTTAGCTCATGTCCTGATATTGATTTATAAAAATGTCCCTCTTTTTTTCTCCTGTTCCTGGCGTACTTTATTTATCTCTTGGAGAGACATCACCAGCTTTGTCTATGGGTTTGTTGGTATAAGCTTGAGATAGTATGTATAGCTTGTGGAAGCCAGTCTGAGCCATTGCTAACAGCTCCTGGTACAATGAACTCCTCGGGTGCTATGATTGCAATGAACGACTACATTGGTGCTAATCTGACCGGAGCACGTGTTCTAGGTATTATTAGGCTGGGAGTGTATATCCCTCACGCCATTGTTTTGTTTGCTTAATGAGAAACATGCCATCCCTTTCCGTCACGATCAAAGTCGCTGGATGAACCAGTGTAAGTATAGACTGTTCGTTGCTAAGATACCTCCTATTTTATCTGCCTCTTACGCTCACCTCATAAACGGCAGGAGCGACTATGGGCAGGGCTCAAGGGACGTACCTTCCTAACGAGGCGCCAAATTGCCTGGGGGACGAGGGTCCTTGGCTGCCCTTTTAGACTTCGCAACTCAGCGTTAATCTACGATATTAACCTGACTATTGATTTACACATGGATTCTACCATATCTCTCTTATTAAGTGCCTTTATACCCTTTCACACTTATCACAACCCCCTTTAGGCCTCAGGTCCTTATAAGCCTCTAGTAGTATTATAATATCTTCCTAAGATCTCTTTAAGATCCTTTTTATAAGTAATCCTAAAGGTAATTCTAAGAATAAAGCCCCTAAGCTTTTAATACTAATACTAACTATACCTATTATTATTATAAGAAATCTATAATAATCCTATTAATAAGATCTCTAGTTATTTTCCCTATAATTAAGCCTACTACTATATATAATCTTTATATTAAGAATCTTACCTACTAGCTTATAACCCACTAGTATAGCTATAAGAGTAAATATATTTATATAGAGAGATTTATAGCTATTAGAGAGGAGGTACTTAATAAGATCTTTTTACTATAAAAGGAGCTTAATTACTTGTATACTATACTTAAAGAGCTCTCTAGGTACCTTAATATTTTTAAGCCCTATAATCTATTCTTAGAATAACTAGTTCTCCTAGAGATAGTAGCTAATATCTCTAGTACCCTATTAAGTTAGGCTCTAGTATATATCTAACTATTCCTAGAACTATAAACCTTTAAGCCTCTATTGTAAGGAACGTCTCTTGATGAACAAGGTCGTATTAAACTAAAATACGAAGCATGAAGAACTAATAGAGGTTCCATGAAGCAGGACTGGCTATATATAGAGGATTATCACGTGGTGATGACCTAAGCGGGATATAAGCAGGGTGAGGCCCGTGACAGTTAATGCCTTAGATCCACAGCAAGCGGCCCTTGTATATTAACGCCTTGATTATCTAGTTGAGGGGGGTTTTGTGTTACCAGCCTTGTCTTTGTTACTAGATAAGGTAAGGTTATACTACCTTCCCTGAATGCTATTAGATCTTAGATATATTTAGTGGTTACTATGCTAATTGTAAATGGCTGGACTAGGTAGTCTAGTACACCACTCGAGGAGATCCTAGTAAGAATGTATAACATGTAATAGGAGATGGTGCGCCTGGGGGGAATTAAGGATAGTAGCCTGTCTAATTAACTTAGACCTAGAGGAGGGTAAGGATATAGAAAATCTAATTAACTTAGATTTAGATAAGGGTAAAGAGGGTAATCTCATTATCCTATAAAATATATACCTCTTTTATTTATCTTCTTTCTTATTATCTTGTTATTTTTATGGGTATTAGGTATATATAATTTATTTTTACCTAGTTATATAAGCCCTGTATATAATACTCAAGCAAGACTTGCACCTCTATGTTAGTGCTTGAGACAAGTAACCATTTAGTGAAACTAAGCAAGTCATTTATATACATAATCAACTACTTCCAATAAAGTTTTGCTGGCAGAATCCTAGCGCGAAACACCAAAATTTCGTTTTTGCAGATTTGTCCCGATAGGCCTCCGTACTACCAGTACCACTTCCACCACCAGTTTGTCTGATAGCAAAAGGACAACACAGATATCGAAGGATAATCCCATCGCATGGTTCGGGCACTATTTGAAGTTCTTACCTTCCAATGCTATATGTCTATATTTACGAGAAACTCTTCCCCATACGATGTTGCCTTGCCCATCTCAATCCTCGTTCCCTGCTACACAAAGACAGATGCTATTGCCATTGGTATGGTCCCGTGGCTCGCAAACCATGTGGTCCTTAGAGTAACACCAATAAGTACCCAAGCAACTCGAGAGACCCTGGCACTGGGTATTAAGCGGTGGGAGATTCTGGTCGTCGGCGCAAGTGCACGTACCCCCCCTGCACCGAAGTTTCTGGTCCGTAGGGCAATTAGCATCGCATTGGTCATGCCAAAGGCAGCTGCTTCCGATCGAGCCGTCTCCGATGCCGGTACTTGTTGGAGCCGCCGTGGTAGCGGTCCTGGTAGAGGTGGTGGTGCTAGTGCGAGTGATGGTGCCGTCCCAGTCGTCGTAGTAGGGACTGTCTGGGTTCTGCACGCTGTCCGGGTTGCGCGGGTCCAGGAAGTCCGGATTCTGCTGCAGCGGCGAGCCCGCGCAGAAGAAGCCTCCGCCACAGCTGCTGCCACATCCGGTCCTCGCGCAGGTCGGCTGGGGCGCGCCGGTGCGGAAGGTCAAGGGCGACGCCTGGGGCGGGAACGCGACGGGGCAGGGGTTGCTGCTGCTCTGCCGCTTTATCTTAGAGACGCCACCGCTACAGTCACCAGCAACGGATCGGCCGCCCATTTGACCGTTCCAGACCGCCGTGCCGGGATAAACATCGTTGGGGCGATTGACTGGCGCTGGCCGGCGGTATGCAAGGTCCACAATCCTCTGCTTCACCCTGGCGGCGGTGGTCAAGGTGGGATCAAGGCCGCGAAAGTAGGCGGCCAGCCCGGCGACCGTGGCGGACGAGTACGAGGTCCCCCCAGCGACGTGGTACCCATCGTTGAGGTTGCCGGCCACCCTCACGCCGTGACCGGGCGCGTAGCAGGTGAGCCACGGCGCATCTTTGAAGAGTCGACCAAGCGCGCCTTCTCCGAGAACCGCGCCGACGACGATGAGGTCTTTGATCTCGTTACGGTTGCCGGGTTCTCCAAACAGCGCCGGGTAGCCGTTGGGATAGCCCGCCGGTCTGTTCCCGGAGCCCGTGACGACCACGGCGCCGAGGCTGATGAGCTCTCGGATCAGCATGGCTAGGCAGGAATGGTCAGTCGAAAGAGCCTAGTAGAGTCAACAAAACAGAGACGTACCCATCTTGTCCACAAAGGCATCCGACAGCACGTGCTGGGGCAGCGAGATGGAGAGGTTGATGACGCTCTTGGTGCCCCTCCCCCCAGCGGAGATATCGGCGTGCACCTTGGCGAGGCCGTCCAGCCAGTGCTCGTAGATCCCCTTGTTAAAGTCCCACACAGTCGCCACCGCCGTTGCCTTGCGCGCGACGCCCACTGTCTTGCCCACGGCTTTGGAGAGACACGCGGTCCCGTGCCGCTTTTCGTCGTTTTCCATCCAGCCGCTCACGGGGTACGGGCCCGGATGAATAGGGAGGTGGAACAGCACGTCGCTGAATTCATCATGCTCGGGGTCGGCGCCGTAGTCGAGGTCGTACACGTACGTACCCTCGCCTGCCGACGAGTCAAACCTGTTACAATCTGTGTCAGCAAATAGTATCGCACAAGAGGACGAGAACAACCCACCTGTAAGCTGCTCCCTGCTGTGGGACGGGGCCCGTCCCAGGAGGCCAGGAAAGCATGGCCATGACATCAGGCTGATTCGACTGCACAGTCTCGCTGCGCTTAGCAAGAACGGACCGCTCTTGCAAATAACTCTCGGTGCTGTTCGAGGTGTCCATAATTGACCAATCATCTCCACCATCATCGTACCCAGTAAATGATCCTCCTCTTCTCCCCGCGGTCGGGTCACGAACCACATTCCAATAGTCGGCTGTCAGTATTCCCCGGGGGATATAAGCATCGGCGACCTGCGCGTGACCCCGAATAGCAGCGGTCTGGTCGTCGGTGAAGGCCGGGACAAAGAAGAAGATGGTGCCCAGCAGGTCCGTCCTGGACTCGAAGAGATCCAGCGACGAGCCTCCAAGCTGCTGCTGCAGGGTGGTCCTGACGCCGTCGACTCTCCTGGTGTCGCGCGGGATAATCCCGCGAGGTTGTGTTGTGGCGGTGGCTGAGATGCTGGTCGCCGTTGTGATCTCACTGACGCCGCAGCCCGTTACCTGGGTGCAGAAGGAGACAGTGGACGTCGTCGTCGTGGTGGCCCGCTTGGTGAGCCTCCGGAACTCCTCTTCGCCGTGGATCTGAGGCGCTTGCGTCGGGGCGACGGCCCGCTTGGCCACAACGCCATAGGAGAGGGTCGTGGTGCAGACGCTGGCTGTTGCCGTCTCGCAGATGTCCTCATCAGGTTCCGGCTGTTCTGGGTACGTGGGCTTGAGGTCGGGACCGATGCTAGAGAGAATCGAACACAAGCGTCAGTAACAAGACAGCGGAGGAGACAAAGACAAGACATGGCTCGGACTTACGTGATCTGGGGCCAGGGGAGTTTCAGTGTCAGACCCGGAGGCGGGTTTGGGGCGACGGCCGGCGGGCCCCCCCTATATAAAAGGATTAGCACCAAGAAAAGAAAGGGATAGGTTAATGGATGTAGAGACATACTCAGGGTAGATGCCTGGCTCCGTGAAGCCGGACAAGACGACACCACCAACATCGGGCGGGCACGACCATATGAACCAGGCCCAGCAGGGAACAACGGGAGTAGGATTACCACCATTCACCTGGAACGCAGTGGGCTCTGGAACCCATTCCCTAACCCAACTGACGGTTTCCGTGGGGAAATCAGTGATGTACGTGCTAGTAGTAGTCGGGCTATCATCGGTGGCACCACTACTTGTCGAGGTCGTGGTAGTTCCACTTGGATCGGGCACCCCACTGGCGGCAGTCCATGGCCACGGAGGTGGACGGATGGTCCGGGACACGGGGGTCGCTGTGATGCCGTCAATGGTAGTTTTAGTCGGCGAGATGACAAATGGAGGTGGGCTGACGCTGGCTGTTGGGATGATGATGGACGGGACAGCACCGTCAACCGTCGTGGTTAGCACCACATTAGAGAAGCTGATACGGTCCGGTGGTCACCGGTGGGATGGAAATCTCGGTGCTCACAGTGACGGCTGTGTAGTGGGTTGTCCTTGTGCCGTCGACCGTGTCTGTTGTTGTCCACCCAAGCTCGAGAGATGTTGGCCAGGGGTTGAAGGAGATAGTGGTCGGCGAGGCGAGGGACAAAGGGGGGAGGATGAGGACACAGGGGGGCGCACACTGGGCCGTCGGGTTGGCCCAGACTTGGGGATCTAGGGTGACGGTGGGATACTTACTCACATTCCCGCCGTCGTCGTTAATGGGCCGGCTGCCGCAGACCTCAGGGCAGTAGCCGTGCTCGCAGGCAAACTTACACAGGCCGTAGTCGTTCACGGACGAGTCAAGGTAGTATCCCGTCTCGTCTGTCTTCGCCGGGGCCTCCACCAAGATGCCGGTGGCGGCACAGGTGCACGCATGGATAGGGCAGAAGCCTAGATGGCATCCAAAGTCACAGAGGCCCTGGAAGGCGCCAGTGCCAGTGCCTCCTGTGCATGCTGGCGGCAGGAAAGGCGAGTAGCCCAGGATAACGCTATTATTAGGAGTCTCGCCGCACACTGAGTCTGGGCAGTAGCCATGGTTGCAGTTGAAACTACAGAGCCCTGCAAAGGAGCCGCTCTTGCCAGGGAGGGGGTAGCCATCCACGCCCGTCTCGTTGGTGGGGTTGGCGACGCCTTTTTCAAGGCAGGTACAGGCGGTGCTGGGGCAGCTAGAGGTACAATGTCAGTAAATTTGCAATAGAAGGATCGTGATGTACTTACTAGCCATTCGAACAGGCAAAGTCGCAGACGCTAATAAACTCATACACACCAAAGCCCTTGATGCAGTCCAACTCGTCAAGGTCACCCTTTGTCTTGACGGGGTCAATGGGGGGACCCCTGTTACTCCCAACCCACGGGTTGTAGTTGTTAAGGCCTGAATTACAGGTGCTAGTAATAGACGCCCCCGTGACACTAGTAATTATTGTGCCCCCTCTCTTAACCGTCACCACGACCTGACCACTGGCCGACCCAATCAGCACGCTGCCATGGTATACACCCACGCCTCAATAGGGTTCCTGGTCCCATGTGCCAAGCAGAGCCACGCCGCCAATGGTGACTTGGACCTGGGCGTCACTCGCGAGGAGTACGTCATAAAAGACCCGGTCCTCCATCATGTCGTTAGCTAAGTACTCAAACTGCAGCTGGTTCGCCGTGTTTCCCGTGGTGCCATGATCAGAGTAGGCTCCATTCTTGTTGACTCGAAACCATATCACGAGGCGCTCTTCCGTGATAGTGGCCTTCCCCTCTTTGTACATGGAGATGTAGAACGGAGAGAGTCTCGCGCCAGCCATCGTGGGGCATGTCCTTGACGTAGTTGTAAGGAGCACGGCCAATATCAAAGGCCTCGTACTGTTGGTCATCCAGGCGGCTAATGTAGTGCGATTCGCCATAGTCATTCCACGAGATAATCTGAATCCAGTCGGGCTTGCGGTCGATTGAGATGGCCTGCTGCCAGCGCTGAAACCACATGTCATCGCCGCGCCACAGCCAGTTCTTATTGTAGCCGGGAAGGTTAGTATAGAACCATGGGGAGATAGGCATCATGTACGGCTTCGAGCCTAGAAAGTCATAATACGAGGCATTAGGATAGGTGGTCATGTTAGCTGGGCCCTTTGGCCAGGCGTCCCAGCTAAAGAGACCATCAGCAACACCATCACCTAATTTAACAGCAGGCGCAGCACCAATAGATGACCAGTCAGGTATAAAGAAACAGTTGGTCTCCTTCTTGATATCATTCCAGTCATCGGCGCTACTAGGGCCCTCAAAGGTTGAGACAAATGGGTCACTGTTATGCTTAAAGTAGGTTTCTCTGGAGCCATATTCTTTGATTATGTTAATGACGACAGACTTGTCCCAGGGGCCGTTGCCGGCGTAGTCAAAGGAAAAGAGAAGCTGAAAGCCCATGTCATCAGCAGCGGTAAAGGCCATTGGCAGGGCAATGTCGTTAGTCGAGTCGTCGCTCGCCATGTTGAGCGCAAAGGCATCAATACCAGCACCTTGGGCGGCTCCAATCTCAGTTCGCCAGTCATCCAGGCTAAGCGATTTGGTGTTGCCCACCTGCGCCGCGTCCGGGGTCGTTAGTCAACCGACTTCGCGGGCAGCGCTGGGAAGGAGATGCAACTTACCATGAAGTGAGCAAACACGGCCTTGGCTTCCGCAAGGCTCGCGCCCCATGCCAACGCCAAAGCGAGGGCAGCGAGCAGCCTCATGGTGAGTTGGTGTGATGAAAGAAAACAGGTGGGCTGGAAGGAAGGCTCCGCGAGACATGTACCAAGGCTTTGGAAAGGAACGACCATACCTCCTTCTTATAGCCGCAGCAGTATTGCCCCATGACAAGAGGCACCGAGCAGCCTTGTTTGGACCCCTGTCCTAATTCGAGTCTAATGCAAGTGAATCATACGGTTCGTTTCACATATGAGTCGCTCCGGGTCACTTTACCAATGGATCTATCTTTCCAACTTTGCACGCTCCATATCGTAGTGGGCCTTGCACTTTTAGTTGACTTGCCTTGCATCTGACGCTATCGATTCCGGTTGTTTTCCGACTGATTTGGAGCAGGCCAGGGACGACCTGATTCCCTCTGCGTCCCGCCCGTATGCCCTAGCCTTATTGGTCTATCGAGATTAGGAACCCGAGGGCATCACGGCCCACGATTCTGGCGGCAAGGTCACTTAGAAGTTCATCAAACGTTTCTTATCGCAGCAGCTCTAGTGGTGGAGCAAAGATTGCCCAGCCGGGACCACCCTTCGGGCGAGGAGCTGGAGGATTGAATGCCATTGGGGACAAGAGCAGCTAGCCGGCCGTGCTAAACTCTCTTGGGAACAGTGCAATGCGGGGGCGGGAGTAGCGCCCATGAGAAAGGGGTACTTTTGCCCCCTTGGTGGCGGGGATTAAGGCACTGCGTGTGCATTTCGCTCGGATTCCCCGGAAGCCCGAAGGTCGGAGGTTACTGGAAGCTACTGCAGCTGTTGTCCCTGATGCAATATTAAGCGGCCCGGGCCCTGCGTTGCGGTTTCAGATACCTGGGCAGTCAATTCCTCCTGTCGAATGCAGTTGGACTATAGATAGAGTGGAGGTGCACGGTCGGGCATCAGGGTCACTGCGAGTCGAACAGCCGAGCCCCCGTTAAGGCTTGAGCGCCTCATAAGCTATGATCTGCAAACGTTGATCAACAGGCATTTGCTGTAGTACCCTGACCCATGATTACCTCCAGAGAGCGAGCTCGTCACGCATATATCAGTGCGGATAGATAGCTTCAGACAGAGAGCTTCTCTTTTCACGTCCAATTCCGGAACTGTCAAGGGGAAATTAGTTAACCGGCAGGGGGATACGATGTCCCAGGGACTGGCTAGAGCCGTTCCTGGCGCTAGCCGTGAGACTCAGAGAAGCCCACCTGTTGCCGGCGCTTCTTCGGATACTTCGAGGCTCCAGCGCCGCCCTGTAGTCTGCCATCTGGCCCTTCCGAACGCCCTAAGCGAATGTAACCGTATCACTACGCTGATGCGACTGTAGAAATTACAAAGACCTCCCGGATACCATTCCCACTTACTAGTACTATTATAGCTCCCTCGCCAAGAGTAGTAATTCATCTATAGTCCCGAGGTCCATACTGTGTCTAGGCTTCCGGGCGGTGAGATACCTCGGCCCCTGCCCCAATGCCTCCCAAGCCAGACTCCTTCAACCTGAATCAACCATCATCCATCTATCACGGAGCGTCTCCGTTTGTCCATGCCGACATCTCTTCTCAGCTATCCCACACAAGCCACCACCAACAGTGCCTCGGTTTCAGGTATATACCGACCATTGCCCGTGTCCACTCACCTCGTCCCCTTCACCCACCCGTCATCCATGCTGTCTCGCGCCAGGACCATCTTCTGCAAGCTCCATGGCCGTGGCAGCCAGTCTGCGCCATCAAAACCAGCGCCGGCCACGACAACCGAGAGCGAGCCTGCTGGCCCACCCCCTCGGGCCATGCACATCAGCGACGTGAGGCGGTCCCCCACCCCGACATACCGCAGGCCCTTTCCCAATCAAACGCCCATGTCCATGATCATCGCGGATGCCACAGGCGCCTCTGTAGATCTCTACAAGGTACGCACTTACCTATCCTCCGTCCGAGTAGAGTACCATACCTCGTCCCCCCCACGGGCCCGAGCTGATATGAGCTCACTCCTTTTCATAGCTACTTCGACGAGAAAAGGGTCTTTGGGAAGACGACCCTACAGACGACAGCGACGCAGAGTACCTTTGCGATGGCTGGGTGTATAATGTCGACTTCATCACGCCGCCCACGGACGCGGCGAAATTTGGTGCTTACCTCTGCCTTGCGCAGCATTTCTGCCTCGTCTTTACATACAAATCTTTGTCGCGGGAATCTTGGGACGAAACCGTCGCCGCCGTCGAGGCGATGCGCAGCCGCTGCGAGGAAAACAATGTCCACCCATTTCTCGCCACAGTCATTGCCGCCATGGGTGAAGAAGGTGAAGAGCCCGCTGTGCCGCACGCGGAAGCCGAGGCGTTTGCGGTGCAGCAGGACGCTCTCTTTATCAAGGTCTCACCGAGGACTGGCCACGGGATTTCCGATGCGGTTGGCGTGCTTGTTGAGCGGGCGAATGGCGCTCGGGATCAGTATGCCGACAATAAGGAGGGCAAGGAGCAGAGATATAAGAGGGCGCAGGCATTTCAGGCATTATTTCCAAGCGAGGGATGATGCGTATAGACTTGAATGAAACCAAAACATATTGAGGCCTGTTGATTAATAATAGTCAAACTGTCTTGTCCGTGCATATTGCCTGAAACTGCCTGCTCACTGTTCAACATTTATGCTAGTATCTTTTTGGAACCGAGTATTAGAAAAGTTATGGCTTTGGATAAGGCCCATAAGGTTTATTTATCCCAATAGCCTTATACTATTTGCGACTGTAAGCTTACGGGTTGTTAAGTATATAAATAAGTTAGTTAAAACTCGCGGATTTATAGAGACCCTCCTATCTACTATTCGCCTTCAGAGACATCTCAGAATTCAGATAATTATATCTACCCAGGAGCCAACAATTTCCACGGCCCTGTTAAATCTATGTTCCACAACTATTATTTACTAATTCTTATCCCCAGAATGGCTACGCGTCCTAAAGAACCACTTGGCTAGAGCTATAGTGAATCACCTTGCTGCATGGGATAAATTAGGTAATCATAATAAAGAATTACGCTCGCTTTTTGGTCAGGTAGTCAAATTTGGAGTTGGGGAAGCGCTTATATTCTCTCCAGGTGCTATTGTTGGGGCTAGTTATCTAGGTGGTGGGCGTGTGGCCTTCACAAGACTCGGATCCGGAAGACTGCATGTTAAGATACGCTAGAGGTTGACGTGCGACGGTGGTAAAAGCGTTATTTCCTTATGATAGCTAAAGTAAGACTTCCGATTTGTAATAGATTAAGGATTTTAGTGAGATCCTCTAGCTCATTCTGGAGTCTGCCTAACGTTTTATTACGCTCTTTGAAGCACGTGACCGTTTCGTTGAACGTGTTTGCCGACTGAATGGCAGCTGTGATGATGGCTAGCATAGAGACAGAAATGCTAGCAGGGTCCATATAAATGTGGTGTTCTATAATATTCTTTGTTAAAGAAGATGCGAGAAGGGGAGTAAGGATGTGCGGCAGATGGTGGGGTGGGACTTAAAAAATATGTACCGGTCGCCGCTGCGTTGCTGCCTCCATCGCCCCCGTTTCCACCTCCGATTGGCCAAGTTAGCGCCGTGACACGACCATCTGTGTGACCAGTCTTATCACACCTGCACCCTAGATTTGACTAGTCCCTCAGAGCATGAGAGGCATATCCTTAGCACCTATGGAAAAGTCCCTGGAGGACACAAACCTGAGTAGTAGGTATGTTTAGATTAGAGTTATATAATTGATCAGAAATAAAAACGTGTCTACATTTACCCTGGGGACTTTGCTCTTTTCGCGGCAAAACAGTTCACTAATGACAGTGCTATATAAGCTGGCACCGGCCATCCTGTTCGCGAAAGCATTCCGCATCCCTACGCGCCAGCACCTAACACTAGTAACATTCCCGGTGATGAATGCAAAAGATTGGACGTTAGTCAAACCCATAACCAAAAAATAGCGGACTCTCCACTCTCTTAGGTCACCGAAAATAGGAAGGGCAAAGGCAATGAGATGTGATATTCATGGCACTGAGAGGCCTTGAAAGACAGAATTCCATCTTCTCAAGCGGTGGCAGACGAGCCCTTCCCGAACTGCCAAGCCACATTTCCTAGGATATTTATTGGCCATCTGGCAGTGCGAGTTCTTGAGCATGCTGGCAAGCGGCAAGCATCAGGGGGCGATACGATATTCCGTTCCGGTCGCGTCGATTTCCTAGGGAATTGCCGTGTCATCTTAGGAGACACATGTTTCCATGTCTGCTTTGAGCTTGAGAATATCATCAGGAGTTCCTTGTCGTAGAAGAGCAATGAGTTTTATAAGTGTGTCTTGGGTGTGTTCCGCCTTCTTCAGCGCCAATTTTCGACGCCTGTCTCGCCTTACGTCGAATATGCAACTGGCTTTCATGGCCACACACTGGTCGCATGGGGACGAAGCAGAAGACTATGATGTTAATAATGTTCAGGCCAGATAAATAATAGAAATAATACCTTTGTTTGTCCCTTTTGGCAAGCGGTGCAAGCTAAAAATCGGCGTTTTTGCTTGGCATTATTCGACATGGGAGAGACAGCAGTGGTCAGAGCAATTGCTGGAAGTAGTGGACGTAATGGGGTCTTTCCAGTCATCTTGGTTCACTGTTTAATTAAGAGAATTCCAACCAGTTGAAAAATGTTCTAAACTTCGAGATTAAGCGCTGCTAGTCCTCTATTAACTAGTTTTTAGGCGGGGTCAATGAGAGGGAAAGGAAAGGGGCGTGACATGTTATAGGTACCTTTAGAGCACATTTAACAGCGTATGATTGGGCGGAACTCGGGAAGCGAGGAGAAATTGAAATTACATTATAGAACCCTGTCAGTGGTTCGCGCACGGGTAGAAAGTATGTTCTAAGAAAGCGAATCTCGCTCCTCCAGGAAGCCGGGCCCCACCCAACGATCTGTTACCGGCCAGCTAATCGTTAACGGTGAGTTCCACAGTGTGGCTTAATAATTAAAAAGTTCATTTCGGCCCTCCTTTGGTTAACCCCTGCAGCCCAGGGGTCGCTGGAAGGACATTATTGACTGCGACTTCATTGCGCCTAGTCTCGCTGGGGTGTTGGGCCACTTGTAAAGATCTGAACGTGTTGCAATTTGTGAGAGTGAGGTGTGTGGGCCGGGAGCCTAGAGCCTAAAAAGCCCGCCAGCTTTTTAGGCTCTAGGCTTCAGCTGCCATTAGAGTCGCCTAGTCCGACCAACTGAATAAAGCCCCATCGGCGCCAGTATCTCTCTTCTACTCTCGTTGGCCGCTTCTACCCGTGTCCTTCTCACTGTGCCGCACATGGCGAAACTGTTGAGCCTTCCGGCCGAGTTGATTCTTGCCATCGTCAAATATGTCCAAGCAGAGGAACAGGCACCCTTGCCATTCTATAAATGGGCAGATGCGTATTAATATGCGGTTAAAGAAGCTCGACCAAAATGGATCAAAGACTTGCGCTCTTTTTGTCTCATTTCACGTCGCTATTACACTTTGTTGAAGCCAATGATTTACCGAAACATTTATGTCCGCGATAAAGCATTCCGGGAACATCCACTGGGCCAGCTAAAGCGCACTCTTAAGAATGACCCATTACTTGAAAATTATATTGTTTCAATGATCGTCCCTTGCAGGAACTCGATATGCGATATTCAACATTTTTTCCGGTTCCCCAACATTCAGGCGCTCACCATTCTCTTCGATTATCTGGACCCTATTGAATTCGAAGGCAATGGGCTTGTTGGCAAATCGCCAGTCAGGAGCCTGAGTTTGATACGCTGCGGGGCGCACGAGGAGGCTCTAGCCGCCATACTGAGCTGGCCAGAGGTACTGGAAGTGCTCCATTATGACGTCGATCAGGGGGAGTGGGAAGGCCACTTTGTCGATGGGATTACTGAAGGCTGGACATGCGCTGCTTTTGTGCGCGCCTTGCAACCAAAGAAGGGGAACCTAAGGGAATTGACCCTCACTCGGCAGTGGCTTGACCATGAGGGATTGGGTAATGGACCGCGCATTAACCTGAGCGGTTTCACAGCTCTCACTACGCTCCGCATTTACCAAGTCTTCCTATGCGGAGTGGATGATCCTCTCGAGGCCTGGAGGAGTCTTCCTAGTTGCTTGGAAGAACTAGAGATTTTTTACGATGATTGGGATCTCACCACATTCGAAGAAGACGAGTTTCTGCGGGGCCTGCTCATGCAAAAAAAGGAGCATTTACCTCATCTACGAAGAATATCGATCGGATCGCCGGAAAAACTATGGGACACTGAAAAGCAAGAGTACAAGCCTGCTGGCCAATGGGTACCGCCACCTCCACTAAAGCGAGCGCTTGAACTAGCAGGCCTCGAGCTGGATGTTCAGTTGGGTATTGAAATCCTACCATTCTGAGAAACTCTATCCGTCACCTTCACGATGCAGCATTGGATAATTGCTGGATCAATTGGACTATATGCTTCTGGGAACTCAGGATATTTACACGAGTCTACTCTAAAACAGAATAGCTCGCCCTGATCGTCCGCTAGAGTAAAAATGTTCAATGTGTGAGGACCAAGTCTAGCTTTTTTTTTCCCTTCAAGTGCACGTATTAGAACCCCGTTCATTACCATTTCCTCTGAGCTAAGTACTTTTCTCAAGTACATCGGTCGTGGGAACCTGAATGCCCCTACCCTATACTGCTATGCTGTAAGCAATCTAAATTATTCGTTCATAAAGAATTATTCTGCTTTATTGCTTCTTGGGCCGCTTATCTACTGAAAACCTTTAAAAGGGGTCCAATTTTGCATGACTGCAGGCTTACCTTAGATTTGGTCTCAAACTACGTTTATAGGTTCACCATATACACTGAACACTTGAATATTACTTGATATTCGGCCAGTCGGCAATAATATCCAGCCACTTCTATGGAGGATATAAATAGGGCGCGTCGTGATCTACTGTGGCGGAAATATTGCTGATGGAAACCTTCATGTTGAGTAGGATGCCGAGGGAAACTGTTGACGGAAAATCTTTCAGACAAAATAATCTCAACTAAAAGTCAACATATCAAGGGCTATTGGGGGATAATTTGCATTAATATTGTCTGTCTACAACTGGCCTTTTATAGCCTTTTCTATACCTTCCCCTCCCCTCCCCTCCTCTACCTGGGCGAGTGTGGAGCCGGGCTAGCACCGTCGACAGTCTCCGTTGGTTTCCGAGACCCTTTGGCTATACTACTATACTAGAATGGTAATTCAGGCTTTCTCCACCTGCTCCTGCCTGGTGCGCCTGAACCGGACAATGCAGGAACAGGGTGGTAGTCGTCACAAGACCTCCATCTGAGATTTCATCTCGGCTACATGAGCTTGGCGAAGTAGTTCCTATCCCCTGCCCAATAAGATCGGAAGACGACATGTAGCAGCATGGCTGTGATATAGCCACTGAATAAGATGAAACTATTCCTATAGGGCCTTGGGGATAGCCTGCAGGAGGGTTGCAGAAGGATCACTTCTAGCTGATGGTCAGTCAGTGTCGTTGTGGGAAATGGTAACGGCACTGTAATCTCCGGTCTCTGTCACGCGCCATAGAAGGTGTCGCATCGGTACCAAAGTGTTGTGTGGTAAGCGAGGAAAGTGTGCGAAGGGTAGTGTGGTCCCGTCGTAGATGAAGCAGCCAGCTGCCATCGATGGGCCCATGTAGCCTGCACTAACGATTCGCTGCATCTTTGACTAACTGCATAACTATTGCCCGTAGACAATCCGTCGTCGTATTCCAAATATCGTGCTGCAGGTAGGTTATAAAGGCTGCTAGTCGCTAACTGGATGTTGCAGTATATCGGGTGTCTGGTACTATCGCCGGCCAATGGGAAGTCGGTAGAATCTAAGCCAACATATCACTGGAAGAGTCACGAGAAGGAGATTCTTGGAGTTCATGGCTCCTAATGCGGCACTTATGCTTGTGGACGCCGATTCGGGTACGGTGCCTGGCTAATAGGCTGCTCGCTGTTGAACGGTGTATACCAAAGATGGTTACAGAATTTGGTCGGGCCGGGATCTGTGGGATCTAGAATGGGGTTCTTCTGGTGTATCAGCTCCTCCTTCATCAAGGGCATTCCTATGGTTGGCGAACCTGACTCTATTGTCAAAGTTAAAATCTCTTCCGAGCTTTGAGTATCGTGCATAATTGTGCGATTATATCACGGACATTGTCTTCAACCGCAAATTGTTCGTAGCTCCCAATGTCTTGTTCACCGCCGTGAGGTCTGCGACTAAATCGTTGACCGATATCTTCCAGCGCGATAAGAGATGAGAATAACCTTGGCACATCCTGCCGTGTTGGCTACAGGTAGCTACAGACCACGTTGTAGATTGCCTGTAACCCAACAGGACAGTCCTACAGGTGAAGCCGTGTTGGACAGTATTTCCCGGTCAATGGTACCTCGTGTGGATCGAGACGGCATTTGGAGTTTGAACTTTCAAGGGTATCGAATGGAGGGCAAGAAGGCACGAATAAGTTCCTTAAAGTTGTAGGCTGGTTGCATGAAATCTGACTCAAGTGCTTTGTGAGATTCTGGTACGGAGATGGAGAGATAGAACACAGTGATTGGTCTTCTCGTGACTTGTCTGGATACTTGCTGCTTCAGCCAATAAGGACTCGTGCAGACATCGATCGTCCAGAGAGAATTATCAGCGGCATATCTGCTGCTCGCATTAGCCACTGTGGCGTTAATGGCTGATACACTGGCACTCTTCTTGTGGCTGGTCAAGAATGGCCGCCAGTACTCCACCGTGGGCGGTATCACAGAAACCGTTAATATCCGACTCGACATCCAGAAAAACCACCATAGCCGGCTTCTCGGCGTGCCTCTGAGGTTGCTCTCGGTGGTTAGTGCATCCTTTGCGCGCTGCGCCCAGTCTTCCTTGCTCATCACAGCGAGAAGGTGCTTTATGGTTGTGTTGGTATTCGTGGTTCTGCTAAAGAAGCGATCAGATGTGTCGTGTTTCTCATACCTGGCTATGAAGGACACAGAGCGGTACGCAGATGAAGGATGTAGGTAGGGGCTTGCGCATGATTGTCTGACGAAGGCGAGGTCGGATTGGGGGACGGAGACTTGGTCGATAAACGCACAATATCCCCCGACACGGGTGTTTTTTATTGGCGGCATGGTTTTGAATTCAGAGTAGGGGGTGGTCGCTTGCATTTGGGTCCGCAGGGAGGCTGTGAGGTTGGTAGGGAAATTGTTTACTGGGGATGTGCCAAAGTAAGAAGCTGTTATGTTAAAGCTGCTCTTTTGGTGGTGGGATTGTGGATTCTAGCGATTGGGTAAGCTTGTTTCATTTATGCTACTCCTATAATGATATATGAGCGCTTTCAATTCGGAGAACCCTGGTCCCCTGATTGAACAGTTTAAAACACTGGCCTAAGCAGGTCTTCCGAAGTTGGAGAGATTCCGGAACTTCCAGCCGTCATGTAGGGTAGGAGTGGTTTGTGCAAAACCTCCATGGATGGTGAGGGTCTGAGAACCCTTACTGCAAAACGGGGCTAGATTTCACAGCTTGATGATGAGGCTTTCAAATGTAAATGATAGAACCATGGATCGATTCAGAAACAATGACTCAGGATGATTTTATGTTGTTCACTGGCAAGGCTCCGTCTGTGGCTTGATCGACCGGCCCCCAACGGTGCCGCCGCTAAGCCCTCGAATCAATTTACCAAGTTAAGCAACGATAGACAGCGAGAAACAAGTGTACAGAACGATCCTGCAGCGAGCGGATCCTACCACGATTGCAGAGGGTTGTCTTGGCATATTCTCCGCCCCCATATTTACATCATGCACTTGAAGGTGGCTTGCGAGGTGTAGATCTCCACCTGAGGTGAAGATATAAAGGGCGGCACCTTGTTCGTCAATTTTTGTCTAAGACAATAGCACAAGGCAAGGTGTACCTACATCTTTCTCTAGTACCAAGCCCTCAATTTCCAAGCCTCCTTCATCCATCAACATGCGCGCCTCTATCCTCCCCATGGTCCTCTCGGGCCTGCTCGCGACTGCGCTGCCCACCAACGACGATGCACCCCTTGCGAAGCGCACCGACTTCTCCGGCTCGAACGTCCGCTGCTACCCCGAAGACTACTGGGACGCCTCGAGAGAAACAATCGCAGAGGGGATCGCGTACCTCCGTGGTGTCTCGGGACAGCCGAGCGCGGGGCCCGGTCCTGGGGCTTGTGCACGCGTCAGCTGCTCGTATGCGAGTGCGATTTGGTGGTGTAATGATGTACGTCTTCCCTTGAATCCTGGATAGGTAGCTCAAGGAGGAAAAAAGCGAGGGCTGACCATGTTCATTTCGTGCATAGGACCCCGCCGGAAAAACCCTTGATAGCTTCTCCAGCATCGCGGACGGAGCACAGTATATTTATGACAATTGCCATGCCGGTCTTTATGATGGGATTCTCTCCGGACAGGTGTTCCATTCGACCGATTGGAATGTTATTGTGAAGAGGGAGGAGTGTTAACCTTTGACCACTCAACATCGCTTGGGTCTCATGGAATGCTGGGTAGCGCTGTTTATGATTAGAAAGAATACGTCGTGGCATGCGATTCCCATTCGGTTACAGACCTCAACGTAGACGCGAAGCTCGAAGCTGTAGCTGTCTTGTTCTAGATTTTAGGCATTTGCTGCGAGTCCGCGTATGTAGTGAGAATCCCCTCTATGTTATACTTACTAACCCTGCTATCCATCCTATATACAACCCTGCTATACACACTGCCCTCCGCTACCACTATCTCTATTTCTCAATAGCAGCAACAAGCGCATCCAAGGCTGAACTATGCGTCGACGCATCCACCACTGCGGCATCCACCGGCCCAGCCCAAACAACCCCCAACGCATTCACGTCCGTCCGATCATTCGCCCAGATACTCTCTGCAGAAGCCTCGATGACCTCTGCATATATGTCATCAGGCGCCACCGCATGTAGAGCCCGTAGATTCCGCATGAAGATCCCCTTGAACTGCGTCGCGTCGGGCGCGCAGCCAGCTGGCTCGCAGGCGTCGTGGAGGACGTGGTTTTCGTCCGCGAGCTCGGCAATTGCGCCTCGTGCGATCTCCCCGGCGGCGTCGAGATATGTCGAGTTCGAGGATGAATTGGAATCCGAATCAGAATCGTCCCCGCTGGCCCGGTGCAACTCAACCAGGCCGCCGAGGATCACACCCTGGTTGTAGGACCAGATCGTCTGTCCGTTGTTCGTGCAGTCGTTTGTCAGTCCGTCGTTTATCGTGTTGTTCTCGTTGATCAGCCCGCTGTCCTGGAACCACGCCCACTGCCGCTGCGCCCAGTCGCGGTAGAACGCGCTATCCTCTGCGCGGTTCGCGAGATGGGCGGCCAGGCTGAGGAAGAGTTCGTTTGCGATCGCGCCGACGTAGACATGTTCGTAGTTCGAATCGATTCCGCCGTTGCCGCATTTTGAGGGCCAGGCGTTGCTCTACCCGTGAATTAGTACATGGCTCCTCATCATAGTATGACTAGGAGAGCAACTCACGAGATGATAAAAGGTCCCCTCGGCCAGATCGAGATAGTCTGTATTACTGGTCGCATCATACGCAGCAACCCACGCGAGTCCCCACCACAGATCATCATCATACGACCCATCGAGCCAAAGCGCGGTATTCGCCGCCCCAGTCGGGACACCCTCAGTCGCCGGGTAATACCCTGTCCCATTGCTCGAAAGATAACTCGCGGCATCATTTCCCCGTCCAGGGATCGGATTCGAGACCGTCGCCGCGACGGCGAATGTATTCGCAAAGACGCCGCGTGCGACATCGTTGAACGTGTCGTCGATGTGGAGGGCTGCGAGGTTCGCGAGCGTCGTCATGCAGTTTGCGCCGTTCCACCACCCGCATGTATTCCAGATTCCAGTTGCGCTATTGTACCATGTTTGAAGGGTATTTGCGGCTGCGAGGGCTCGGGATTGGGCGGTGGTTGTATTTGTGGCTGCGAGAGCGCGTGTTGAGAGGGCGAGAGTTGTCGCTGAGAGGATGGGGAGGAGCATGATGGGATTAGAACAGGGATATGGGTAAAAGAGAGAAAAAAGAAACAAAAAAAAAAAATAAGAAGAACGGAGAAAGATAGAACAGGAGCGCGATTAAGCCAAAGGGTATTCGGAATGCATGATGAAATTTGGAATGAGGGACTCCTATAAGTATCTCGAAGAGGCAAGAACAAGACAATCCATTCTTCCTGTTCCTATGAAACAAAACGTATGGGTGAAGACTCAAAAATGATTAATCTATTCTATCCACAAAAGCCGAGCTCAGCAAAGGCTTGGTTCTTCTTGCTGTATGTGCAAACCCACCACGTACAGCAGCCGGGCGCGCTGCCGTGCCTGGCATTCCTGTGCCTGGCCCATCGTGATCCGCCCAGGAACACCCACAGGAACAGCAGGAACAGGAAAAGCGCGCGGGTGTAGAAGAAATCCTATTGGCGCAGAAGTAGGGAGACTATCCTGGACGCCTCTTAGAGGCTGAGATATTCCACCCGCCCTAGATACATCCATGGTTCGGCGAAAGTCCATTGCCACCGAAAATTTGGTCTTGGACCCTGTTCCTTGCCACGTTTCTTCCCGCTGGGATCCGAGTTTGCCCTGGATCGAGAATCGATCGGCCTTATGCTGGGCAGCCTTTCGTCATTCGTGGCGCGCGTAAAGGTCTAGATTTTGCTGATCTATCGAGCTTATCCTGTTGCGTCGTCACAGGGCAGGTAGGCCCACATAGGACATAGGTATTGTTAGAAGGGTTTAAGTGAAGTTAAGAATAAAGGACTGCAATAAACTATAACAGTAGGCAATGTATATGACAAGAAGAATAGTTCCTTGTTAAAGAACAGTCCGTGGTCGATTAAAGGATTATTCACTAGCTAGTCATGCCATGCGCCCATGGCTTCTCCCCAAGAGTCCACCTAGAAAGCTCCAAGTGCAAAGTGCCATTGACAAAGGAAAGCATGCAGTAGGTCCTAGGTAAGGCACTTTACACGGATATCTTGACATCTTCAGAGAAAGGAACCACGCTTTTAAACACGCCCAGATGAACCATAGCCAAAATGTGATTGTTCCGTAACTAATTTTACTAGAGACCCAAGTGATTTGGAGAGGCTCGGATGGCTTCACGCTAAGAATGCCTCTGAGTAAATGCGCACTGGTCCCCTGCTTTGTGGATGTTGAAGATGGAACGCTACAATCACCACTTAGTACCACATCAGAGAGACGTGGGGTGGATCGGATTGGCGATAAATGTCACCACGAAGATAAAGAAATCGTAGGTGAGAGTCTAAATCAGCCCACGAAATATATGTGGATCACAGCGCTTGTAGCATGTTTTCCAACTCGGCTCACATCGGTGGAGACGCAGGTAGAGGTTTCACAGTCCATCGATTGGTTATACCGACTTTCGTTCCGTAAGCTACCATGACCGCAGTTTGTTGGTAGACTTTTGAGACCCTTGATAAATCGACCGTGGACAACACTGCTTTTTAGAGCAGTCCGAATGGTGGTCTAGCTGGTGCTTTCGGTAGGTGTCTAGGTATCTAGCCAAGCCTGCAATCTTGGGGTAGAAATGGAGTTGGAGTAAGGAGATAAGGCTAACAAGGTACAGAGATAAGGATCCGATATCGCAGGGTCACAGCCTACTTAAGCCTGATACACTGTTCCTAGCAGTAAGCTCGCTATCGGTTGCAGTTTGCCTGTGTGCAGATATCAAGTCCGCCGCCCAACATGCGCTTCAGCACTCTAGCACTCGCAGCCTCAGTCCTAGGCATCTGCTCCGCATCCGCAGAACTAGAATGGATCTCTAATAACACTACCCTCCCCAAAGTCCTAATCTGCAGCGCAGGCGGAACAATCCTCTCGGCCTCAAACTACAGCCGCCTCGACAACATCCACTATGGTCTGGGCAAGGGTCCAACTGCGCAAGACCTGATTGAGACAGTCCCTGAGGTTCTTGACGTCGCTCAGCTCGCTGTCATCCAGTTCCCTGCGACAGGCGGAAGCGCTGGGCTTAATTCGTCGCTGTACCTGAATATCACACAGCATTTGAACCGCTACCTCTGCAGTCCGGACTCGGATATTGTGGGGGCCATTATGTTTCATGGGACAAATACGCTCGAGGAGACGGTAAGTGACTGTACGCCTGAAAAGGGTATGTTGAATGCTAAGACTGGAACGTGCAGGCATTCGGCGTCGACCTTACATTCAATTGCTCGAAACCATTCATCGCGACCGGTGCCATGCGACCAGATACTTACATCTCCCCCGACGGCCGTTCGAATTTCTTCCAGGCTGTCGCGGCAGCATCGTCACCGGCGTCGGCAAACCGAGGAGGTCTGATTGTTTTTAATGACAGGTATGCAATGCGAATCTCATACCATCACACGCCTACGGCCTCACTAATAGACAAGCAATGCAGAATCACCTCAATCTACTACTCCACAAAAGCCAACGCCAATACCCCGGATACATTCAAGGCGATCGAGCAGGGGAATCTAGGTGCATTCCTCGGTGGTCAGCCGTACTACTTCTTTGATCCTTCGTACCCGGTTGGAAGACCTCATTTCAACGTCTCGGATACGGTTGAGCTACCCTCTGTTATTATTCTCTACGGACACCGTACGTGAAACAAACCAGCTTCGGAACAAAATCCAGGAATCCTGCACTAACCAAATAAAACAGAGGGCTTCGACGCATCCCTGATGTACGCCGCCGTCGCCAATGGAGCCAAGTATGTGATGTGTCCTCAACTTGTGTGCTGTGCTAACCACGATTTTCCAAATGAATAGAGGTCTCGTTATCCTCGGTCCCGGCGCCGCAGCCCTAAGTCCCTCTGCAAAGGAAGCCGCAGCCGACCTCTTCGCACAGGGTATCCCGACCGTTGCCGTCGCGAGACCCGTAACGGGGACCGGGGTTCCGGATCTTTATCCAGAGGCTGTGTATGTCTTCTCCGTTCTCTCTACCCTCCATATTTTTCTCCCTCCTTGCGTTCCTCGTCACAGGCTATAAGCGGCGGAACTAATAGTGCGTGTTGATATAGTATATTCGCAAGCTACCTAGGGGCCGACCAGGCGCGAGTCCTTCTCCAGCTGGCTATTAATGCAGGGTATGGCCTTGATGAGATTAGGGATGTTTTTGAGGGACCGTTGCGGAGAGCGCTTTATACTTCGCCTGCTAGCTTGGAGTATTACTATTGAGTATGGAGAGGTTGTTCAGGCCGAGATCTAGCATTCAATGGGATTCCTGCGTCTTTGTATGAGGGATTCGCGTGTGTGTCTCAACGCAGACGAAGTATTGTGGAGACTTAATCCGATTGAGGTGCGGCTCTAGAGACGAACAAGTTATTTCCAGATATTCGCACTCGCGTTTCCAAGATCCTAGAAGAGGATCAGAGTCAACTGATATAACTGCTTTGATTTATGGATCCTCGCTATCCTACGTCAGCTTCACAGAGCTTTAGATCTTGCCAACCTCCGCCCCAATCCTCTCCAACATGCCCTCCAAATCAACCCCAAACGTATCCCCACCCCCAAGAGCATCCCTAACCCACTCCCCCCGAGCCCGAAACGACGCTTTAAAGGGTAACGACCGCATGACAAGCCCATACGTGCACGCGAGCGGATCAACCGGTATCCTCTCCCCCGTTTCTTCATCAATGCCAGGCCGGATCTCGAATGCCCAGAGTAACTGCGCGATGACGATCCAGATGACGTTGCGCGCGAAGTGGCGGCCGGGACAGGTGCGGCGGCCGTAGCCGAAGCCGGCGACGGAGGTAAGCATGGCTTTGTTTAGTGTCTTGTGTTTAGCTTTTGGTTGGGGTTCGTTGTCCGGGTCAGAGGTGGGGTCAGCCTCGACGAGCCAGCGTTCTGGAATGAAGGAGTCTGGGTCTGGACCGAAGACACTCTCTTCGCGGGAGATGGTCCAGGCGTTTGGTACGATCACCGAGTTTGCAGGGATGCTGTACCCATTGTACGTCGCCTCCTCCTTATTGAGGTGTGGAACGCCTTCGGGCCCAACAGGCCTCCACCTCAGGACCTCCTCAACAATCGCACTGACATATGGGAGATTCACTCGATCCTCCGGGGCAGGCATCCTCTCCCTCCCAACAAGACTATCAATCTCTTCATGCGCCCTGGCGATAAACCCCGTCCCCTCGGGATCCTGCGTGACACATGCAACAACAAACCACATCAGACTATCCGCCGTCCCATCCAGCGCAGCATCGATGATCGTCCCGAGCTCGAAGGCCAACTCATCCATGGGCATATCCATTTTATCGCTTTGGACCAAACTCTTCAGATGTTTCGCGATATTCCACGTCTCCCCTTCCAGCCCGCGCCGGAAATTCTCCCTCCGCAGCGCATACTTATCCTGGAAATGCCCCTCGGCCTTTTCTTTCCACGGCGCGAGAAACGAAGGGAGGTTATTAAGTACCGGGAACATATCGACAATATGTGCGCCGACCTGGACGAAGTCCGAGAACTCGTCGTTGAACCTCGACAACTCGCCAAGCATCGGATCCTCGGGGTCTGCGATGCGGAAGCCGTAGAGGAGGGCGTGGATTATACTTGCGATTGTGCGCTGGAAGTATTTCTGCACATCGGCGCCTGCCGGGTTCGAAGCGTGGTTGAGGAGGTCGTGGAGGAGTTGTTGCGATTCGAGGGTTTGTAGTGGCAGGTAGGATGCTGCTGGGGTGGTGTTTAGCACGGAGGCTTGGAGGCGCTGGTGCTGGCGGAACTGCGGCGTGTAGTTCATCATTAGGATGTTGAGGCCTTTGAGGGCGAGTTCGGTTGCGAGCTGACCCTTTCATTAGCTCATTTTGGTCCCCGGTGTATTCATATTGAAGGGTTTGATGAGGAAGGGGGGATGTACAAAAAGCCTCGGCCTATCCGAAAACGCCGCTCCGGTCTTGGCAAGAATCTCATGTGCGACTTCTGTCGAGGATAAGATGATAACGTGCTGTCCGAGCATATTCACGTGGACGATCGGTCCGTACTCCTTGCTCCATTGTTGATATGTTCGCCATCCGTGCGATTTGGGGGCTTGGTGGATGTTGCCGATCAGTGGGAGGGGCTTAGGGCCTGGTGGGAGGGGGAGAGAGGGTGGTTTGCGTCGGGTTGTTAGGTATACGCCTACTACGAGGCCGGTAAGAACGACTAGAGTTGCAAGATGCATGATTATTCAAGTTGATATGGTAGTTAGAGAGGAGGTGGGTGCTTGCGTCCTTATATGATAAGCTGACATGCTAGGTTTGCAAGAGTCTTCTAGTGCTTACTCTGCGTGGGGATCAGCTTTATGAGATGGATTACGCAAACGCAAGGACAGAACCTCGTTGAGGGACTTGATTCGCGTTGTCGTCATTGGCATTGGTGGAAATGGGGCCGTTTTTGCGAGGTTCGTCTAATAATGATTCGCTTTGGGGTCGACCATGCGCTGCCGAACTTGGAAAGGCTTGGCTTTGTCCACGGGTCCACGGTGCATTCATGTCGCTGTCAATCGATCGAGTGGGGCCAGGGGTACAAAGTAATACGAGCTCTTAATCCAATCATTCCATGAGCTGCTGAAGGATTTCTTGATTGATAGCTCACGGGATCAGCTGTTCATCCGATTGGCCTCTTGCTTATTGGTAGAGTACGCACGGCTGATCGATCCACACTGTGGAGTATCCGTGCCTTCCAGCGCACCCACCGCCTTCGTCTTATGGGTGCGCCCCATATTCTTCGTAGTCCCATATTCTTCGTAGTTTTTCGATATTTGAAGCTATTCAACCACCACAATAGCTAATTATTAATAAAAAAGTCTTCTCCTGCCTCTCTAGATAGCCTCTCATTTTCAGCTGCCTGCTGGATTCGCTCCTCCGAGCGCTGCGTGGGCGCAAAACCATAAACCCTTTCAAATTGCTTCGCCAGCTTCTTCTGCTCCCGCTCATTATCCTTCTCCTTCCTGACCTTAATTGATCGAATAGCATCGCGAGTCTTTAGTATCCCATTACTACCAAGCGGTTTAACCTGGCGCTTAGTATAATTCCGGTGCTGTGGCGCCTGCGCGGTCCTAATCCTGCAGATTGCCTCCTGGGTCATTTTAAGCTCCTCTAGCTTCTCCATCTGGTGTTGGAAGACCTTTGATAAATTCCGCTTGGTCCGCTCAGATAGCTCAGTAAGATCCTTTAGGACCTTTACCTGGTTCCTAGTAAGCACCTCAATGGTTGCTGGAGGACTATTTTCAACGCTGGAGGATAATAGTGGTGGAGTTAGTGTACGGCCAGGGAGCTCTGGGATTGATATATCTGGTATTTCCAACTGATTGGCAAGCTGATCGACGATATGATGGCCATAAACTGGCCAGATGCCGCGGTCTTTAAAGGATTCTCGAATAATTCGCTGTGTAAAGGCCTTCTCGCGGACTGGTTGAATAATCTGTAAGAACTCTGCCTTCCTATATGGCCTACCACCCCAGAAGGATAGCTCATTGTTTATAAGCCTGAATTGCTGCTTATAGGCTAGAAAAGGCTTTCCATCAAGAGGTTGGCAAAGATGTGTTATATAAGGTAAGAAACTAAAGGGGATAATCTTATTATCCTCGCAGTATTGTAGAAATTCAAGCGTAAGGTGCGCGCCGTGGCCGTCAAATATTAGATATCGCTTCTCGCCTTGCTTTGTACGATTAGGATCCTTTGTAGCATGGTTAAATTAAACTAGCCAGGCAAGCGCTAGCTCACAGATATCCAACTATTTAGGGATATCGCGGTCATTGTATTAGGAGGTAGCACCTCACTACTATCATACTAGGCCTTTATAAAGCTGCCACCAGCTTTAAATATAAAGAATAGGGCTATTAGCTAACCATCCATACTAATATATTTAATAGTAGTAATATTTTCACCTCACTTACCCTCTATAAGATTAGGGCAAGACTTTAACCTAAAGACCTTACAAGCTCGCCCCTAACCAGGTTGAAATCCGCATTCGTCGAAGTTATATATAAGGCGCGAAGGAACTCTATTAAGAAGGTCTTTTAGCTGGTCGTACTAGTATTAGAGAAGTCCTGCATCCTCTACTTATATCCACCTTAGTTCCTTAGTCTTTTACTTCACTAGCGCGAGGCCTAGGTGTGCTAGTACCCGCGCTTCAAAGTAATAAGGCCATATCTTGCCAACCTACTTGTTAGAACCCGCGCGGGTAAGTGCCTGGTTTGCCCACGCTATAATAATCATAGTAGTTAGTGGGAGGTTCTATTTCCATATTTATATAATCTATTTAATCAAGGCCTTCTCCTGATATGGCTGTAGAAGGTTTTTATTCGACGTGGTTAGTATTACTAGTGTTTCTACTTTTTTCAGGCGGCTTCATAGCGTGGTATAGGACACGTTGAATTCACGCGCAATCTTCACGATATTTGGTTTTTTCTGGGCTCTAGTCGTGGTGATAGCTTTAAGCAAGTGAGTTTCATTAAATTCAGGAGATTTTGGCATGTTATGTAGTTATAATAAAGAATAATTTACAGAGGTTGAAAAACTACGAAGAATATGGGACTACGAAGAATATGGGGCGCACCCATAAGACGAAGGCGGTGGGTGCGCTGGAAGGCACGGATAGCTGCCTTCTGAAACAAACCAAGCACCCTCCCGACTTTCCAACCTGCTATGGAGCTAATGCTTAGTAGCTACATGGAAGAGTATGGGTACTAGGTGTACCAAGGCACTTTTACACAAGGCTCCTCTTCATTTGTTGCTGAGACTTGGGTCCAGAACAGGCAGCCAAAGTGGTGACAAGCAATCCGGCACATTAATACGGCCTAGGGTGCTCCGTGCACGTGAAGTATGGACTGACCATGACAGCTGCTAATATACAGTTGGCCGGTTTGTCTCTTGTAGCTCCTCCTGAGCACCATCCCACTGACATCAAATTCCTTTGGCATCCATTACATACCCAGTGGAGGCCAACCCTGCAAAAGCCATGCGGCGCCAAGAGCCCCCAGTAGCCCATTCGCAGGAGCCACATCCTTACCCCGGATGCATGGGAAGGAACAGTTGGCCTGGGGCGGGCTTGCAATAGTCCAGGTTCTATCTGCCAGGCCACAGACCGACCCAGCTGCATGGATGCGACGAAGCTTGGGCTGAGCGCGACCCAAAGGTCCCTTAATCACTCTGAGACCAGATTTCACGGGCGAGACAGGAAGGTCTGGAGCCTGAAATTCCCTTTTCTCTCTTCCCCACCCCGCGTTTGACTACATTCCTCCCTATAATCCACCCAACACAGGGAGTTTACTACACTAACTATGAGTACTCCTCTGCCAACAAACTCAACAACTGAATTTCCCCTCTTGCCCTATCTTCTCGGTGAGGTCGCAACAGCAGCCTCTGGAAGCATCTTGTCTGTCAACCCGAGCCGCGATGTGACAACAATCCTGCTTTCATGTTTACCCGACAGCCAGGGCTGCTTCCGGCTCGGTCTCCCAATCACTTTGACAACCGGGCCAACAACTGGTCAATGTACAGCGATTCGGCGACTGCTCACGGGTGTAAAGCCGGCGCATGGTTAACACGTACAGACTCGATTGAGTGCCATGTGTCGTCCATGACGGCGGACTGCTGTGGAGGAGTCAGATGGACGCTACAGGGCAAATCTGAAGTCGCAAAAGACCCGTTCTCTTTTATCCAGACCGATTACTTGAGTGACGATGTAGTTCTCACGGTTATGGGTGGATTGGACCTGTTAGCTGCGCCGGTGACCGATTCCACGACGAGACCGTTAACCTCCACTGAGTCACCGACTTCCCGCTTGGCGACCGTGACAGCAGCAGCGTCAGGGCCCGCGCTGCCATCCGAGCCAGACACACGCGGGGCTCCAGTCGGAAACAGGTCATCGTTAATAGACCGGATCACCGGTCCTGTAATCGGAGCTGTGGTCGGCTTCTGCTTGATAATTGTCCTAGCCTGGTGGTATTGGCGGCGATGTCACGAGTCAGCAGTAGCGAGCAATCACCATCCCGGTGGACGACATCGCGTGGAGCTTGAAACACCAACAAACAAGTCATCGCGTCCCTGAGATGGTCGCAACGGGGGCTGTGCCGCCCTCGGAGTTGCCTCGCGGGAGCCGGGCTAACGTAGATAAAAAGCTCGAGGCGCTTACATGGTCTTCTGATAAGGCATGGTAGCTAATGTATATCTTGCAATCTATTGTTATAGGTTCTTTTCCCTATAATTGCAAGTATCACCGGTGTCCAGGAAATTCAACAATATTCCAAGGCTCGCACGGATTTCCCGGATAACATACCGGGCAGAACAATCGCACCAACGTTTAAACGGGCCCTTTATCTAGCTTAGCATGCTGTTCAACAAGAGTTCATGCGCAGAAAGGTCGCTCTGGGGAATATACGGCGTTATAATAAGAGGTGCAGGCTTTCGGGTTATCCAGGGCCAACTCGGTGTTTTTCCTCCCGAGCGTCCACCCGTCCACCTTCTCGGCTTCTCCGGACTGCCTTGAAGTGGACGCACCCAACCCCATGGGGATTAGCTGTCAAATCTTCATCACGAGGTTAGTCTTTCCGACTCTTTTGCTAATTCCGGCCGAGGACGTGAACCGCGTCCACTTCGCCCCGGGATGAAAACCTTGCCACGCTGGTTCTATATATTCTACCCCCTGTACCCCGGATCTTTCGCGTCTATCTAAAGCAAGGCCGCTATCGGAATACATTACCGCCCTGTCTGCTAAACCAATTCATCCATCACTATGACGGACCCCAAAGTGGAAGATATTGAACACGTCGAGTCCAGCCCGGCCCCTGGCAAGGTCGGCACGGAAGCCATGGAGGACTTTCACCGCGCCGAGAAGGAGATTACCACCTGGCAGGCTATCAAGACACATAAGCGTGTCTTATTCTTTGGTAATTCTATCCTTTTTGACTACCTCCACAACCTGACCTAACCAACAACCTTTTAGCCATACTCCCTTTCGTGTGCGCTGCAAACTACGGCTACGACACCATCTCCAACAACTCCAGCATCGCAATGCCCGCATTTATCGCTTCCTTTGGCGATGTGGATCCAACTACCGGTTCAGCGTATCTACCATCTCTCTGGACTTCGCTGTGGACCTCCATGTCAAATCTAGGTCAGGCGTTCGGCGCCATGGCTGCCGGTGCCCTCGCGCAACAGGTTGGGCGACGCTGGACTGCGTTTGCTTTCTCAATTCTCTCAATCGCGGGAACGTTTATTCTCTTCTTCGCGACCTCGCGTGGTATGCTTCTCGCTGGAAAGACGATCAACGGCGCTGTGGTTGGAGGGTTGATGACGATTGGAACGACGTATGCTGCTGATGTGAGTATTGGATTGAACTGCGCGCCTGTTGTCTCCCATTCTGACTGTGTATTTCACTAGATCGCCCCAGTCCGACTGCGTGGAGCAATCCTACAGGCCCTCGTCTTCTTCGGCGTCGTCATGCAGGGCACGAGTTTGGGAATCGTTCGGGCGTTCGTTCCAAACCCGAACCCGATTGCGTGGAAAATTGTCTTTGCTATCCAGTGGGCCTTTGCTGTCCTTGTTCTAGTCGCTGCCCTAGCCGTCCCCGAGTAAGCTCCCCATCCCGCCAAAAGGTCGTTCGTGTGCTGATCCTCGCAGATCCCCCGTGTACCTCCTCTCCAAGGGCAACAAAGAGCAAGCCGAGCGCGCCCTTCGTCGTATACACGGAAACGACCCAACCCTGTCCCTCCGCCTCGCCTCCATCGCGTACACGCTCGAAGAAGAGCAAGCTTCGCAAGCGGCCTCCGCATCCCCACTCGAACTCTTCCGCGGCTCGAACCTCAGACGCACGCTTACAATCGCATTCATCATGTTCTCGACAAGTGCAATTGGAATCCCATTCCTGAGCCAGAATATCTATTTCCTCTTTACAGTTGGTCTGCCGGCCGTTCATGTGTTTGACATTGGGATCGGTGGGTTCTTCCTGGGCGGGTTGTTCATTGTTTTCGGGTGGGTTTACAACGATAGGATTGGGCGCCGACGGCTATGGCTGTGGGGATTGGGAGGCAACTTGATTGGAATGGTTATCGTTGGGGCTCTGGCGTTCGCCGGGAGTATGGGTAGTATCTGGGCCATTGGTGTCATCATGTCGGTCTCCCCTTTGCTTCCTCCAGCTTTCACCCCCACATACTAACAGCAAACAGGAACATCCTCATCTCCTACACGGCCTACGCAAACGTCGGCGTCGCCTGGACAATCTGCCCCGAAATCTCGTCCCACCGACTGCGCCACTACTCGCAATCCGTCGCGTTCATCACGGGTGCCGTCAGCTCGTGGCTGTTCTCATTCATCACGCCATACATGTATAACGTCGATTCCGGAAACCTCGGCGCAAAGACGGGATTCGTGTATGCGGGGCTTACAGTTATTGTTGGTGCTGTTTCCTGGTTCCTTGTTCCGGAGACTGCTGGGCTTACCGTTGAGGATATTGATTTGGCGTATGAGACGGGCGTTAAGCCGAGGGGGTTCAAGAAGCTTAGAGCGCAGTAGATGAGATTGGCGCTTGGGGGGTTTCCCAGTGGTGCGGGGGTCAAGGACCGTACATAATTGTGCCAACCCCGATCAGTAGTCGGGAGAGAGCTGTATCTCCTGTTATAACCAGTTTTCTGTTCACAATGGCAAGAGCAAAAATATAAAAACATAAAACAGTAGGGATTCCCATGTGGCCACCCACCATCCTACTAACCTGCCGGCCGGCGTGTGGCTTAAACGCGCCCAGGAGTCGGGTGGGCCAGTGTCAACGAGCTGGGTGTGCGAGGAGGGGAAGGCCCTGACCCAACAGCATGGACAGGGTTGGGGAACCGTGATTACCTTCCTAAACTCGCCGCAGCACCTGGGCATTTATTGTTGGCATTCCTACTGGATCAAACTCCTCTTTGGCTGAAACTGGGCCTATCAAAGCCCACAGCTTGGGCATGGCTGTGCTCGTCAAAACTAGGACCCCTGCACGCCCAGAGAACAGGCAACAATGACACGTTTTATGTAGGACCAACGCGCCCGACACAATCTTAATCTGTTAGGTTATGTAGTATGGGCCCTCCCCTGTACACCAAGTAATAAAGAACAGATGGAGTGGAATGATTATTCGTAGAGAGAGCAAAAGTCTTATCAGCGAACGGGAGCCGATTCTTAGTAGGATACGCTCTAGTGGATATAACAAAGCTTACCTTTCCTGGCCCAAGTGTGCTATTATATATAGTTATGTGAAATCAAATAGGGTGATCAAGTTCTGATGCTGCATGGAAGAGCCGCACCTTATTCCTAAGTTTCTAATTCCAAGACCGTCATCGTCTCTAATTGAGCGGGATAAATACATGTACATGGTAGCCTCGAAACATACAGTCCATCTAGATCCAACCATAGCAGCCGCTGCCCCTTATTGAACACGCAATTATGGTCAGACCCCAATGAGTGCGAAGCCTAACCACCAGATCCCACACTACACCGTAATAGAAGCGAAGATGTTGGGTTCGCAGCGACAGCCCAGTAGATCGTCGGGGTCACAAGTGCAATACTGGACGTCGCTGTGGACGGCGAGAGGGAGGCGGTGCTGGCAGGAGCAGCCGAGGGCGAGAAGTTGGATAAAGCGCCGCAACCGGCGATCCGAATACCCTCGTAGGACCCCAAGTCATCAGTGGACGTGTAATTATCGACGGGATGGTGGTTGATAATCTCAGTTTAGCTCTAGCCTCAATTTCCCATCCTCTGGAAAACGTATAAACAAGTGGCACTTGACTTGAACGGACAGACCGCAGCAAATCCGGTTCGGAGAGATAAAAACGTGGGATATTGCGGCTTGATAATGAGAGCGAGGATTGGCCTCCGTCCTAGAATAGGTAAAGCCTTATGTGGCGCAATAGCTAAATTCCTAGCACCCTATGACGATGGAGGGTGAATTGACTAGCACGTGGGTTTACCAATTAGGACCTTGACTAGGGTGAACCCCTGTACATTCTCCCTGTTCAGTCGGTGTTTCATAATTTCGCTTATTCCCTTTCGCCTCCTGTTTGACTGATGGCTTAAGACGACATTTTAAGGAGGGAGTCGCACCATCCATCCTCTTCCATTCAGGTACCAACTTACCCCAACCAACCATGCATTTTACGTGGACAGCCTACCTTACGCGCCCGATCTTAGGGCTTGGGCTCGGATCGCTAGTTCTCGCAGTATCAGCGTCCCATGGCCACGTTCTCACCAGCGAGGCTCAGCTGCGCTCTTCCTACGACTATGTGATTATTGGTGGAGGGGTTTCGGGCCTGACTGTCGCTAACCGTCTGTCGGAGAATCCTAGTAAGCAGCCTAGTATCAAGCCTCGGATCTTGCAGCTTATTTATTGATGATGTTTCCTAGAAAATAGTATTCTTGTTATTGAAGCAGGTGACTTGTACGCAATTGGCCGCATGGCTTGGGATTACTGTTTCTTATGTATGCCAACTAACTTTTCCTGCCGCAGTGATCAAGATGAAGACTACATTGTCATCCCCGGGTTAGCTGGTGGTGCGATCGGCACAAAATACGACTGGAACTTAACATATGTGCCAAACCCAGATGCAGCAGGCCGCGCTCCTTCGATTCCACAGGGCAAGGCAGTTGGCGGCTCCAGTCTCCTGAACCGCATGGTGTTTGACCGTGGCTCCAGTGCAGATTATGACCGCTGGAGAGCACTCGGCAATCGTGGTTGGGGATGGAAAGATCTTCTCCCGTACTTTAAAAAGGTACAGTACAGCCATCCTTGCGATACGTGTGGGAACGATTGGTAACAGCGCCTTTCCGCAGAGTGAGACTTTCACTCCTCCGACAGATGCGATTGAGGCTGAATGGAACACTACCTATGATCCATCTGTTCACGGCTCGTCTGGTCCCATTCAATCGAGCTACGCTCCTTGGATCTGGCCTTCTACGAGTGCGTACCACTTCATTCAAGTCCTATGTTTTCCAATGCTGGTCTCTGCTTACACGGCGTCTAGAGCACTTTATCAGTGCCCTAACAGGCCTCGGTATTCGTATTCCCAAGGACGCTGCCAGTGGGGATGCCGTGGGTCTGTATTTCAGCCCTCATAACCAAGATCCCGTGACGGTCTCCCGAAGCGATGCCCGCAGGGGATATTGGGAAGCGGCCTCCCATCGACCTCGTCTTAGTCTTCTTGCAGGGCGAACAGTCACTCAACTCATAACTAAGCAGACTCCTCAGGGGCCCAAGGTTACAGGGGTAGAGGTTTGTATATGAATGACCCGCCAGCTGCACACGTCGCACTGACCGAGTTCCAATAGTTTGTCTCGTCGAAATGCAAGAGCCCAACTGTCGTCAAGGTCGGCAAGGAAGCGATTCTAGCAGCTGGCGCTATCCACACGCCTCAGCTTTTGCAGCTTTCCGGAATCGGCGACCCGGCCATCTTGTCTCCTTTGAACATTTCCACTGTGGCCAAGGTTCCCGGTGTCGGTCGCAATCTCCAGGACCATGTCTATGTCCCTGTCGTCTTTTCTTGTGAGAAACCTCACTTCCCCGGAGCTTTCGATGATACCTTATACCCTAACCACAACCAGTCGACTTCCCTCTGACATCGGCAAATCTCACCTCGAACGCCACATTTGCCGCAGAGTCCCTAGATCTATACAACACGCACAAGACAGGCCCCTACGCCGACGCAACAGGCGACTTTCTCGCCTTCTTATCGACAGACAGCTTTACATCTCAAAGAGACACCCTACACAGACTCGCCAACGCCCTAGACCCCTCCACATACCTAGACGCCGATACCCCGGTCAGCGTCAAACGCGGCTACGCCGCACAGCATAAACTCCTAACCGCGGGCCTCGCAGCGACCAACCAAGCCCAAATCGAATTCCTCTGGGCAGACGGCACCTTTGTCCTCGGCCTGCAGCACCCTTTTTCCCGAGGCAACGTGCGGCCCGCCGCAGCCTCATCGACCGATCGGAAAACACTGGCTGCCCCCCTCGCAGACGCCGCCTTCCTCCGCAACCCCCTCGACGTGGTGATTCTCATCGAAGCAATCAAGTTCGCGCGCGCCGTCGCGAACACACCAGAGCTTACTGCCTTCAACCCCGTGGAACTCGTTCCCGGCGCCGACGTGTCGTCCGATGAGGATCTGGAGGCGTACATCCGGGGCGCTGCCGAGTCACTGTTTCACCCGTCGGGGACTTGCTCCGTGGGGAAGCTAGAGAATGGTGGTGTTGTTGATACGGAGTTTCGGGTGCATGGGGTTCGTGGGCTGAGGGTTGTTGATGCGAGTGTGTTTCCGATGTTGCCGGCGTCGCATATACAGAGTTCGGTTTATGCTGTTGCGGAGAAGGTGAGTCATGTTAGTTTATTTTACATTTTTTACTCCGTTTTGAATCTTTGCTAACTGTGATTTTGCTAGGCTGCGGAGGCCATCAAGTCTTCGTGAAGTGACAAGTTGACTGTTTGTTCTTTTATTTTCTGCAAGAACAGATTCTCAAGTTGATACGAGTAGCATGAACGTTATTTACCTGATATAATTGCTAGTCAGGGAATATTTCAATTTACCAGATTATTGGCTATCAAGTCTATATCAAAATAAAAGTCGCTCGTCCTTCTAGCGGTAGTATCTTTAATCCTCGCCTGACAGAGTAGTAGCCTGATGGATTCATTACTCGAGATTCTCGGCTTGCCTGGTGAGGCTGGGACTCAATCATACAATATATCTGCTTCGTGCATTGGTGGCCTCAGTACTGACACCACCGGGCGGCATGGCCAGCAAAGAGGGACACTATAATTACACTACTAAACATCAAGTATACAGCCGCCTGGCTTCTGAACAGCGAAACATCAAGGATACGAGAACAGCCTAGTCTTTTTATGAGCACTGGACTGCTATCCCGAGCTTCTTCGACGAAATAGTACTCGCTCTGCTCTGCGTCGCCAACCACCTGCCACCCTCGAGGGCGAGACTTCAGAAATACAACAGGTTGGGAAAAAGAGAAAAAGGAGAAAAAGTGCAAGAAAACAAGAAAAAAGGAGACCTAGACACAGAAATCAGTAGATCAACAAGTCATAAGCACACTTGCCGCCCCACCGCCCAAATAAAACCCACTACTCTTCTTATTCGCCACGGGAATACAATTATACCAGCCATCAAAAAGTCCCCAATTAATACTCCCGATGTGCTCATAATCCGCAACATGGTGCACCGTCGCCTTCCCATGGCAACCGGGCTTCTCCCAGAACTTGAGCACACAGCTTTCCGGCCACGGGTAGTCTACGTTGCTGGGTTTCGCGCCGTAGGTGCCGGCTTCGAGGTTCTTGCATTGGCCGGCCCATACCCAGCCGGAGGCGGATTCGATATCGCGGTCGCAGGAGCCCGAGTGGTAGGCGTTGAGGTAGATACCTGTTCCGCGTTCTTCGAGGGAGGTGTTGGGGGCGGCGATGGTGGTGACGGTCTCGGTCAAGGCGTCGGGGACTGGAGTTGCAAAGATGAGGAGTGGGGTTGTGGCTAGGGTGGCTAGGAGGAGGAGGGTGCTTTTGAGAGACAGCATTTTGATCAAGAGGGAAGTTGTTGATTGGGGGTTTCTCGAACTGGGTGGTTGATGGGCTGGACGGAGTGAGCCCACTGACTGAGCAACGATGATGGAATGTAAACGAATGTGTGAAAGGTATGCGCGGTTCCTGGCCGGTGCCTTAAGGAACGGTCCAGATATTTATACTGGAATAGAACCACATTCATAGGAGGAGCAACAGTACACTAGCGGGGAGTAATGCGGCGAGGGATCATCTCATAGTTGTGCGGGCTAGCGGGAGGGATGAGCGGTGTTCAAGCTCTCCAAGCTTCAGCCTCCGCAAAGAATCCTTAACAGATATGGTCGTTTTGTTGTCGTTGATGCAGGCTGCTAGTTAAGCGGAATTTCCGTGGTCGATATTCGACTTTTCCACAGAAGAAGGTTAGCATCCGTACCCCTCGTCTCTTCGGGTATTCACTGACAGTATTCACTGGACCTGGACTTCGACGAAGTGAAGAAGAGCAAGTTCCAGTTCTTCAGTGCAGCGTCGCGGTGTTCCAATATAGATGGTGCGTAATTGTCACTGCCAACAGTGTTGCGGAATATGCCGATATTTGTGAATTTCACAAAAGCCACCAGATCCCACGTTTCGCTTCCAAGATCGCGTGAGGTAGGTAAACCCTCATATAAAATTTCAAAGTCGCCAGTCTCGATCGCGGGTCTGCTGATTTCTTTAACGAATCGCTCAAACCAGGCTTCTCGGCCACTGCAAGCTGGGTGTGAACTTCCTTCTGGATATTGCGCCTGCTCGTGCCATTGTAAAAGACCGAGCATAAAGACAGGGTGGTCTTCTGGGAAGCTGTTTGGTATATTGTTGACAAGGTTCCTGACTTTTGCCATTTTGGTCTGGCGGGTGAGAGACCGAAGATATTGGTGTGAGGCTTTGTCCTTGAATCTGGGGTGGGATTGATTATAAGTTATTGGTTTTCATCCCTGCTAACCTTAATTTCCTGTAGGTCCAACCAGAAGCAAATTAAGATTGACCCGCGTGATTTACTGTCCAATATCAGTCAGTTTCAGGTGTTGAGTCTAGACCATTCGAGACCATCCTAGACAGGTCCTGGTCGGGGCGGGACTTCTGCAGAAAGGCCAGATCTGGCCATCGACGCATCGCCAAGAGCATGGCCAAGGCTGAGCTTGCTTAACCTTTGAGATGAAGATTAGTATTGGCTGAAGCAATTGCCAAAATTGAGGGAGCTTCAAATCATTGGTCTGCAGTCACCGCTTCGGGACGAGCAGACGGATCGAGAACCTACGATCGCCGTGACCCGACAGACTCCCCAACCCCACCGTACAGCCAAGAAACAACATGCCCGACTCGTCTCCGGTCGGAACTTCAAAAACGACGCGGAAAGAAAAAGTGTTCTCGTTAGGAAGAAAAAGTCATGGCGTAGGAGAGTGTGACTTGGTACATAGGAATTGCAAAATTGTTCTCAGGTCTCTATATTGAAGCTGGGTATACTTCATTGGAACTGGGACCAAATATCGGAGTTGAGATTGATTACTGATCATTGAGCTCGGGAGCCGAGAGGAGTCGGTCCCTTTGGCCCACAGTGCGGAGGAGTTCATAGTTTATGTGTCGTCGGCAATTTTATATAATCAAGAAATCGTAGCACAGACCCTTGAGGTCCAATGGGCCTCACTAAAAGATGAATATCGGGATATCAATCTAGATAAAAAAGAAAGAGCTCTTGTTATATTCCATGTCTCCTTTTGTTCACTTTGTTCTCCAATCCTCCCTCACTTGATAATCTATGTTTTCGTCACTACCTGGGATGTAACCATTTGCGCATGAAGCGAAGAAACAGGTCTTGGCCTTTGCCCTACTGGTTCGCTTCCAGTTTCTCTAAAAAAAAATGGGAGGAATCTCAGTAGAACTTATCCAGTTCCCTGTTTGTTTCGCTATTTAGCCACATCAATATAGAGAAACCGAGCCCGGGGTGTTTTGAGGAATCATACCTTGTTGATCAAAGAAGTTGGTCGCATAATCGCTATTTTGGATTGTCCGTGCCGGCGGTAGGCCAAGGGTGGCCACCATCTCAGCGAGGTGATGACTGTCCGAATCGTTCTCAACTGATTCCGAGGCATAGAAAAGATGACCGGGCTCAAAACATCCCAGGCTGGTAAAAGGATTAACCATGGTAAATCACGGGCCTTGCACCGCCAGTATAAATACATACCGGGACTCCTAAATTCCAAATGTTGATTTTCTGATTCCAGGGCGTGCGTAATACAACTTCGGGCGCTCGGTAGATCAGGGGCTGGGCATCCTCCCATTTCGTACTCAGATTCAAGAAACAGCGAGCCGCGCCAAAGCCCGCCAGTGTTGGACGGCCACGTACTTTATGGGCTTGGCCTTGGATGTTTCTGCTTCTTTAAAGTTAGCAAGGGTTAATTCATCCTCAACACTAAGTATAATGTTCTTGCTTTACAGATCTTATTAATTCAAGTCAGCAGAGTATCCAGGAAGTGCGACGGGATTCGCACCGGTATGAGCAATAATATAAGCCTTTGTATGTAGAAAGTCAAGAGCAAGAAGAGCATAGATTAATGTTAGTTTTAGTAGGTTCTCTGAAAGAGTCTTACTTGCACTTCGTTTCCAAAGCTCAAACAGACTCATGGCCAAGGGAGAATGCACAAGGCATTTCTAGGTGGAGTTGTTCGTAGATGTTATTTAGAAGTCGTCTAGTGCCTGGCGAACTAGGATAGAGCCCGTGCGATCCAACTCCATATTTTAGAGATGTTTGTAAACTTCTATTTCTCTCTTTCCATGTCTAGAGTCACGCTCATGGATCTTAAATGCAACGTATGCACGTCGTCTCGGCCTGTTAGTCTTCAAATGGATACACGTAAATATTCTTGCTTACTCTAGATCGCTGCACAGCCAGACTGTGGAGTAGCCCCATAGCCCAGCTCACCGAGCACCTGATACCTTGAACGAAAGGTATCGCCAATTAAGACCCTTCTCCTACTTAGCTTTAATAAGACTAGTGGCTTCTTGAATTATGTTACACCCATCTTGGTATCTATCATAATAATAAGTCTTATACTAAGACTACTACTAACAGCAAGTTATGTGTGTTTACCATTAGCCCTTCAGGTCCCTAAATGCCTACTTGGCTTATATCCCCATATACCCTCAAGGGACAAATTCAAAATAATAGCCTTAACCCTACTACTAGAAAGACCACTACTTACAGCGCTACCTCTGTCCTTAAGACCCTTAGCTACCTTTGGGATCTGGAGGATTTCTCCCTTGTGTCTCGCACTCGCTAGCCTTTAATCACTTGACTAGAACTAAGAAGCGCGGCGGCCCTGCTACTCTGGCCAATCTCCGTATTTTGCCTGATGCTGTCTAAGAATGTTACAGAGGCAATTTTGGTGGGGCTTTCTTTCTATGTCCTATCATATACTTTGATCCTTGATTATTGGTTACCTAGGACCTTGATTCATGTGTTGTATAGAGACGCTTAATTAGTATTATGAAATCACGCGATTTATGTATTAATTACCGCAAAAGAGGGTGTCTTATGATCCAACATGGTTCATTGCTCAAGAGGCTCGACTGGACTTCTTTCTGGACGATTCTCTAAAGTTGAACAGAGGTAAAACGAGTAAACATCCTTCACTTCTCCCTTCGCCCATGGACCTGATATGGCAGCTGCGGCCATCCATGCCCTCAGGTGGTACTGGGTTGACACTCTCCCACCCGACCAATAGTGAGTTGCCTCGAACGCGAACAGTGGCCGCGAAGAAGACAGTTTATAAACTATGCAGGCTCCGAATCCTAGTCTGATGAGTTGCGATTATTCATTGCAACGTACATATCTTCTTCCCCCTCCCACCCTCGCTTCCATTCGATTATAATCTATTCCACTAGATAATGGACGCACAACCTATTCGACCTGCAGTTTCTCCAGCCGTACCACGAGATCAAGCGCGCTGTCGTCACCGGCTTTGAGTTCGCCCAAGATACCCTGAACAGTCTCATCCGATCTGGTCCGGCTATAGTCCTATAAGCCATATTACATGTTAGCATGGCCACCGAAAACAAAAAAAGAAAAAAAAAAACCAAAAGCCACATCCAGCTCACCTCCAAGCCCTTCCACCCAATTGTCCCCAAAAACGCCCCCTCCTGCTCTTCAACCCCCAGCGCATGCGCGAATACCGGCTTGCCGACCGTGTCCAAATTCTTCTCGTCGCTCAAAAGAGCAGTCTGCAGCCGCGTCCACAGACGCTCTGTATCAGGCCCGTGTCGAGCCTTGATGATCTGCGTAATCGGCGCGGAGCCAGTGTCCTTCGCTGATGTAACCGCTTGGAAAAGCTTCGGCGCGTCGGGTCTCGCAGCGTACGGCTTCATAATTCCGCCGAACGCCTGGAACGCTGGCGAATGTGGGTAGAATGCGTGGAAGGAGGAGAGCGTGTCCCATTCTACATTGCGACCCGGTGGAAATGTGTCAGTAGGCTTTTGTCAATTAAAAATAGGTGGCAAAAAGCTTCCACCATCTCGATCTTTCAAATGTGGGTTGTTCATGATGAAGTCAAAAGTCGAATTGGGTCCCCTCACCAATAAGCAATGCCGCGCGCCCGGAATCTGGGGCAACGGGGTTCCCTGCGTCGAAGAGAACCGCGCCATGCCAGAACAACTGAAGGCCCGGGGTACCGACCAAGTGCGAGGATATTTGCGAGGCGTGCGAGCTGAATGCCGATCGGGACTGGGGGTCTCCTTTGAGGAGTGGGAGGAGGATTTCGGTGATTGTCATTCTGAGACGGAATTTTAATATGGATATTGGCTGGTGTTTGGTGTGAATGTCGCGAGTAGGGAAATAAAATATGGGATGAATGGTGGGATTTTACAGCGTCTATATAGTCGCAAAAAGGTCGACGAGAACTGCAGGCATCAATGGGACAACGTTGGATGGATCCACTTTTGCCCGCAACTTCATCAGAGCCCGCATCCTGCGGCTGATTTTCCTCGAGTAAATGTGGAGATGCTATTTATAAGGCTGCTGTCCATAGGCGGATACTGATAAGCACTACTCCGGAGTAGGTATACAGCTCGTTAGTTTAAGCCCAGTGATCATCCTTCATACTGGAAACGAGACCGCTCCTCTTCACCTCCGGAGACCTCGACTGTTATCCCAAGCCCATCTTGAACCCCACCAGACTTTGGCAATAGTCGTACAAATAAAGCGACTCTATTACCAGGAAAGAAGCTTCATTTCCACAGCCTCTTTCTTTCCCCTCAAAATCATGTGCTCTCGGACGGTCTCGCGTCAAGGACGGACAGCCGCAGAGACCCCGCGAGTTAGGACGAGGGTCACAAATGCGAGACCTATCTGGAACGATGTATCTCTAGGCTTTGAGATATCAATGCAGAATGGGGAGAATTTGTTCCTTCTTATTGCCTGTTTGGACTGGAAGCCGGAAACCAGTGGTGAAGGCGGGCCCTAGAGTAGCTGAGATGAATAGACCATACATTATGAGATTAACTGTGCTCTGAGACTGTGCCCAGCAAATTCTCACTTTGTGATTACTAATTCATTCTCTACTAACTAGTTACCACCGTTGATTATGATCTTTATTTCAAAGATTTCTCATCTTTCACTAATTACTAATCAGTAATATTATAGCAAGGTAGTGAGGCATATAAACCATTTGCTTCAAATAATATGCGCAGGGCATCTATCAAAGAGTTTGCTACATTCATACGCGGTTTTCCCTCCAAACGAGTCCCAAGTCATACATACATCCCATCGCGCTCGCCCTCCTACTACTCCGTCCTCGCCCCCGATATCTCGACAATAAACAAAGGAAATATGCCGCCGGTTACACGTGTCGTCCAGATTCAATTCAAAGATGGCGTTGACGCTGACAGGAGGAAAACCGTACGTGTGATTGCTGATGCCCCCAAGTCAATAGCCACCCAGCGCGAGCCACTAACAGTGAATATCTGCTACATCAAGGTCTTAGACAAAGTTCGCGCAATGAAAGTCAACTGCCTAAGCCGACAGACCGGTCAGTCATACATCCAATTCATCAGAGTGGGCAAGGATGTCTCTCCCGAGCCACTTAATGTGAGTCACTGCCACCTACCTACCTACGAGCTGTTCCACCTTCCACCCATGGGAGACCCTGACAAATGTCGATAACCTAGAACGGCTCTACACATCAATTTATCCTGGAATTTAATAGCGAGGCCGATCGCGATTACTATTCTTCGCGGGATCCTGCGCATCAGGCCGTGATAGCAGGCCTGGGGCCGGTTCTTGAGAAAATACAGATTCTGGATATTATCGATGGAGAGATCTAACGAAACCAAACTTTGTACTCGAGATAATACAGCAAATAATCCATCTTGAGGTTGTTTCATCAGGTTCACGGGGCGCTATGTATCGCACAGAATATGATCGATAGATCAGTCGATTCCGTGCCATGCAGGGTGGAAACGGGTACTCTAGGATGTATAAAGTATATATTTTCTGGCGCTCATGATGATAGCAGACCCCTTCCACTACAGGGCTGCATCTCCCTGTATATATCAAGAAAACAGCCCAGGCGGATCCTGAGTATAAATCCTCTGACATTGATTTCCAGGCGCTGGACAGCAATACCGCTTGCGCTGGAGTGCTTCAAGCCACACAGCATCCCGGGTGTTGGGCTCGTCGACCATCTCAAAATCGAATTTTAAGATTTAATTGGCGACGTCGATGTTGCCCACCATTTCGACGGGGTACTGCCGACGGAACCACTTGTACCAGTTCTGTTGGGAGACTCTCGTTAGCACTCAGCAGACGGTCTGAAAGCTGGGAGTCGGTTGGCTCTATTGCTCTCAGTAATCCGCGCAAACGCTTGGCGCTCCCAGTCTTGCTCACTGGGATTTGCCCCTGCGCCACAGGAGCGGCCCATGGGAGCACCTGCGAACCCTGATCAGATAGACGCACTCATACAGTAAAGAAGAGAATAAGGTGCAGGAAAAAAAAAAGAGGAGATCATTTGGATGGGGGAACAAAGCTGAACTCTAGAATGTGCGGTTCGTTGTCACAATGGGTGCCTCAGGCGGCCCCGACAGGAGACCGTGCGACCGCCGCTTGGGATCCAACCTCATTTGGCTTAACCTCTTTTGGCTAGATCCTGAATAATTCTTTTATAGTCACTATCTATAGATATCCCCTGGAATCGCTGGTCTTCCTGATCCCCAGCGATTCGTTTCTGGATCAATTAACATACAACTTCTCCTTCCTCTTTCGTACATCCTTCGTAGCCTGACGTCTCGTTACTTGCAAGGACATCGCCGCGGGTGAAGACCGAGTGGCAGCTGCCACTGATCCGACCTCGCCCCTTATATACGAATAGTTCTGACTACCGTAAATTATTTTATACTAAAGATCTTGGTTATTAAAGAAAGCAAGCAAGGGTAGTAGTAGTATAGTAGTAGGGTCATGTTTCTTAATTTCTTAATATATGATTCTCCATGTTCTAAGGATGTTGCCTGGCTGGTACTAACGTGTAGGCGCTGGCCTGAGACTGCAATTCAGACCATGTACTTTGGTAGAATTGTAGATATTCCTTGACACTGGTTCCCGTTTCACGCATGATGGAGATGCAACTGTAGGTTATTTGCTTTGTCTGGTGAGGGAAGATCATCCTTGTTCTGGCTTACGAGTAACTAACTAGTGAATTATGGAGAGAGCGGGGTGGTACGAGTCATCCACCTGTTTGGACTCGCCTTGATCCCCGGACCGGCCAAGCCCCTTTCCCTCCATTCTTTTCCTTTCACACGGTCAATAAAAGGAGCGAGTAGCCCACATCAAGGTTGTGGATGATGCCGCATACTCAGGGAATTTTAATTTTTTTTTTTTTTCTTTTGCTCTGGTCAAGATGAACAGAAACGTGTAACGGCCGATCGGCTCGCTTAAGTCAGGATTTGATGGATCATGGCTTGCCATCGCCAAAGTGCGTCTTCAGCTGCGTAATAGGTCAATCGGTAGGGTATTGCTTTTTTCTCTTCGCCCAACCAGAACTCGGTGCGTTACATCTCATCGAGCAAACGCATGGGAGGTTCGTGATTGGGCCTTTCCTTGCATGGCCTCTGCCAAAGCGTGAGACTGCAGGCAGTGAAGATTATCATTAAGACCCGTTGTGTCCGTCTAATGCCTGGAAATGTGGTTATAAAGCACCTAGCAGACTGCTCCGGATGTCAGGAGGGATAAAACCTGTTTCAGCATTTATCCCAATAAGCTCAACTTGCAGCCACAACGACGAAAGCCATGGAGGAAGAAGTCTACGCTGATGTCCTACTCAGCCTTAATCTCTGCTCTGTGGTTGACTTTAATGGTTCCCAGTATGCCTCATATCGGACCGCTAGTGACATGGAAAGACATCTCGCTATTGACAATTATTATCTCCATCACGCTCACGAAGCTGATCCCACCGCACAAACCCGTCCGTCACTCCACATCCAGACTCAGGGGAATGTAGGATGCAATCCGGCGTTTCATTATGTTCCTCATGATTCTGCCCGGTTCCCAACTGACTGAAGTACTAGCACACAATCTTCCGTATCGACTCCACGGGAGTCCTACAGCAGTTTACAGGCACATCTCTAGAGACCTGCCGGCCGGTAAAGATCGAAGAATGCAGCCTTTCCATCGCGTCCGGAGGCAGGCTGGCAGGCCTCCAAACCGACGACTCCACGTTTGTCCTTATCTTCGAAAACAGCGCTGGCCACCTTGAAAGCGTCCGGCTTCAACAGGGGAGGCTCAATCGTCTTCCAACCTTTCCTGTCGACAGGGAACCCGACAGTGCTTTCATCGCCGTGAACGAAACATATGACACCTTCAAAGTCTATTATCAGCACAGAGACAAGCATATTCATTGTTTGGTGGCCGATACCGGGAGCGGTCGTTGGAATGCTGGTGGGTTTTGGTTGATCATCCCTGCCAGTGGCTCTGGAAAAGTCCTCTGATGATCGTACTAGACACTTCCCTGACCAACTCTCATCTGGACTCGACCGCATTCAATCTATTATTCATTTCCTATGGAAACGGCAATTTTGTCGTATATGCGCCCGATATCGCTTCTGACAACGTCAGGCACCCGGATATGATGAAACGACTGGTCGAAATTGGTCCAAATGGGGAGCGGATCGAATGGGAGCGACCGTGTATCAGAGAGTTGCCATGGGACGAAAACTCGGGCAGCAGGGTGATGACAATGCCAATCTCATTCAACCCGACTTTGAAACCAAGACAGTCAGGGGTAACGGGTGCGACAGTCAGGCCAAGCTAGGTCTCTTGGGGTTTGTCCAAGAAGAATATATAACGACAAAGTTCCTTCCCAAATCTTTTGTCTTCCATTTGTGAGAGAACTTAGGCTACGTACTCAGAGCGAGCAGAACTTTAGCAGCATCTTTACGGTTTTCCAAATCACTCCTGTCTCAAACTAAGAAGCCATCCTCGCAATAGACGGTGGATGGGCAAGAAATGTGCAACCCCCGCCTCACTTGACGGTATGCAGCTGTTGCCCGGGTACCCAAATGGTTGGTCGAGCTCAGCCTGACGGCCTGCAGGTAGTTCTCGTTCTGGCAATATGGGGATGATAAAGGTTCCTGTAGTAGCCGCTGAAAAAAAAAAAAAAAGAAAAGAAAGAAAAAGGCAATCGACCCGGCGCCCGGCGCTCATGCATGTCAGCCATGTACAGGCCAATGGGGCACGAACGTGTAGCGCTGAGGTTGGCGATCATGCAGAGCGTCCTGTGCACCACTTCAAGACGATGATGAGTCCAATTCAGGACTCGCCACTGGGCTTATTGCGCCGCGAAGCGAAACTGCCTTCAGCTGCGTGAGCTGTGCTTTTAGCGAGTGCCGAGTGGTCTGTCGATCAGAAGTGCAAAACCTCCTACTCGGTCCCCGCAAATAACCAACTTGAACAGCCCAGAAGAACTTGACAAAGGAAAAGATCAGTGCCTAGGAGCGCAGATATGGGAAGAATGTTTGCCACAAACAAGCGACGTGAAGACTACACGGTGGGTTGGGTGAGCGCACTGCCTCTGGAGATGGCTGCTGCGGTCGCTATGCTGGACGAGCGACACGATCCTTTGCAATCAGTCGCCGGGGACGACAACGTTTACCAGCTCGGGCAGATGTGCGGCCATAACGTTGTTATCGTGTGCTTGCCCTCGGGCGTCTACGGCACCACCTCGGCGGCTGCGGTCGCGTCCAACATGCGCAGGTCGTTCCCGAACATCGTGTACGGCTTGATGGTGGGAATTGCTGGCGGAGCTCCACAAAAAGGAGTTGATATTCGGTTGGGAGATATTGTGGTCGGTCATCCCACAGGCACAGAAGGCGGCGTCGTGCAATATGACTATGGGAAGATTTTGTCAGGGGGGAAAGCGCAACGTACCGGGATGTTGAACAAGCCGCCACCGCGTCTACTGACGGCTGTCGCGACTCTGAGGGCAAAGCATGCGCAGGGGGAGAGCCAGGTTCAAACATTCCTGGAGGACCTCATTGTAAGAAACCCGACTATGACTCGATTTAGTCACCCGGGACCTGCCAAGGATAGGCTTTTTAAGCCAACGTACGAACATACAGGCGCATCAGCAACCTGTTCCGAATGTAAGCAAGATGAACTGGTTGTGCGACACGAGCGGCCTCTCCACCACCCAGCGGTCGTCCATTACGGCTTGATTGCATCGGGGAATCGAGTTATCAAGGATGGTCCTACCAGAGACAAGCTGGCTGAGGATTTAGGGGTTTATTGTTTTGAAATGGAAGCTGCGGGGCTGGTGGACCACTTTCCTTGCCTGACAATCCGTGGGATCTGTGACTATTGTGATTCTCACAAGAACAAGGAATGGCAAGAACACGCAGCCGCAGCCGCAGCGGCATACGCAAAAGACCTTTTATCCGTTCTGCCCGACACAATACACGCGCATGGTACGTTGCTCCTTTGTACGGCTATGTGAGATGAACATTAACGTGCCACTTTCAGATGCTGAGTTCAAGGTCAACTTTGACTTGGGAACTGTACCGGTCATTGCCAAATTCGTGGGGCGCAGAAAGGATCTGGAAAAATTATGGTCGCTGCTACAGCCCCAAAGTCCGAGTTGGAGAAAGGTCGTTATTATGCATGGACTAGGCGGCATCGGGAAGACGCAACTGGCGCTTCACTTTGCTCGGACGCACAAGGAGGACTATACCGCGATATTTTGGCTTGATGCGAAGGATAAGGAAACCCTATCCCAATCATTCGCAACGACCGTTCGGCCACGGTGCCCTGGACTCCCGGCGAGAGATTATCCCACGACTGATGAAGAAATAAAAGAGCATGCGTTGGAGGCACAGACGTGGCTCGCGAAAGAAGGCAACTCCCGGTGGTTGCTTGTACTTGACGGGGTTGAGGAGAAGGACAGCGGCTACAACGTACAAGATTTCTTCCCTCGGGCGGATCACGGCGCAATCCTTCTCTGCACCCGAGCCTCCAATATGAGAACCTTGGGAGCCGAGTTTCGGCTGGGTAAGCTGGAGAATGATGATTCATTACGAATCCTGGCTGGGACATCTGACCTGGGCATTGAAAGCAAAGGTGGGATCATCTATGACACCCTTACATACGCTGATCCAGCTAACAAAGGATCACATCCAGACTCATACTCGGAGTTGGTAGAGCTCTCCCGCCGCCTCGATGGCCTTCCATTGGCGTTGGTTCTTGCCAGGTCCTACATGGAAGAGACTGGCACCAGCCCACATGACTATCTGGAGATGTACTCCCAGTCGTGGCGCGATCTTCAGGAAAAGACAGAATGGATACAAGATTGTTCGAGTGGAAACTTGATGACAACATGGAAACTCGCTCTCGATGAGATCCAGCAGAAAGAGCCTTCAGCAGCTTGTCTATTTCTGCTCCTATCCTGCTATAACCACAACGACATATGGTACGAGCTTTTGCAAAATGGGCAGCGTGCCGATCAAGACATTCCGTCTTGGCTTAAAGATATTTCATCAAGCCGCTTCGAATTTGCTCGATGCATGAAGGCGCTTCTGCAATTCTCCCTTGTCGAATCGAGTGATGCGGGAAATAGCTACTCACTGCACCCTGTGGTACATGATTGGTGCAGGGATTACTTACTCCAGAAGAGCGAGATTTCGCTTGTGTCCATCGCGCTCGTTTCTGTTGGCTTCTCTGTCCCAGCCGATAATGACGCCAGTACCTGGGCTCTGCAGAAGCGATTGCTACCTCATGCCGATCAGCTCTTCCGGCTGCTTGATGGAAAGTCCGGAATGGCTCTGTCATCTATGACTCTCACTGCAACTCGCCAAATAGGGAATCTCTACCTCTACTGTGGCAAGTATGATCAGGCCGAATGTATGTACAAGAAAGCTCTCGACGGGTACGCAACAGTTGGCGCATCTGACTCCTCTGCCTTGAATGCACTTGACAACCTAGGGTTGGTGTATTCCGCGCAAGGGAGGTTTTCGGATGCAGAAGCAGCCCACTTTGAGGTTCTACGACAAAGGGAGGAGGAACTGGGGCCCAATAACCCGTCCACTCTTACTACGATCCATCATTTAGGCGCGCTATATGCAGCACAGGGCAAGCTGGAAGAAGCCATCGCCAAGTTTCTGCAGGCATTAGACGGGAGGAGGAGGGTACTGGGCGTGAGCCATACCTCCACCATGGATACCATGAATAAGCTGGCGAACGTTTATCTAGATTTGGGCAACTTGCTGAAGGCACAGGAACTCTATGAAAACGTCCTAAGCAGTTACTCCCCCCGTGGCCTTCATTCAAGCCTCGCAATCACTGACACGATGAATAACCTTGGGCTAGTATATCTGAAACAGGGAGACTTTGCCAAGGCTGAAAAAAGATACCTAAAAATCCTCGAGGATTTGGAACAGCTGGCCCCCGACCACTCAGCAACCTTTAATGCCATTGACAATCTGGGGCTTCTTTATTCTAACCAGGGAAAATATGAAGAAGCAGAAAAGAAGTTCCTATACTCTTTAGCAGGCCGGCAGCGATCACTGGGCACGAATCATGCGTCTGTATTCCGGACTATGGACATGCTAGGGACTGTGTACATGATGCAGGGTCGATTAGGGGATGCTGAAAGAACATACTCCAAGGCACTGGAAGGGGCAAGGGAACTGTCTGGACTCTATCCTACACTTTCGCTGGATTTTGTGAACAACTTGGGGAACTTGCACTTTACTCTAGGAAAGTACGGCGATGCTGAAGGGTGCTTTCTCGAAGCGAAGAATGGGTATGAACGAGTGGCTGGCCGCAATCATACTTCAACTCTTGATGTTGTTGTGAATTTAGGCATTGTCTATAGAGCACAGGGCAAGTACAGGGAGGCGGAGTCAATGTACACCAGAGCTGCGGACGGTTACAGAGCTACGTCTTCTTCTACGCCAACGTCAACCATTGACGTAATGAACAACCTCGGTATTTTGCACTTTGAACAGGGGAGGTTTTTCGAAGCGGAAAAGACTTTACGCCAGGCTACAAGTACCGCCAGGCACTTGTTGGGCCGTGATCACCCTTCTACCCTTGAGACACTCCACAATCTCGGCTTTGCCCTCATCCATCAGGGGAAGTTCGAAGAAGCCGATGAGAGGCTTTCTGCCGCGTTGGAGGGAAGAAGGAGGACTGTAGGGTACGATCATCAATTCACTCTGGATACATTAAACAACATGGGCTGTCTCCGGAGACACCAAGGGCGATTTTCCGAAGCGGAGGAGATGCACCAGACGTCTCTTCAGGGGCTCACACAAGCCCTTGGCCCGGACCATACTTTGCCTCTTGAGGCGACTCATAATCTCGGAGTTCTATACTATCAGATGGGCAGAATGCAGGACGCGGCAAGAATGTGTCGAGAGGCACTATCGGGACTAGAACATACCCTGGGTCCCAGTCACATCAGTACGATGGAATCCCTTCTTTGCCTGGCAAATGTGCTTCGTGAGCAGGGTGACATAGAAGGGGCAACGCAGAGCTATACACGGGTCATAACAACCGTGGAAGAGACATTAGCTCCCAACCACCCTTTTATATCCCGCGCACTAGGTGAATATGCGAAACTCTTGGGCCAGGAGGGGAAGATTGATGAGGCGGAGCGAGTATATACCAATGCTCTACGGGGCTTAGAGCTGTCTCTTGGCTCAGAGCATATATACGCGATTCGAATCGAGGCTCGAATGGCAGAACTCTATGAAACGCGTGGAAATCTGAAGAGAGCCAAAACAGCCTATTCCAGGGCGCACCAGGCTTACAGGCGTGCCCTCGGGCCAGACCACAAAGATACGATGGATATGGCGGATAGGGTGAACTTCCTTTCGACACGGATCTCTCAGGTGCAATATCAGAATGTGGTTGTGCTCGCGTCCATACCGATTCTAATCACCATTGCGGTGTGGGTTGGTCGGGCGTTACGGAGACGTTAGTCTAATGGAACCATGATTGACAACATTCCTCTATACGTTCATGATCTTGATCCTGTTCTCCCTGGCCCTGCCCTGCCTGATCTTGCCTTCCTTGTCCTGAATCTTCGTCCTTATTATTTGCCCCTAACACTACGAAACATAAATAAAAGGAGTACTATTAGCAAAAGTACCTTGCGTGTCGCATCCCGCGTCTAACAAAGAAGCCTGCAGGCTAACTAAGGCTATAAAGGATTTCATCTACTTATAAAGGGTTAATTCTAACCTTTAGTATTAATCTACTACTTGATCCTTATTCTTAGAATAAGACTATTATAACAAGCTATCTACCTTTATTACTACCTCTTACACTACTTGCAAACCTCAGAAAGGCCAAGGACGTTTATACCTATAATATTGCAATTAGGCAGCCTGTTTTTATAAGTATCCCCTAACCATGTCTATCATGCTTATTAAAAAAGAATATATATTGGATATTATATAATAGTCTTAGATCAAGCTTCAGGTGGAAGAGATACTAAGCACCCACCAATAGAACCACGAGGCCCTGATCACCAAAATAGGCTAGCGAATCGCAAGCGAAGACTAAAAGATCCCACTGGCTGGCCTACGAAGCTTTTTGAACACGTACGCATGGCGTAATCCCCGTCCCTGCGGATATACCGCGCCCTGTTCAATTCGCTCACTTGGTCTTTACCAGCAGCCGACGTCAAAGGCATACACACCTCTCCTCTCGTATTAGGAGGTACCGTTACACTAAAATCAAAGGTGCCGTTAGGTGCCCGGGACCACTCACTGCGCGGCTCCCCAGCATGTACGTCTACGTGCAACCTGCCGAGGGAAAGGTGCTAGACTGCGAAGAGGCCGGATACTCCGATGTCTTTTCGGTGTTCGTCGAGAATGCCGATTTTGCGTACGTTATGTGGCGGTACATGGCCGAGGGGTTGCATGAGGGATGGTTCAGCGGGCATCCTTATGAGGTGGTGGCTGCGGGGTTGGAGGGGGTGGACATTGCCCTGAAGAATCTCAAAGCCGGCAGGGTGTCTGCGGTGAAAAAGATTGTTTGCATTGAGGAGACACCGGGGCTCTAGAGTTCTCCTGGGTGTGCCGAATATATAGATGGCAAAGTATCTAATCTAAAGGCAGGTATGGTAATTTGATTCTATATCCCGGGTCAAACGCTCAATATGTTGTCTCGGAAAATACAATAAAGCCGGGATGGATTTTATCACCTCCGGAATTGGTCGTAGGAACGCGATGCGGAGTTCTGGTACCAAGCCAAGCGCAAGAATCGCAATGATGCACCGAACGAACAATCCGTCCGTCTGGAGGCCCTCATCTGCGCGTTCAAACCCACGAGTGAACGATACCGCTTTGGCGGCGAATTCAATTTCGGTCCCACGCAACGAGGCCACTGAGATTGCAACCTCGGGGACTCAACCAATCCCGACCATTGGCTCAGGCCGGGTGCCTCATGACTGGGTGTGCGTAGGCTGGCCGCTGTATGGTCGCAGAGATTCACCGTCGCGTACCTCTGATAACTCTACAACACCTTCGCATGTCGCACAGGAACTATCGAAGAAAAGTGTTTTCGGTCCGACCAGTGGTAGCTCGATGTCTGTAAATGACACGCATCATTGTCCGGCATGGAATAGTTTCATCGACGACTGTAATCAGCGCAGCTGCTCACACAGCGCCCGGTATTGAAGTAGGCCACGTCTCAGCCTTTACTCCCGGTTTCCCGGCCAAAGTGAGTATACCGGATCTTCGCGAGATGCAAGGACCTTGAGCCCATCCGACGTCCAAATCACCACGAGTCCTGTACTAAAGTAGTCAACTTCAGGGTCCGGCATGGTACATCTCGATCTGTTCCGGGCCGGCAGTTGACTGGGTCTCACACTATGTCGGTGTGCCGGACTTTTCAGTCATGGAAAGACGGCTCACGATGGAGGCCATGGGCAAATACAATCAAGAACCAGCGCGCCAGGAGAGGGCTCCCGAGCCATACTTTGCAACGGCTTGCGCATGGAAAACAGGTATGTTGTTACACCGACACTGCGACTGATAGACTTGGTTCGAACATTCTTGTAGCATCCTTGGACGAGGATGGAATTCGGGCGAGGGTCGTTTCGTGATGATTCGACCGGGGAAAATCCAGGCAATGCATCATTTCGGACTTTCGGCTACTCCCCGGTTTCTCTCCATGAAAGCCGACTTGGAGTCGAGCAGAAGGCCCGACTAGCCTGTGGCCCACTCACTCCTGCCAGAGTCTGGAGGCCTCCTGCACCCCACACTCTACCCCCGCACACGTCGGCTTCTCCTCCTCGCGGATGGTCATGATCCCGTGGGGTTTGCACCGGAATGCCGTTGCAGGTTAACATTGCAGATAGGATGATCTCAAAATCTGCAGGGCATTAAATACAGGTACAGGTACATGTCCAGGACTTGTAGAAGTTCCAAAAGAAATTCGCAATTCGCATACTCTCCACCCAGCAAAATGAAACGCTTGTGCTTTCTCTCCCTCGTCGCCGCTTCGGCTGCCTCGATCAGCATCAGCGATCCGTCGGACGTGATCCCAGAATCCGACTGGGCGGCCGACAACGCGATCATGGCAAACTACAGTGTAGCCGTGGAGTACATCCAGAGAATCGCCCAGGTGGGGCCCTACATGGTCTCTGGGAAGAAAAAGACATTTCAGCATACGACGCTGAAAACCGACAAGAACGACACCAGCGTCCTGGTCGCCACCAAGGGTGCTGACGTCTCCGTGCAGAACACCGACATCATCAAGTTTGGATATTACAGCAATCTTATCCAGTCGAGCTTCTACGGCGTGAACGCGGCCGTTCTCGTTGCCAATAACAGCCGCATCCACCTCTCCGACGTGAATATCACCACTCACAATGGTGCAGCAAATGTGTTCGCTTATGGCACTGACACAGTGGCCTACATCGACAACGCCTGGCTTTATAGTTCCGGTCCAACATCCCACGCCCTGTACGCTGCCGGGAACGGAACCGTACACGGGAAGAATATCCACACCTTCTCTGGCGGCAACCGCTGCTCTGCATTCTCCGGCGATACCCCTGCGGGGTACGTCTATGTCGAGGATTCAATTGCCCACACGACCGGGATTGGATCGGCCATTGGGTTCGCAGTCAAGCATCTCAATTTTACGAATGTGATCGGATATGCTGAGCAAGCTCCCGTGTTATTCACCATCGGAGAGGGCGAGGCAGTAGCTACGAACTGTGATCTCACCGGAGGTCTTCTCGGCGGAGCAGTAACCTTCTCCATCTCCAAGGATACCCAGGCGTATCCCTTCGAGTTGACACTCGTCAACACCAAGCTCAAAGTCCTCGGCGATGGGCCCGGTCTCTGGTACGGTTCGGTCTACGCAAACACCTACGTGCAGAGCAGCCAGATTCTCGCCGAGTCCGGCATCCTGGCTGTAGCCAATTTCTCAACCATCACCGAGGCGTTCAACTTCTACACTGGCTACGAGACTTCCGGGAACATCGTAGCCACCGCCGATAGCCGCGTGTATGTTGAAGAAAGCGCGCTATCCGGCGATCTGGTTGCATACAATGGGAGCACTCTGGGATTCTCGTTCAAGGAGCACTCCTACTGGAGTGGAAGAGCGTACATCGGATACGGTGACGCGGAGCTTGGTGTTTCTTTGGACAAAACGAGCATTTGGAATGTAACCGGGAATACTGCGTTGAAAAACTTTACCAATGCGGACACGTCGTTTTCCAACGTCAAGAGCAATGGCTTTTCCATCACCTACGACCGGCACGCACCGGCCAACAAGGCATTGAAGGGGAAGACCATTAAACTCGCCGGAGGTGGAACCGTATCACCAGTTTAGCTTTCTGCAGCATCGGGACTGTCAAATATTTATTTTATTCTAGCTGGACCCCATCGTTTGGCGAGCGAAATGTATGTATATCGAGCAGGGCTTTTGCTCTCCGTCGAATTATCTCATTTATGCTCTTTCGTGGAGGACGATTCTTCTCTTCTTGGTGAGTGTAACAGGTGCACTCATTCTATTCGAGTATGCCTATTCATGCAATATTGAATCCAACATAGTCACATCAAGTGCAAATCATGTAGTCGCATTCAGAGACTGTAGCTCTTGGAGATGTTTCTCTCTAGGGGTTCGAAAAAGGCATTCTCAGTTTTGCGGCTGTCGGTCGAAGTCTCGAATCAATTTAATCTTTTTTTTAATATGTCCACATTGTAATTCTCTATGGTGTTTAGATGAAGTTCCGGGTGTGATAGCAAGGAGTTGGTTGGAGGGAGCTCGGGTAACGTGTACATAAGTATACGTTATCGCGAAATTGCGGTCTGGGTCGGAGAATCGAAAGGTATTGCCGCTACATAGCATATCTCCGGAGCAATAATCTAATTGAATAGACTAGACGTGATTCAATTGTCCATGGCTTGATATATTACCCCGAGGCGTAGGTACCACGTCGGAAACGCGCGAGGGTGCAGGATAGCTCTTGGTGCGCCGCCGCTTTGGCGAAGAAGCAGCAGGACTCTGCAAGGCATGGAGAGCGAAGTGGCGCGACAGGAAATTCCTTTTCTCTTAATTAGTCAGTCCGGTTCGGTCTGACATGTTTTAATCTAGAGGATTGAGCTTCCACACAGCCCAATCGTCGTTGTAAACAGAGCGCAGGGACGGCTTCTCCAGAGAATCTCCAATCGTGAACCTAGATGAAGACTGCGAACAGGTCCCGCACTTGGAAGTTCCTCTGCTTTCCTTCCCCCACCTGTGTTCGGTGTTGATCTGAACGAAATGACAACACCACCTGCTGCCCAGGTGCCGATTAGTATTTAACGAAGCAGCATTCACCTTTTCAGGGTCCTGATACAGTTTCTGCTGTCTGAATGCGCGGGGATCATGGGGTCTGACCAAACAGGATCATGGTCTCATTGGCTGATTACCATGCGCCATGGGCAGAATCAATCCCGACCTCTCATCTAGTTCCTATTGGTTGGGTTGTCCCACTCCATTAAGAAATTCGACTCTGCTAACTAGCAGCCCGCGGGAGGGTGGGTTCTGCCCAGCGTGCCTCTCGTTGTGGTTCTGCAGCACTGGGTGAATTATGACTTCGGGAAAACCGGCACTATTCCCGACTGAGCTGGTGACTCGTCCTGAATATGGCCGCGAGCCACAGGATTTCCCCTCCCCAAAGTGACGACAAGCCCTCTCCTTTTTCAGTAAATTTAGCCAGATATCAGGTTAACCCCTAAATGTTCAGGTGCGCCATCTTGGATATTGGGGGAGAGTGCTCTCACCGTAAGCCCACAGTGTCAGGGCACATGGTACAGGGCGACAGCTGGATAGTTCCCTCTACCTTGCGATGGAAAGCCTTTGATGGCGCGCACGACCTGGCCTGCGTGCCATATCACACGCCTAGACTGCTCACTCCAAGTTCAAGTGCGCCAGGAGGGTTATTGCTATGTGCGAATGGTAACTATCAAGGTCACCAACGTCTCAAGATGAAGTTGTGGCTTGGGGGCTGTGCTGGCTCGAGCTGACGATAGCCAGTGAGCCAATTCAGGAAATACCTCAAATCCAAGCCAATAAGCCTGAATTCTGCCGAACTCGGTTTTACGTCTTGGTTACCAACATGGACGGTCCCAGAACTATTTACATCAAGAATTTTGGCTTCCACTCCGCCTTCACTTTTTCATCTGCACGATTCCAACTATCCTCAATTGCCTTGTCAACGTCAATCTGTCCAAGAAGCTCATCGGTCAGACCATTGCATGTAATCTGGAGCATCTTCCCATCTTTCATCTCATATGTAGCCCACACCTTCACCCTGATTACATCTCCTACCCGAACCTTGTGCCCGTGAACTGCGTGGTCGGTGGGTTTGGTGTAGCGGAAGTAGGTTTCCATAGTGAAGAAGACGAGGTCGCCGTCAATTAGAATGATCATTGGGACAACCATCTCCTCTGCCAGGTCGTGGACGACCGAGTAATGGTTCATGATTCCTGCTGGTCCGTAAAGTGTTCCGACTTTGGGATCCGGGATTACGAGTCGCACATCGGAGTGGTAGAAGGAATGCTGCGTGGCGTAATCTTTCGCGTTAAACGCTTCGATGTATCGAAGGAATTCTCGCCGAGAGATTGACATGGTAGAGCAGCGGGATGATTGTCAAATTGCAGAGCTGAGCCGACCGAAAGTGGCGTGGCGACGGCTGGGATAGAAATGCACTCTATTGCCCGAGGGCACGATTTGAAATTTGACACGGGGCTGATCCTCCGGCAATCCGGTCAAGACATCTCGGGGGAATGTGGGGGACCCGCAGCCTTCTATTTCCGGGTGGCGCTTCTTATTCCTGCTCCTCTCCTCCTCAAGGAAGGATTCCTCGGACATTCAAACCCGATATTCTATCACATAAGTCACTGGGTTTGGGAGTTTCAGAAACGTCCAGACACCCACCTCCAGAATTACAATGGCTGCCATGGACGAAATCAGAGTCGAGCAGAATCCGGTTGCGACCAATCCTCCTGCCGGAGCGGACCCCAAAGACTTCAAACCAGAACATGTGAATACCCTGGGCAGCATTCAACTCCGACACCCGGTGACCAACGACATCATCCTAATACCCACTCCATCAAACGACCCCAATGATCCTCTTAACTGGTATGACTGCCGAGTAACTGCTGAGCATTAGATTTAATGACTGATTTCCGGCAGGTCAAGGGGCTATCGAATCTACCTGGCCGTGATATCCTGCGCTTCAATCTTCCTTGCCCAGCTTCTAGCTGCTGGACCAAGCGTCGCAATGACAACAATGATCCAAGATCTTTTCGGCATCATGCCCACTGATCCAGAGTTTTCGTCCGCACTATCCAAGATGTCGTATTGTTTCACTGGCTGCGCGTTTGTGCAGGGAATGTCGAACCTGGTCTACATGCCGCTCATTATTAAATATGGCCGGCGACCGGTTTATATACTCTCATTCATCGTATATGGAGGGTGCTCGCTCTGGGCTGGTCTTGCTCAAAGCTACCCCAGTGCGTTGGCTGCTCGCCTCGTCCTCGGATTTGCCGGGGGATCGGCGGAATGCCTCGCACCGCTTACCATTGCGGACACCTTTTTCCTTCATGAACGTGGACTGATCATGAGGTACGGGTTTTCGTCCGCTTCTCCCCCAGTATGGCGCTAATCTCTACTAGTTACTACTCCGCCGCCCTATCCTGTGGTGTTGGTGGGGGCATTGTGCTCTCTGGGTTGATCACCATCAACAACAGCTGGCGTGTCATATACTATATGGCGACAGGCCTAATCTGGGGATTAGTAACCTTGATCACCTTCACGATGCCAGAGACAGCATATAACAGGGCCCAGAGCGTTGATGATGAAAACGACCTTGGTGCAAACGATGACGGTACCGACAAAGCCCAGGCGGTGCACCTAGAATCAAGGATCCCTGTGAAAAAAACATACCGCGAGCAGATGAGGCTGATCAATCCGCCGTTGACAAACGAGTCCCTTCTAGCAATGTTCTGGCGCCCAATTCCCCTGCTCTTTCTCCCGTCTGTTCTTTGGGGTACTCTGTCAATGTCCGTTGTTATCGGCACATTCGTCGCTATTAGCTCGAATTATGCAACGGCATTCTCAACCACCTACGGCTTTTCAACATGGCAGTGTGGCATGACTTACTCGGGTGTTCTGGTGGGTGCCCTGGTTGCCATCTACGGCGGTGGCTGGCTCTCGGACAAGGTGGCAGATCTGTTCACCATTCGAAGCGGTGGCATTCGGGAGCCCGAGATGCGCTTGCCGACCGTTACCATCTCCCTGATCCTCGGCCCGTTAGGGTTGCTACTGTACGGGGCCGGGATAGCAAAGGCAATGCACTGGATTGTCCCCATTGTGGGCCTGGGTCTTTGTGAGTTTTCGAAACGGCGATGTTTCCATAGTCTAGACGCTGACGCCTGCAGTCGGCTTTGTTATCACACAAGTCAGCAATATTGCCATTGTTTACGCAGTGGATGCCCACCGGCCTATTGCTGGAGAGGTCGTGGTTTCGGAGCTGAGTTTCAAAGGTATGGACCACTCTTCGCATTTTGCCGATATCCTCGCCTCCGACTAAGAGCACCTCTAGCCGCCTTTGGATTTGTGCTTTCGTTCTATACCAACCCGTGGATAGAGTCGGCCGGTTACATCAACGCTTTCGGGGCCTTGGCGGGAATCTGTGCCGCTATTTTGGTTCTGTGGATACCATTGTATATTTGGGGGAAGGAGATTCGTGTCTGGAGTCTTGGACTGCGGGTCCTGAAGGGAGTCCACTGGGGTGCAGATCGGGAGGTTGGCGAGTGAAACACGGGAAGGATCGCTGCGGAGCCGGTATTACATGAGGAGAGGGCTTTCTGTACAGGGAACGGTCTAGATCAGAACAAGGTTGGCCTGGAGCAAGCTTCTCGAAAGTCCCGTTTGTACTTAACCATCAATACGAATCGCTCTATCCTCTTGGAATTCGTGTCATACATTCATTTTGCTGGTGGTTCATTGCCATGGCTCCTAGTTGTAAAGGGTTGCAACGCGAGATCCTTCACTCCTCTCAAGCAAGGTGGCCATAGAACCTCTAGGCCTCGAAATAACTTTCTCTAGACTGAAACTCCATGTAGGCAACACTGTCAATCCTTTTTGCTTTCTTTTTTTTTTCTACTTTCTTTCCCCCCCCCCTCCCCCATCTACGAAAGCGACATACTTTCGTCTGTTGATGGCTCGAGGTGGCTCTAGAGCTGATTATGAGCATAAAAATTGGCAGGCCTCTCGACGGTTGATTTCTATTCACCCACAGAGGAGGCGTAGTCCTGAATGTAAGACAATACAAAAACTTCTTCCAAGGGACTCGCAACATTCAACGACTAAAGCGAAAGAAAACAGCCTCACATCGAATTGATGAAATGGATGGCAGACCTAGCGAGACCTCATTTCCAACCCTGCTTCCAACAACCACTTGACCCCTTCCACTGTGTCGTCCGTCCTCCTCTTTACATGTTTCGTCAGCTGGGGGAAAAACTCCCAAAAATGATGCGGCAGACCCAGATAATAATCGAGACGTGTCGGAATCGAGTTCTCCTCGCGTAGGACTTGCTCGTAAATCAAGGTCTCATCGCGCAGAGTATCCAGGCCACAGACTTGGAAGTACGTCGGTGGAATGTCCGCATGACCTCTGGGATGGTTAAAGGGTACCATCAGGGGCGAATGGATATCGGGTTTGTACGCGGCTTTTCAGCATGGTTTCCGTTAGTAGCTCTCTCGGCTGGCATGTGGAACATGCATGTAGGGATTCCGATCATGAGCATAAATTGGCAAGTCTGAGGAATCGGGGGAAATTTTCTGGTGCAAGCAGGGGAAGAAAATATGCAGGATCTTACCCAGAAACGAGTGGACCATCTCTGGCGGGGGTATGGCATAAGCCCGGTTCTCCTCGGCGCTCCTATAAGCCTTGCGGTACTTTTCCGGTACCACAGGCGATGGGAGCAGAGGGGCAATGCTAAGAAATTGACCCGTTACCGGCACAACATTCTCTTGATCGCGGTTGAGGTAAAGGACGGCGTTTGCGATATTCCCACCAGAGGAGGTACCACCTATTATTAGGCCGGCAGGTATCAACGCAGACGGATGGATTAGACGCACATTGGCTGCTACCTAGATACCAGGGTATCGATGTCAGTACGCTCTTCTCCAGAGTGGAAGCGCAGAGGACAATCGCCCAAGTGTGGTTGCGCGCGATACATACCCACTGCAAGGTGTCGAGCCCATCATACACGGCGGTCGGAAAAGGATGCTCTGGAGCCAGGCGATATTCAGGGCTGATAACAACGACATTGTTTCTCAGTGCTATGGCGCGGTTCGACTCGAAATCATCGTGGCGACTGCCGATGCAGAAACCGCCGCCATGGAAAAAGACAAACACCGGCAGCGTTGTACTGCATCCATCAGCCGGATGTGCGGGATAATAGACATGGGCGAGGATTGAGCCTCCATCGCGCGTAGGGATTGTGATGTCCCGTTCTATGATATCTGGATGAGGGCCTTGGGCGGAACGCGCTTTCGACTTCGCCTCATTCGTCAACACACGTAGGGCGGGGATGTCAATATCCGATGGGAAAGGGGGTGAACTTCCTTGCGCAAGAATCTGGAGAGGAGTCATATGAGTGTGGCCGAACAGTCGCAATTTCCTTTTGTTTTGGTTCTTAGAGGGTACAAACCGTCACAAAATCCGGATCAAGCAATGTGCCAGCCAAGATGGCATCTCTCGCCAGCACCATGGTACCTCCTACTAGCCCAAGGTTCTATCAGGGAGTCGAAGATGTTAGTGTGAAGGTGCTTCCAGAGTCCATTTCTTACAGCTGCTGTCCTTTATCCCGGCGACAAGCGACGGAAGCTGGATGAGGGCCCGAGGCGGGATGCCGCAACCCCCCCGGGAAATGGCCCCACACAGTCTCGCGTCTTCAACGGGATTCCGGCAGTCAGTCTCCAGCATCCCCAGGGAATACAATTCATACCCTTTATCTCATCCGAACACTGTTATTTCAGAGCCACAGAGCGAGACTTTCCTGGCCTCTTCTCAGTTCGACGAAACATTATGGTATATTCTGCAACAATTTCTGGTGACACACGGACGGTACATGCTAATGATTCCATCTTAGACGGACACTCAGAAATCAATCGCAATCATTGGCGCCGGTCCGGTGGGCCTGTTCACTGCACTTCTGCTGGCGCAGGGCGGCGTGGATGTCACGGTGATTGAGGCAGCAGCCGGCATCAACCAGTCTCCTCGAGCGGTGGCGTAAGACCCTGAGCTTCTTTCCTTTTTTTTTTTCTTCCTGCAAAGACGTGCCTAACACTGAAACAAGATACTTCCCGCCAGTTCTCGAAGAGTTTGCCAAAGCGGGTATTGTTGAGGATGTGATTGCTGCGGGAGAAAAGAATGCGGACGGATGTGACTGGAGAGATGCCGATGGGAACCTGTTGGCCGGCATTGATCCTCCTCCCAACGACCCAACGTTTGCCGTCTGCCTTTCCCAACCCGAACTTGGCGAGATCCTTCACAGGAAAGCTCTGGAAACAGGAAAGGTGAGGATCTTGTTTGAGGAGAAATTCCAGCGGCTGGAACAGCGCGATGGCGCGGTCGCATATTGGACGGAGAATCAGAAGAGCGGCGTCGAAACCGAACGCATGTGCCGCTATCTGGTGGGCGCCGACGGTGGGCGCAGTTCAGTGAGAAAGAGTCTCGGGATCCGTCTGGAAGGATACACGTTCGAGTCGCTACAGTTCGTTGCCGTCAACTTTCAGTACGACTTGCGTGCAGCGGGTGGATGGAAGGCGGCCAGCTTCATCGTGGACCCAGTCGATTGGGGCATTGTTGTCAAACGTGGAAAGGGAACAAGCTGGCGGTTCGCAACCGGCGTCACAAAGTCAGAGCCCGAATCCATCTCCTCCTTGGGTTCAGAGACTATCCAGCTGGTGAAGAATCGGTTGGCGCGCATTCTCCCTGGCAACACAGACGAGATTCGGTACGAGGAAATGGCGCCGTATACCGTCCATCAGCGCTGTGCGAGTGACTTCCGGAAAGGCGATATTCTGTTAGCAGGCGACGCTGCCCATGTGAGTCGACCCCCACCCCTGGAAGAGACGTCGAGCCATTACTCACCCAGACATGTAGCTGAATAGTCCTGTTGGAGGCTTGGGCCTCACTACCGGTCTTCTTGATGCCGCGCATTTGGCCGAGGCGTTGCGTGAAGTCCTCAACCAAGGTGTCAGTCCGAATGTGCTCACGACTTATGCCGATACGCGGCGCCGGATTTTCCTCGAGCGGACAAACCCAACGAGTACGGCGAACTTGATGAGACTTTGCTCGCAAGAACCAGAACATGTAAAGGAGAGAGAGGAGATTCTTGCTAGGCTAAAAGACCCTAACGATGTTATCACCAAAAGTAGAATCGGGCTGCCGGACTTCTCCCTAACAAGCACATCAGACAAGCTCTTCGACACTTGCGGCGAGGTGACCTGGTTTATCTCAGTAACTCGGATTCCGGAATGGACCGAAGAAGAGTTCCGGCACCAATACAAAGGCGTTCATGCGGGTATGACTCGCATGGTTGCGGAAAAGGCCCCGGTCATTCGCAGCTACAATCAACTTCAGAATACTCAGGACACGGTTGCAGCATCACAATGCCCCTCTTGGGACTACGTGACGTGCCTTACATGGCCCAGTCTGTTCATAATCAATGCTGGATTCCAGGACCCGGACTACCAGGAACACGCGGGCAAGCATATTTTCTGCAGACTGGACCAGGAAGGCTGTATAATGGCTCAGGTACAGAAGCATCTGAAGAGATCGTCCCGGGACCCTGTCCAGTGCCTGCTATATCATAAGAGGCGGGATTCGCGCGATGAGTTCTCGCCAGCCTGGTTTACCGAGCGGTCTGCGAAGCTCCGAAGCATCTGGGAGTCCGAGCCGGGCATCTACAGCTATATAGTGTGGCGCGACGTGACGCCCAAGACGGCCAATTTCTTCCACGGCACGCAGTTTTCGGGCGGGTCGTGGCTCCAATACAAGGGCCTGGAAACGTTTGGTTTTGAAACTACCGACAGTGCTCGTTCGTTTTTCAACAAGTATAACAGTGCGATATTCGGCGACCACGCAGAAACGACGCAGCTGGTCATTGGGGTGTCGGACTGGGTCATTTGAGTGGGAACTGACGTATATACCCCAGAATGTTTGTTCAGTAGTTTAGCTGCTGCTTACGCAATACTGCACAAGTCTCAACCTCATGGATAGATGCTCGGATCACCGTCCGAAAACTGCCGCTAGTTGCGCCGGAGTCGTCTGTCCCAACCGGAATTGCAGCTGAGCTTCGGATTTAGAGCTAAGATGAATGGTCAACTTTCAACGCCACTCCACATGAATCATGTCCCTAGCCAATCAACATTAGTCTGACGGCCGCGTAGGCTTGCCTCGTCCTGTTCTCGGGGTAGAAAATAAAAAGCGGAGAAGCCCAGGCCACCTGGACCGCGAGCCCACCTTTCCCCGGGTTTGTTATTCCCTTCTCTCTCCACAACCTCGACTCGACTCCACGTTTCCTACATTCAACTATCAAGTGCAGCATTCAACGCAATGCGCCACAGCCTAGGACGCGAGCGAAAATCTCGGGCCAAACGGCGAGGACCGCGTGCTTCTCAAGCGTGCGATGCATGCGCAGCCGCAAAAGCTCGATGCGACAACAACGAGATTTGCCAGCGGTGTCATCGGCGACACATCCCTTGTACACGACCATGGTTGGAGGCTGACGAGACTGCCAACACCACGGGTACTTACTGGCGATCGCACAAGTCCACAAACCAGGATCGCGCTGAACCGCAGCAACCTCCGTACAGTGCAACTCTAGACTGGTTGGCGCAAGACGCCAGTCATGGTGACCAGGAAGGTACGTCTTCGCCCTTAAACCGTTTTATGCTCCGCGGGAGATTATTGATATTGCTAGTACGCGACTTCTCTCCGCAGGATACCGATTTTTCTCTCGGTAACCTGGATGGGATGAACTACCTCGCAGACCTGATGATGCAGGGCTCAAGCCAGGGGACGCCGGATGACTCGCTCGAGACAAATGATATGATCCCCTTGTTTCCCATCGCAGACGCAGATTTGTCTGCATGTTTCTTTGATCCCTTGCCCACTACCCAGCCGGCTCCGAGCACCGGCCACTCCCCGCCAGCACAGAGCCAATCCCCGGAAGTTCTCCAAGCCTTTGAAAAAACCGTTGGTCGATGGGACCCGGATCTGGAGGACCACCGCGCAGCCGAAGAGAAGAACCTATCCCTCTCCCATGGCTCGAGTTGGAATCAAGACCATCTGGCCTATCCGCCCCTGCGAATCCTGGACGACCAAACCGCGTCCCAAGCTCGCGACAGCCTGCTTACCATGATCCTCAGCACCTGCGAGCCCGCGAATATCGCCCGCATTGTATCAGCCTTTCCCCCTGCCAGTATTCTCGACGGCCTCTTGAATCGATTCTGTACGAGCCATGCGCTTGACGAAGACACGTGGATCCATATACCGACCCTGGTATCCACCAAAATGCCCCCGGAGCTTCTGGCTGCCTGTATATCATCAGCTGCGATGAGGTCTTCGAGTACCGCGATTCGCGTATTTGGGAGTGCTCTACACGCAGTGCTTCATCCGTATTTGTTCCACGTCGTAAGGCCACACTCGCTACCCAATGCAAAGGGAACACAATATTCACTAATTTCGCTAGTTTGAAAAGAGGATTGCGCGAACACGTCAAATACAGCAGATCCAGGCACTCGCCTTATTCATTCATACAGGGTTCTGGAGCGGGAGTAAAAGGAGAATGGAAATCGCTGCAGCCATTGTGGGATCAGCTTTGACCGTACGTGTCTGAATTACTCCCTTGTTTTGGGTCGTAACAGACCTCCCTAACGTGAGGAAAAGATGCTACGTAGTGGCTGTCATTATCGTGCTTCGACACATACCAATGTTAGTCCGAATGCTGAAGACAGTGGCGACAGACTCGATAAAAAGTGGCGGCACTGGGTAGAGGAGGAATCGTGGAAGCGGTACTAGTCACAGCTCTCCCATACTACTTCTCATTCGGGCTGACATTTGCCATTCTCGACTAGAATGGTCTTTCACATGCATATTCACTGCTCGCAAGAGTCCCTAGCAACGGGCACTCGTACCCCCCTTTCATATGGGGAGCTCTCGGCGTCCTTTCCCTATAATCGAGTACTCTGGATGGCACAAACTGCAGATCAGTGGAAGGAAACATACCTCCGCCTCGAAGCAGACCAGGAGCGACCCTCACAACCTTGTCTGCGAGACTATCTGGCCAATCCACGCCGGCTGGCTGCGATCCCGCGGCTCTACGATGCCAATTTAGCGCGTTTGGTCGTACTCCATGCTATCACAGCCATGATAAAAGACCACTGGCAGTCTCACAGCACCATCATCTCAGACGAGCTGGATACACTGCGCTTGTCCCTCGCCTCCGCCGAAACCTCGCATAATCGCCTCGTCCACATCCTAGAAACTATTCACCACGGGTACAATGACGCCACCACCCGCTTGTCGCCATCTCCACCGGAAACCAGCATGCTGACGGCCGAGTTACTCCTCATGCACCTCTTTACTCCCTTTGAGCAGATCGAAGTCGTCGCCGGCCGCGAGGGCCCCGATGAAGCCAAAGCCACCTACCCACTCCTCCAGGAACGGTGCCAGAGCACTCAGGCGCGCAGGGCAGTGTGGCACGCGGGCCAGGTCGTCCGCCATCTGCGCGAGCTCGCCGGGGAATCCTTCACGGAATTTCTCGCTGTTGCCGCGTACCAGGCAAGCCTATGCCTCTATCTGTACGGAATCATGGCTCCCAAAAGCCAGGATATATCAATGTCGACTGCTGCGAGTGAAGTTGTCGTCGATGCAACTGATTCCCTCGCTGCGCAGAAATGGATTCGCTCCGGATGTGGGGTCCCGGTTTTGCAGGGCGTCCAGGTCTTATCCCCATCCTCATTATCCCCTTCTCACAGGGGGAATTGTCCCCTGCACGCCGGTAGCGCCGTTTTACTGCGCATTCGCGAGGTCTTGCTCGCGAAAGCCTCGCAGAAGAAGAACGTTTTACCGCTCGTTTCTGGGATATGTGATTTGATCCTGGCGTTGAGTAATTCGAAAATTGACCAGCGATCAATTTCTCCCGATAGGTTGCACGCTTAGTGGTGATATTATCAGACATTGGCGGCAGGCTCTTGGTTTGCTCCGGCAGTAAACGTGTATTTTCAATATCATAGAGCGATAATTATCTTGCCAGTGGCCAGGTTTGTAACTGTAAGGAACGTTTCGTTGAAAATGGAATCGTATTAAACAATATAAGAAGCATGGAGAAACTCTAAAAGGTTCCGCGTACGTGGAACCAACTATATATAGGAATTATTATGTGGTAATAATCTTAGCAGGGCAAGGCACTCAATCTCGGTGCAGTCATGTGGCGCAGCAATTTGCCAGCCTTGTGTCGGGCGTCGGTTGCCAAGGTCTAGGGGTGAGTCGAAGCGGCCGTCAACGCAGAGGTTTATGACATTCAAGAGTGCAGTTGAAGACTGGAATAGGAGCAGGGCTACGCCGCCAAACGTGGCTGGCATACGCGGCCACCACATCTTGATTTGCGCCCGCTATGTGATACTGACCTTTGAGACCAGCTCGAAGGGATGCTTTTATGCCACTCCATCCAGGCGTGAAACCACCATTCGGACTCATTTCACCCGAGCTACATGGTTACGATGCGGATGTACGGGATACGATATCACCAAGCCAGCCGTGGAAGACCATTCATATCTTCCACCCCTCGGTTGTACTGGTTCAGATAGGGATGGGAACGACAAAGTCGCTCCAAGGTAGACGTGGAAACCCTGCAAATCCCCGCCTTTCAGTACATAATGAAGGCGAGCTAATGTGCGGGGAGGGCAGAGTCTCCCTTGTTGTGAGTGGCCAACTCCACAATAAACATCATGGCTGGAGTCAGTCCGAACAAACTAAACCCAGACAAGCTAAAGCCGTCATTACGGGCAGCAATCCGGCAGTTGCAGAGTCTGGAGTCAGCCGATCCTGGGCGGCAAAACCTCGGAAGGAGACCAGATTATTCTCCTCTGAACGTTGAGCACAGACTGTTCCTGCGGCCCAGCCGCAATGTGAAACATGCTCCTCTTGATTTATACAACGCCATACTCCTTAGTCCCTGTCGAGCAGGGGCCTCCACCTTAATCACCCCCCATTAGCACCCCCCAACGCCTGCCTGCACTGCTCTATTGTTGCCCGCACCTTGGCGTCCTGCCCAAGTAGGTATTGAAATTGGCCGAGGTATCTACAAGTAAAAGCTCCGGTGTCAACTGCCGAGTAAATATCAAGAGCGCAGTCTTCGGAGAAGCAAGGACCGAGATCTGACAAGGGTAAGCCAGGTATAGAACCCGCAGTCTCGTCCTAATCCCTGGCTTTCAAGTAGCCTCCCTCTTCTTATGCTCTTCATGACAAGATGCCCTCTATATTCTTATTATATCCCTCCATATGGTGCGTTCTGGTCCTATTCGTCGCTGCTAGCAGGCCTGATAACGACGGGGCTTTCCAACGACGCTGCCTATCTCTTTCCAGAAAGTTGATCATTCCCGAAGCATATACAATTACATCTGAAGCCGTAATCGCCAACTCTACAGTCCAGTTCCCAAACGCCGATCCTACGTGTGGGCGTCCGTCGCAGCATGTCTCAGTCAACCTTTGCCGAGTGACATTACAGGTTGCCACTTCCCGCAGGTCGTCAATCAAGATGGAGGCGTGGCTACCCGAGCGCTGGGCGGGTCGCTTCCTGAGCACTGGAAATGGCGGACTCGGAGGCTGCATTCAGTACGAGGACATTGAGTATGCGGCTGCACTGGGCTTCGCGGCCGTCGGAACAAATAATGGTCACGACGGGATGACGGGGCAGTCATTTCTCAATAATTCAGACGTGATTGAGGACTTTGCTTACCGCGCCCTGCACACGGGTGTCATGCTGGGCAAAAAAATCACAAAGACATTTTACGGCAGACCACACAGAAAAAGCTATTATCTAGGCTGCTCGACCGGCGGCAGGCAGGGGTTCAAGGAGGTTCAGGCCTTTCCGGAAGACTTTGATGGAGTCGTTGCTGGTGCCCCTGCATTCGCCTTTAACAATCTTACCTCCTGGAGCTGCCACTTCCTGCCGCTGACAGGCCCTGTCAGCGCAGATACGTTCATCCCCCTGGATATGTGGCCGATAATTCATAAAGACGTTCTCGAACAATGCGACGCACTAGACGGCCTGATCGACGGGATTCTCGAGGCGCCCGATCTGTGCAACTACAACCCTGACCGGCTTCTGTGCGAGGCTGGACAAACCAATGGTTGCCTCAGAGAACCCCAGCTCCAGACCCTTCGGAAAATCTACTCACCATTGCTCGGCATCGACGGCAGTCTGGTCTATCCCCGGCTGCAGCCTGGAGCAGAGTTGACCGGAGCTCCGCAAACCTATTTTACAGGCGAGCCGTTTGGCGCAGCGGACTGGTTCCGCTATGCCATCTTCCGGGACCCCAGCTGGGACCCCTTCAGTCTTCAACCCGAGGACTACGCCCTTGCGTCGCAGAGGAACCTTTTCAACATCGAAACGTGGGACGGGGATCTCTCGGCCTTCCACAAGCGAGGCGGGAAACTGCTCCATTACCACGGATTGGCGGATGGAATCATCTCCAGCGACAACTCGCCCCGATTCTATGAACATGTTTCGCAGACGATGCGGTTAGCCCCAGCTGAAATGGATGATTTCTACAGGTATTTCCGTATATCGGGCATGGCCCATTGCGGCGGGGGCCCCGGGGCGGCATTGATCGGGAATAGTGCGAGCAATGCGGCGAGCCTGGAGCCTGATGAGAATGTGTTAATGGCCATGGTGAGATGGGTGGAGGAGGGGATTGCGCCCGATACAATCCTGGGAACTGCATATATTAACGGGAGCAAGGGCGCTGGGGTTGACTTCAAGCGCCGACATTGTCGGTGGCCCTATCGCAATGTGTACAAGGGGTTGGGCAGCCCGAAGGATCCAGACAGTTGGCGGTGTGTGTAACTATGCTAGTACCTACAGGATTCGGTGTTTGTGTTTACGATTGGAAATTCCTGCCTTTGCTCGCCCGCGCAAGTCATTGGGATTAACTATTCAGGTAGTCGATACTCATTCTGCGTCACTTTGCGCTACAACCAGAGGGTACTGGTGATGCTTCGTTTGCGGGCCATAAGGGTCGAAAGAGAACCGAAGGTTCTCTCTGCAAGCTGTACGGAGAACCAATTGACTAGCGAGTATGCAAGCAACGTACGTGGCAACCTCTGCGACCGAAGCAGAAGTATTGGCTATATCCGAGGCCGCGAAGTCGCCCTTCTGGTGGAAACGTTTGTTTGAAGTTATTGAATCCATACCAGATGATCAGATACCGATTATATGTGACAATCAGCAGACGATGGGCCAGCTTACGAAAGAGGGTCGCCGTAATCCATACAAAGCTTCGAATGTTGATATACACGTTGATATACATGGCCAATTGCTTCGTCAAGAGTTTCAAGCGAAGCACATTGATATCCAATGGGTTGGCACGGAGACGGCCGCGCATAGCCTCACGAAGGTCCTGCCCGAGCAGAAACACCAAGAATACGTGAAGGTGCTTGGTTTGCGTGATGTGAAAAGCCTCATCAAATAAACAGGCAGTTTGACAAGTACAGCTGATATGTCAACCTATCAGGCCGTATATCACCTCGCTGACGCTTTTTGGTGGGCGGGTACTTTACGCAAGAAGCATAGATGAAATAGTACATTTGTGTTCGCCAGCCATCTCCTCCCTTCTTGCCCTGCTTGTTCAGTCTTGCAACTGGATGTTTGACCAGAACCTTTGATGCAAGAAGCTTCAATAGAAGGATTTAACTGTGCTTACAAATATCAAATCAGGATACTTGAAAGTAAATGTAGTTAAGGAGAGCTTGTTAAGGAAACACGGCCATTGATAACTATGTTGAAGTAGGAGGAAATTTTATCCTCTGGGTTACTTCCAGCTCGAGACCCAGGCGTCTGCGAGAAGCTTTAAATATTCACGTTGGCAATTTTATAGCTTATGGTTGCCTCCGCACCATCACTACCAACCTCTCCAAAGCGGACTTGCAATCCATCGAGAAGCGCCTTGCCGACCCGACCTACTTGGCCGCAGTCGACACCCTCTCCATCTCAGCTAGGGACAGGGGGCACGAGATGCGTATCCGGGTCAATAGTCGGCCCATGGGGCACGAATTCGAGTGGAAGCATCACGCCAACAACACCCACACGCTGCAGATGGATCAGCCGGCTGTGAAACAGTGGCATGAACTGTTCAAGCGACTCGTCAACCTGAAGCACTTGCGCATCTACACCGATGTCGAAGGCACGGGCTTGGTTGAGGTACGTCTCACTGTGAAGCCACCAACCGACGAAATCAACGTGCATGACGCCTACAGAGTCGTTCTCCCGTTCCTCATGGAATCCACCAGATCCATCGTTTCCCTCGAGATCAGCGGGTACAACCTCTACCTGCCAGGCAACGCAGAGCTCAGGGAGGCTGCCACAATCAACGCACCCTTTTCCAGCCTTAGACCCGACGCATTGCCCGTCTCGAGTCGATGAGCTTCAAATATGGACAGTGCGGTCGAGACAGATCCCGCTTCGAGCACATCCTAAAGGGCGCCCCGAACCTGAAGCGGCTGAGCCTGGCTAAGATCCCGATCGGGTCCCACCTGCAGGAACTTGCCCGGCACTCGGATAAAATCCAGCTGGAGGAGCTCCACCTTGATGAAGGCGCCTGTCAGCTCCCAACGCTCCGCACCATCCTCACCAGCCACCGCGCGACCCTCAAGAAGCTCACCCTCTCCGACCCAAAACTCGACAGCTATAAGGACCTTTTCGAGTTCCTGCAAGCCGCGGGCCCCACAAAACTCGACGAGATCACCCTGGAGAACAGCTTCTATTTCCCTTACTGCGACACGAGCCAGACCGTGACTGCGCTCCCCGGCGCAACACTCGCGTATACCTTCATCCGGGCTTAACTTAGACACGAATATAAAGCCCGAGGCTTACGACTTGAGTAAGGTTACAGGGCAAGCACCTGAGATTGACCAGATACCATTATGCACAGGAGGCATCGGCAAAGAGGTCTAAGGTCTAAGCCTGCAATTGTGAATATGTATTGCGCATTGGGAAGTAGGTAGCATGAAGTGGACTTGTGGTGGGTTGTGCGCGAGCGAAGCAAGCCGAGAGCAGCGATATTAGTGACATTGATATGGAAATAATTTGTTTGGACACAAGGACTCTATCCTTGCTGCACCCGGCGGACAATTCCACTTTGGGTTTCTAGCATGTTCGAGATCAGTGTAGGGGGCCTATTTCACTCCAGCGCAATGAACCTGAACGTAAGACCCGTGCGGTCCCCCATTTTGGTGAATTCGTCTACCTTATCGGGGAGCCATTGGTTCATATCCGTATCAATCCATGTGAGCTGCAACGTGACACCGCGCAGGTGCGGGGTGCAAATCTCCCACTCGTCAATCCAAGACCTCAACACAGCTAGCATCGCCCAGTCCTCCCACTCCCACATCGGCCATTGCGGTTCCATATTATCGTCATTCTGCAGCGCGAGGTCGTCGGTAAGAGTGACAATTTCGACACTCCGCGGTAGAACATCCTGGATCCGTCTCGTCGTATCCTGCGCGAAGCCCACGAGGAATTCCCACGGGATGTAAAGTGTCTTGACTGTGTCTATGGTGTGCATCCCACGAAGGGACCCCGACGCTTTCAGACCGGGGTTGAATTGATCTCCTGTCGGGATCGCGCATTCAATGCCGGCTGTGATTTTCAAGTTCGTCAAGGGGCCACGCACGCACGATAGATCCGCTGCAATCCTGTCGAGATCAAGGGTCTGCGTGGTGAATTTATCCCGCACACCGTTGTCGTAGTACCACTCCCAGTGGAGGTCGTGGAGATTCGGTAGGACAGCGAGTATTTCGCCGAGGCAGCCCTCGCGGATCCCGAACAGATGCAGCGAGGTGAGGTTTGATGGGACAGGCGCATGTGCTGTGGGCCAGGTCCATTCTTCCGGATTTTGGATCATTATTGCCATGCGTTCAATAGCGGGGAGGTAGAAGAATGGCAAGACGTGGGCCGTGTTTTTGAAGCTTTTGTCGAACGCTTCATCTCTGTCTACGCGGCGGAGGAACGAGATTTCATGTAGATGCCGGAAATCAGGCAGGTCATGTCGGGCATCAGAGACGGCGGAGAGGAGAAGTTTCCCAATCAATACGGGCCGTCGAGTAAAATCATAGCCCAAGTATAACCGCCGTAGATTGCGCAGCTGCGATAGCAGAAGCGCTAGAAGCGCATCTACGTCCCCATCCCGCAATCCCTGGATCCAATCCTCGCCATACGGCACTCTAGCTCGCCGGATGAATGCAGCTGGTCCATATAGTTCCACTTCGGGGATAGGAAATCGCGGGACCTTCCACCGACGAGAAAGAGTGCGTTTCTTCCCATCCAAATGGACGATCCTGATGTTGGCAGCGAGATCTGGTCTAGAGAAAAGTGTCCGTAGCAGGCGAGGCAGTTGGGGAGGAGGGCCATGCCACTCCTCCTCCCAGAGCCATTGGATTTTGGAGTAGAGCAGTGGCTGGACGAGCAAGCGAAAGTTCTGGGCGACTAGGCATAGTGTGAGGTATTCGGCAGATGAGAGTTCTTTAAGAATCAGGTATACGATGTCGGCTGGGCAGCTTGACAGCCCCGAAGCCTTTGCTGGTTTGTTAGTGGAACCAGAACTCATAGAGAAGTACCCGACTTGATAAAATGGGAAATCGGTACAGCAGATGAGGCACAGAAATCGATTCGTGAAACTAAGGCACTCGAGACCCCGAAATGGTGAGGGAGGTGGTTTTATAACCCAGAATAGGCCGGCCAATACTAGAGCCGCTGAGCCGCCTGGCCTGGGTCAACAGGGCGCGACGTGAATGTTGTGCCTGCCAATAATGCAGGGGTTCCGCCCGCTCGTTCGCCGCTCAAACAAGCCTGACCCCAAAATGCCATCTGTGCTTTTCTTCAAACCATGAAAGTCACGGCGAATTGAGTTCCATGCGCGCTGGAAACCCACACAACTTTCTCCAGGTCAGGTCTGGGTCTTCGTGGTCAGAAAGAGACAAAATGTTAAAAGAAAAAAAAAAAAAAGAACCTAAAATGTCGGTGACTTGGTCCACCCTGTCATCTGACCAGTTGGAGATAAGCTACTAATGCCTGAGGCACCAATTTTTCGGTGTGCGGTGAATGCGACTTATTCGGTGGATTTCCCTCATTATCTTACATCAGCAGTGACTATGCATGTAGGGGAGGTATAAATTCAGATATTTCTTTAGCTATAAAGGACAAAGTAGCGTGTTTTGACCAGTAACATCTTGGCTCTATTCGGGGCAACCAAAATATATAATGGGATGATTGTTTTGACCGTGGTGATATTGGATCATGCTTATCCTCCAAGGAGGCACTGGCATCTCTTCAGCCCAAGCTCCTTGCCTAGTTAGACGACTTTGTCGACTTCTTGCGAAGCCAACTACAACAGGGAACTGAGTGGACAGCCCTAATTGATATGGCGCATGCTTACAAGTCTCCCGCCTCTTGCCTCGGTTCCCTTTCTGTGCTGACCACTTTTTGTCCCTGGTATACAGTCAATCGGCTCGCCTTCGATACCATGACCTCTGTCTACTTCGATACTAGCTTCAATACCATGCGCAACCCCAAGTATTGATATGTGATGGACGCGATTGAAGAGTCCAACATAAGGCTTGGAGTTCAGCTCCAGGCCCAAGAACTGACGACGATGTATCTGGACAACCGTCTCTTTCCCTTGTCCATTACCTCATGGTCGCAATTCGCCTTTCGTCAAGCATGGAGAACGAGCCCAATACCTCGGGGGCCGGAGAGCCTCCTCCCCCTCCGCCTCCTCCTCCAACAGCAACAGGAACAGCCACTCAGGACGGTCTTTGTCATAAATTAACAAGTGGAAAATATTCAACTATCATCTCAAAAGATCGCGATGCAGCATCGACTCAAGACGAAAGCGACTGCCGATGGCATGGACCGGCCTGGCTTACATGATCTATGCGATATGGCCCGCAAGGAACCTGATTTCTTTGTCCTATCCTAATTTATATTATTGCCGAAGTATGAAGTTGCTATGACACGGAAGCCTATAACCTCCACTGGTTCATGTAGTCGCCAACAATGGACCTTCCCTAAGTAACACTCCCAACCCACCAGGTCCTAGAATCACAGCATTGTTATTCCTATAAGAGCGTATCTGCACTGCGTGGTGGTTTCCATCTGTGGACAACCATGACCAGCTGGTAGAGATGGCAGTCTTTATGCTGGATAGTATGATGCATCTTCTCTAGAAAACTCTGTGCAATCTTACAGGGCCATGTCATAGTTAATATTAAAAGGCAAAGGAATAAGTACTTAACCACCTAGTAAAGCTGGAGCTGGTTTAGTTAGCCTAACTCATGTAATTAAGGATTTGCGCTCCAACTATATAATTAGTATTAGTTAAGGCTTATTAAGAATATTCTAGCTAGAAACATACCCACTTATAAGCTATTTATAAGTTCTCTTGGTAATATCCTAAAAACCACTATGCTCTCGTAGCTTAATATCTTATTGCTTACTAGGACATCGCCGCGGGTGAAGACCAACTGGCAGCCGCCGCCGATCCGACCTCGCCGCTTATATTACCCGCCCTCCTTCTGTCAAATAGAGATTCTAAACGAGTTATATACAGATTTCCTCTACCTCTAAAAGGTTAAGTGGTAGCTCTAAAGCCAGCAGTCCTACCAAGCCAATAGTATCTAGTACTTCTACTAACCATCTTTAGTATTAGCCTCTCACTATTTTTCTAGGCTACTAGTAACTCTATTTTCTATTATAATCTAATCACTAGATTTAATATACTCAGCCTAGTTTATTAGTACTTTATATAGCTAAATACTATAAAGTAGTATACGGTGACACGGTTAGCGGGGCGCCGGAAACGGCACCCCATTGCACCGTCCGCCTGCCGCCCGCCACCGCCTGCCGTCGACGGGCATCCCACTGCCCTTTGCGGTATAGCGCCCGCCGTTTCGAGGATAGCGTGTAGTCTCGCCGCTTTTACGTGCCTGCCCCTGCCGCCCCAACGCTGCCGCTGCATCTATATAAGCCCGGCCTCCCTCCCTCGAACGACCACGCACTCTCTCTTCCACTTTTCCCTCTTCCCGTCCCACGGCGCCCAGTGTGCACTGCCCCCCCGCCCCCTTTTTTTTTCCTCAAGATGCCGCGTTATCCGGACATGCTCCTTTTCCAGCACGGCGCCATCTCCACCTTCCTCGCTTCGCCCCCTTCAGCTGCGGCGTCGACGACGAGTTATTTTGACGATTGAGACGTGAAGTCCTTGTGACCATTACTTCGATTGGTCGATGAGCCTATCCACCACCTGTGATTCTGCCCAGTCACTGACTCTTGTGATTTGGGGACCTTCCGCGCGGCGTTCAGCAACCTGGGAGTCTTTGGCTAACACTTCCCATCAGCCCGTTTTATTCTTTCCCTCGCACCGTTTTTGAATCCCCTTCCTTCTACCTCGGTGCAGTCTTCGATATGAGGAACCTGGTTCACTGCTTGCCATGGGCTTCCAAGATCCGACATGGGGAGGGCAGTTTCTGGGTCGTCCAGCTACCACGCCTGTCCCGCAGCCTGCCGGTACCGCTCGGGTGAACAGGGTTGCATCTCTCCCCTCCACGGCCATCTTCGGACCCCACTGGGATCTGATCACATATCCCTGCCTTGCTCCACCAGCCAATGGCAAAATTGCCGCATCCGTTTCATTTCCGTGTCTTGGGCATGCGACGCTTGGAATTGCAGTCAAGAGATGCGACTGGGGCCAGGCACCAGATCTTGGTTTCAGCCCAGCGTACGCAGGTGAGCGTGGGCACGTCAGCAGACCGGTCATGATCTTGCGGGCAAGGGGATTTTGCCTCGCCGCTTCTGCCGATGCTGGACAGTAACGGACCCAGGAGCGAGGTATAAGGGGACGATTGGGCCCCACGAGAATTTCGGGCATCTCACGTTGATTCTTCCACAGCCTGCCCTTCCTCCCCCAGTTCCGTTCTTTCTCTCGTCCTTCAAATCGCATCTCTACCGCCGTGTTACACCCCCAAAACTACCCCGATTCCCACAATATGCTTCCTGCATTTCAAATAAATAATTTCAAGCCATGGACCCCTCTTCCCGCGAAACCGTATCCACCACACAGAACACTCAATGCGTCCTCCCCACAAACTTCAAATACCCCTAAACCTGAGCCCTGTCATGTTCTACTTCCAGACACTTTACTGCCTCCCAAACATCACCTACCGGCGCGACCGCCGGCCGAAGTCTGCGTGCATGTCAGTGCCAACACCCAGCTGGAGTCAGAGACATTCGGGCGTAGTACCGCGTCTCGACAGAGTTCTGTGCCCCATGTTCCTGCTCCGGATCTGATTCGCCCCTGCTATGCTCAGGACGAGACTAGAACCCCTACCGAGCCGCCTGGGTTCCAGGAAGATGACGCAGCGCGTAATGTTCCATCTCCGAGTGCATCTAGCTCGACCGATAGTCTAGAGGACTTCCCCAGGATACCAGACTCCCTCCAAGACAACATCCCCATTGATCCGGTGATTCTTGCCAATCTCGGGCCTTGGGAGAGTGACGACTTCCAGCTACATGCCCCCCCAGCATACGGCATCACTAATCCGGAGACAACCTGCCTGTATCCTGAACCTCCAGCCATTCTCAGCAGTCCAGCTAGCCGTTCTGAAGTGCCTGGCGAAAGGGATGGTAGTGATAATGGCGGTATTCAGGGAAGTCGTTATGGCGGCCAACGAATGCAACCTCCCTCGCCCGGCACCGGACCAGACCAGCCTTCACCTGATAACCATGGGAAGCACCAGATTAAGCGAAAAACACGAAAATCAGACGGCGGAATTCGCAAGCCACCTCGAGTTCGCTCCACGTCAGTACCCAGAGATTCCTTTGCTGCCCTTCGGTCTCAGTTCACGTCTCTACCACTGGATGACCGTTTGCAATTTCTATCCTGGCTATTTGAAGGTGCACTATCTCACTGCATGTCTGACACCTCACAAACAGCATGTGAAGAATTGAAGGCACGGGAAAGCCGCCGCTCAAGGCCCCGGCCTGAGATCGACCAAAGTCGGAGTGTTCGCAAGAGTGTCCAAACGAACCCGAGAAAGGGTATGCCGTGGTCCACGGAAGAGGTGGACCTCCTGGTGAGGCTGAGGAAGGACGAAGGTCGATCATGGTCAGATGTGACGAGGGTATTCTCGAAGCAGTATCCAGGGAGAAGTCAGGGCGCGATACAGGTTTACTGGTGTACGACTCTCAGCAAGAAAGCGAGTTGAGGCTTTTCACAAACAATCATTTATTTAATTATCTCCTGATTATGTACGAACTAGGGACATGGGGGAAGCATCCTTTTCATCTTACAGTATCCCTCGATGTTTCAAATCACCACTTAGTCATTTCGCTGGCGTGCTGGTGAGCGTACAAACTACCCTTCGCGTGCTTCGCACACAGGCCATGGTGCTGGCAAGCGAGGGCCATCCGGTATCCTCACTCTGTCCCATGGTTCTGATTGAGTCCAGGCACGCCCCGTAGAAATTTGTCGAACAGCTGCTTCATCATTGTGGGAGATGGCCGGAGCCGAAGTCTGTTCTTGTCATGGATAACGCCTCTTTTCACCATCCCGAGGTATATGCGAGCTCTGTCACAGGGAAAGGTTTTGAACTTTCAATGACAATATCTCCTCCAACAAGAATTTTGCATCAAAATCATTTTCATCTACGTTCGTTAGCGAGTGTTCGAAATCGAACCTTGGCCACACACCAATCCCACGAATATCGCAAGCATTCCGGAGAAAGGGCACGGAGATATAAAACTCAATACACTCAGCTGGAATCCATCTGTAGGCAACCCAGTAATTAGAGTTCGCATACTGCAGACCGGTTGGTTGATGTGCCGTTCGAAGATCCATGTCAAGTGACCTTGCTAATGTTGTAGTGCGATTAAAGAGGACGCCCATTCTCATAAGCTTCGAGACACTAATTACGGCTATCGTGTTCTCTCCCCCAATCCAAGAGCCCCATCCTCGAGTGATCTTTAAGACCCTTGATGGACTATCGGTTAATGCAATAAGGTCTGACGGCTGATCTCCTTCGCAATGATTTTTCAAAGCGTCTTTGTCCACGAGTGAGCTGTCAAGAAGAGTACCATCATAATAAGAAGGGGGAGTCAAAGGCTGGGTAGAAGAGCGGAAGCCTAGGTCTTGGCAATGACGACTCCAGCATCCACCGTTGAAGGCACGATAAAAGAGCTCTGGTGTATCGGGTTCTGGATAATCCTTGGGCCGGCTGAAGGTTCGATTTATTAAGAATCTGTTGAGCATACGAAGCGTCTCTGTATAATTTTGATATGCCAAGCTAGCGTCCCTGAGCCTGGTTTTGACAATCTTCATCATTTCACTCGATGGAATTCCCTCTGCGGTATCCGTAGACTTGAGCTCTGTTTTTGCGTTTTGAACTTTCATGCCAGTTACTTTTGAAGCCACGAAGTTGAGGCTTTCGGCAAGGAAAATCTTGTCATCGAGGAGACAGCAAAGTTTCAGTTGGAGATCGTTGTACTCGTCACCTACTTCGGCATTACGTTTGACGGCTCGGTTGTGCTCTTTTTTCGCTTCCGTCAAAGGCTTATCGGTGAGATCAAGGAAGTAAACTCTGTCAACAGAGAACTTCCTAAGACCATGCATTTCCTTGACTTCATTGACTGGCATTTCGAAAATACAGTGATTCACGAAATCGGCTGACCTAACACGTCAGAATTGTTTGCCAGCCTCACTGCCCAAGAAGTTTATTGTCGAGCCAAGCCGCCGCAATCCGGAGTTACAATGACCCGTGTCAGCCAATTATATGTTTGGAGAAAAGGCGGGAGCTTCACAGAAGTCTCAGCCTGCTTCCTTTCCTACCCCACAATCCAAGCATCAAGAACACGAGCAGAAAGCTGGGACTAAAGTCTCCTGTGGACCAGTAATTTCCATATTCTCACGGGTTCTTTTGCAACACAGAAATGGCCAAAAAAATTCAATATCATATCTCGAGTGAGCCAGGCAATGAAAAAAACCCGCAGGAGGGACTGACCAGGTACGGTACCAGCTTCCTTTCTTCAGAAGTCGTCTCGCTCCAGGCAGGTGAATCAGGGCCATTATTCAAAATTCATAGCGATTTGCTTGGTTCCAAGTGCAAAGCAATTATGTCGGCATTTCGGAATGGATTTGAGGAAGCACAGAAGGGTGTGTACACATTTCAAGACACATCAGCTGGCACATTGGGACGATTCATCGAATGGGCATACACAGGCAATTATCCAACCGTTCTCAATGCATATAGTCCTGTTCAAAGTGAGGCTAAAGAGGCAGGAAATGCTGAGAATAAAGTTGTGGAAGACGGGCGTCAGAAGAACATTGCGACTGAAAGTTTTGATATCACCTCCGAAAACCATCCGCTGCTAGCGCACATCCGCGTATATATCTTTTGCAGCATATATTTTATTTCAGACCTTCAGCAGCTAGCCTTCGACAAATTGTCGGCTTGTCTTATCGACCTTAAGCTGCCGGATAACCTCAGCACTCAGCTCGCTGTTGTCGCAGCTCTACGCGTAGCCTTTAACCGGCTACCTTCACAAGATCCTCTTTTGGATTGGCTAGCTCAGTACGCCGCGTACTGTGTTGACAAGCTTCGATTGCAGAAGGATTTTCTCGACCTCTTGAGTGAATTTCCCACTTTGAATTCGCGAATGATACTTTCTTTAAATCCGGGATCATCTCCGCCATGGGAGACCAAGACACCTAAATATTTTTACGCACCCTATTCACCTGACTGTGAAGGCTACTCTAACTAGAGTAACCTGCATGGTCAGAAATCTCTATTTGGAGAAGAACGAAGTTCGATACCGTCTGGGAGAAAGGGAACTGGATTTACCATGGATCAATTTGGCACCTTACAGGATGTTCGAGAATCGGGCAAGAGGGCTGAGCGTCGCGCATTGGAGGGACGTGAGAGTCGGAAAAGCTATGGTTCTCTAGATTATGGGTTGGTGTGATTTATGGTCCGTAGGGCTCAAAATTAGGGCATATTCTTACGTCTGAATAGAGAGTTGTGCCAACCGATTTCAACGCTCTGCCTGGCTCTGATGCAGCATCATGTTTATTTTAATTTAGCTGACCCCGTTAACGTCTATATCTTTCCATGGCATTTTCTTCAACACAAGTGACTAGCCCATTTATTATCTCTAGTATCATGGGTTCCGGGTTCAGTACCTTATTCCACCCACCGATCGGAAGACCATTTGATAAGCGTTGGAAAGTCCAGACGACTCTAATACCACAACTCCAAGCATCATTCTGTTGCGGAGTAGGCTATTTTCATGTTATTTATTATAGGACAAAGAACGGATAGAATCCACTTATAGATTCTTGGTAGGAGAACTTTAGGGCCCTAAATTCTTCCTGGACTAATCTCGACATCCGGGTCTGGTTAACAGCGCCTTGATCAGCTAGCGAATCGTAATGACGAATCACTCGCTCCCGTTCATTAATCTCAAGTAATGTGTAGTGGCTGTCTGTGTGGTTAATAGGATAGAAGAAAACCAATGGAATAACGTCCCCAAACGTTTCTTTAGCTTGTCGTCGGTATTTTGAAATCTTCTTGGCCCATGCCGCTAGCGGCCGTTTGAAGGGTCGGATTCGCTTTACTGGTTCAATCGCAATAATCTCATCGAGAGGAATGCTTTTGTCGTGTCGAACAAATGCTGGCCGGTCAGATATCTGCATGGCCGCCAGGATTGTCCATGCATCGAGCCGTACGCCTGGATGGAGGTGTTGAAGTATTATACATTCCAGCTCCATGCTTCCATTCACGGCCAAAGTGTCGTTGGGGCTAAGTATGGTTTGGCATAACACTCTGGCCTTGGCCCCTTCAACCAACTGGTCGATGGCAGTATCTAGTTTGCCAGCGGGAAGAGCTTCCTGGTTCAGTTTAGTATTCAAGCCGTGCTGATACTTATGATTCGGGTTACTTACGTCCTCTAAAGGGAAGGTAGTTCGCAATTCCCGAGCCTCGTCTTCTGAAATCAGCCCCCCGCCTATTAGACGGGTAATAAAATCACGAAAGTCGGGCCAGCCACTGCTTACAAGGCGCTCTAATTGGAGGCCAAGGATCTGAAGAAGCCTCATGTGTTGGGGGTCTGCTTGGATAGAATTAATAAGGTTGTCCAGACGCGTCATGCTCATCTTAGTATATTCCCTGGCTTTTATTAGTGGATTTAGAAATATCAAAACAATGCCCGCCTTACCAGATTTTTTTGCTGAACAGTATCCCAAATCCTAGGTTTTTAGCCAGCTTCGTGCTTAGCTTCTGGCCTCTGCTAAGTTGCATGCTGATCAGTTTCCTCCGCTGGCGCTGGTCGCTCTCAGCAAGGCTGACCGGACTGCCCGGAAGCTCGTGGCCTGCTTCACTTTGGTTCAACGCAACCGTTCCAATCCCGCTGATCCACCTTCCCTGGTCTTCCACACTCCTTCGAGTGGTCTGCATCTCATTCAGCACATGGATTGCAGCTCCTCGACGATCCACGGGCTGACCCTTCTTGGTGGAGATCGTCCTTTGGGCCAGTTGTACTTGGCCATCATACCATTCCCAGGCCCCCATGTACTCCAGCATATTAAGAATAGTAACATGACGTTGCCGAGAGGATCCCATCTCAAGTACTTGTACCCATATCGAACCATCAGACCACGTGTTACTCGTAGATGCGGCAAGTGCCTCCGGCTGGGTGCCTTGCAATGACCGAAGAATTCGTTTGTGTATAGCCTTTGGGACGCCGTCCTGGTGTTGGCTGAGTTGGTAGAGGGTCCGAGCAGCCTCAACAATCAAGTCCCGGACAGGCGATGCCTCCATAGAGGAATCTGTTGGGGGTTGACAGGATGAACTAGAGCTCTCAGCTGACACTAGTACTTTTTCTTGGTAGACCTTAGGTTGAGGGAAGGACTTTTCCTCAATCTGTCCTGCATCTAGGGTCTTTCCGGCGGGCGGCATTGATTCAGCATCTGGTAGGGTGTTTTCGGGCCCGCGTGATGTTGGAGTCTCCATCAGTGGCATGTCCTCGCTTGCCATGGTGACTGTTGGAAGAGCTTCGTCATCCTCCATGATCGGCCTTTCTGTTTCCAGACCGCGACAGTCCGCGGTGGGACTGGATTTCGCAAGGTATGCGGAAGATCTACTAATCCTAGTAGACTTTGATGGACGATAAGGGGGATCTTGGTCTAGCTTCCATTTTCGTTTTAAGGGGGCAGTGCTCGCGTTGACCTGCTGTTCGGGTGGGACCGGCTTGTTTCTCTCTTGAATGGTTCCTACAATGGCTCGTGCGACATCCGGGCTTGCCTCGCAAAGTTCGTGAAGTATTGTTTGAAACTTATGTCGTACTTAGTATGTTCCTGATTTTCAGTGAACCAGCGTACCTTGGGCGTCTCTTAAAGATCAATGGCTGCGTGGGAAGCAATAAGATGCACAAAACGCTCCAGGAGCGCGATGAGCTCATCCCTGATTTCTAGGATTGGATCGGACGAATCAACATTGTTTGACAACATGGTTGAGGAAAGTGAGCTTGAATGAAGAATCGGTTATTGCTGTAGGTGAATGAGACTTGAGCAAAAGAAGGGAGAGGTAGGGATTCTTATAGCCGTGGCTCTGGACATTCTACTATGCTAGCTGGGCGTTCCAGCATCCTAGGATGGTGGAAAGCGAGCCAGTCGGAGCTGGCCAGCAGGGTGTCTGACTGACCAGAGTAGACTATTCCTTGCACGGAAAGTGCTTGGTTGGCTATCCTCGCTTCAACCCTCCCTAGTCCAAGGCAGACCCGGCTCGGTTCATATCCAGTTGGCCGACGAGACGGTTGGAGCACAGTCGAGCACGGATAAAGGCTCTTGTGCGGGCTCATCGCTGAGGGGAATTATCGTGTTTGTATGTCAAGTCCGCATTGAACCGTACTCTCTTTGACATAGTGCGGCTGGCCCACCGAAAGGGCTTATCCTTAACCAAACTGTCCAAAGTATTGACCTTTTCCGCGATCCTTGGCGCTGATAGTAGTCAGGCGCTCTCATCAGGGCGTGGCGAAGATAGCCATAGCGTTGCATTGGCGCCTTAGACGCCACCCGCTACTTCAAACTAGGTGGGACTAGAACTGCGCATGGTGAACGACTAGCTCTTAACACCCAGCTTAGTCTCCACCGTTCAAGTGAATCTTCGAATCAAGACCAGTTATCCAAGCAACCCGTCCAGGGCCCGTGAGGCTTAGGCTGCTGAGCTCTGGGACGGAAATGTAGATGAGGACGATTTGTCAATCAAAAAGCCTCCTGATTGACAGGTACCTTGGCGCAGGCGCTGCTGAACTGTGACCCTCACCGCAATCCTTGGCTAGCAGCCATCACGAGTTGCAGGCAGCAGGCAGACTGCGAAGGCGCCTTCGTTTATTTCTCGGCGCCCTCGCGGCATGATGACATAAATTGCCCGTTGTTGGTTGGAGAGCCCGAGGCCGCTTAGGCTGCTTGAGCCACTCCACGTCCTCCAAATCAATGATAACCAACCGCTGGGTGGATTCGTCCCATAGCATATTACGCCACTCTTTGTCTTTGTGGTCGACTCCATGTGACTGGAGGATGGACAGGCAACGATTGCGCTCTTCGTGGAAGAAGGCTGAATTTTCGTTGTTTATTCGCTGAAGACGAGTTCCAGACCAACTCAGGATCATCATATGCGTCAATTATTTCACCATGGTACCAATATTCGATGTTCGGCACGAAGCTGCCTAGACAGACCGGGATGTGATGCCCTTGCAAGGTACGGAGGCGGTGATAGCTGTCTGCTTCTGCTATAAGGGCATGTTCCTTCTCCTCCGTTGTGGCTTTGATAATCACGGTATACCCGTGAGACAATAGAGTTGCTTTTAACAGATACCCAGTCCGACCACGGATGTGTAGTGGTTCAAAACCCTCGTTCCGGTTCTGGACAAGTTGACGATGCAGGTTGCGCGTGAACCCACGCGCGTCCATCGGATGCCACTGACCACCGTGGAGTTTCCGATTGGGGCACTTGGTATCGAGGCGACCTCGGTTGGCCATACCGCGGAGGCAAGCCATAGTGCAGTATGATCTCTGCACGCCCTTTTGAGAAGGGGTCTCCTTTTTCCTCCGGTCACGCGGTGCCTGCTCTTGTCCGCTTGCTAATAGACGTTCACTCCCTTTTCTGCGGTTCGATCTGCGGGCGGCTGGTGCGGTAGACGGCGAAGGTACCCCATTGTCACTGTCGCTATCCTCACTTGGAGAGCCCTGCGGGGTAGATATACCTGGATTACAGCGAGCGCGGGAACGTGTATTGTGTGTCTTTAGAATCGGTTTCCAGTGTGAAGGCCGTGGCAGCGGTCAAGGAGGTGAAGCAGAGCAGTAGGTTGCAAACGCTGTTCTGCCTCTTCCCGTGCGTGTCTCTCCTCTTCCCGCCGCTTTTCTGCCTCTTCTCGTGCGTGTCTCTCCTCTTCCCGTGCGTGTCTCGCTTCCTGCATTTGACGTCGTAACTCGGCAATATCGTCCTGCATAGCTAGTGGTTAATTTGATGTCAGGAATTCAGCGGATATGAACCCCCTGTTGGGACACTGCGCGACGCAGCTCATGATCAGGGGAGTAGTGACGCGGCACCTGTGCATTTGTTTATGTTTGATTACTAATGTACCACACACGGTCTCTTGATGCCTTAGGCAGAAATGCTTCGATTCCTGCGGGAAGCAAGCCACCAGACACGTGCAGCGCTTAGTCGGCATTGCGAGAACTCGTACTCAACTTTCATCTCCAGCCACCATCCAGAAGCACCCCTCTACCCTACTTGCTACTATGCCATTTGTGCTGCATGTCTAAAATCCGTGTTAACACCGAATAGGCATAATACTTCGTCTGGATACTAGTAGATTATATCAATATTATCGCATCCGTAACGTTAAAGATAGCTTCCTAACGACCCATGAAGGGCATAGTACGTGGTGATCACCATTATTTGTAAGGTTAGTGCAGCAGCGTAGGCACTAATAGGGCATATGCCATAGCGATACAGTAATCCCACTGAAACTGTGGAGTATGGGCACAGAGAAGGAGAGCACATGCGTGCATCAGGCATACGCAAAGCTATGGTTCCCTGGATTATGAGTAGGGAAGATGGGCGCGTAGGAAAAAGGAAAGAATATGCGCCAATTGGGCATACACACAGCCATGGTTTCCGGAATTATGCGCATGGAAGATGGATGCATAGAAAGAAGCAAGGCGTGTGCGTATTTTGGGCGTGTGCAGAGCCACGGTCTCGGGATATGCGTAGGGAAGATGGGCGCGTCGGGAGAAGGAAAGCATGTGCGCATGTCGGGCATATGCAGAGCCACGGTCCTCTCGATCCGAGTAGGGTAGCTGCTGGCGTGAAGACTAAAAGTGTGTACGATCATCGCGCGATCAGATGAGTCATCTTAATCTGAGCCGCTTCCTTGCTGTATGGGAGCGCCTTCAGCCAAGCGCTGACGAGTACTCCTGTTAGGGTCAAAGCCATCACTTATCTTTTGAGACTTGCCTTTTCTCCTTAAAATTCTCACTCTTTTCTAGAAGAAGATTCTCTGGAGGCGGCGGGCCCCTTATATTATTTGTGTGCGGAGTATACTCCCACCTTGAGGTGGGAGAAAGCTGGGCCGCTGTTTTCTGTCTGTCTGAAGGAGTGGGACTAATGAGTCAGTCACTGGTGAAGCCACCATGTGGGCCGTTCTTGCGATTCAAGTGTTCAACCAATATTTTATTTTGAGACTTGCACTTTTTTGAGGAGCGTCAAGATCTTCCCAGCTCTGCCTGTGATTTGATGAACCCATTGCTTCCAACAGATGTTGAACACATTTGATGACAGGAGTAGTTCTTTACCAACCCCGCTTTTTGCTTGAATGGCTTTCTAAGGCTTCAAGAAAAACACCCTTCTTTTTGCCTTTTCCTTTTCTCTCAAACGCTGGGCTTCTCTCAAATCTGTTGCGTCGAACACACTGGAACCACAAGAATGAACTGCAAGAACACTCACATGGTCGCCTGGCGCTAAGTTTAGCTAACTTAATCGCCATGCCTCACAACGGGTGACTCATTGGTCCCACCCCTCTCAGGGTCAAAGCTATCGCCCACTTATCGAGAGACTTCGCCTTCTCTTCCAAATTCTTTCTTCCATCGAACTCGGGGAATTTTTAGAGAGAACATATTACTGTACTGTACTTGGAAATCCAATTTGATTTCGTACGGAATAGACTCCGTACACGAAGCTCTATACTACACTGTAGACTAATCATCTATACTAGCATCGATTTACAATAAAATAAAGCTCACTTGCGTAGATCGCCCTGGCAAACAGATATCTTGCCACCCTTGCCCAAACCCACTTTCCTCGTGGCCTGGAATGCGGCCAATGAATTTGATTTCCCACCGCAGGCATCTCTCTATTCAAGGATCATATTTCGCGGCCAGCTCTTGCCAGGTTACCCTTAATGGTACAGGGTAGTAAACTGCCTAAACACCGTTAGCAAAGCAAGGCAGCTTTGGGGATGATACTTACCAAGTCTTGTGGTGACGGATGCCATCGATCATCCGAGTTGAACATGAAAATCTGGCCATTATTTCTCAGCCGAACCGTTAATAAGACATCCGCGTCACATTCTTGACAGAACTCAAACGCTTTGCGGAACAAGGTGTCTCCTTGTTGATTACATTGTTGACGCTTTGCCTTTTTTTGATTAGACATGCGGCGACGGATTCTTCTTGGAGTAGCCAATTTCGCCATGAGGAAACCGTTTAAAGTTCTTAATGATGAAATAGGCAGTAGAAGGTACGTATCTTTGGTCCCTTAGTCCAGGGAAACATGGGTCCTTTTATATATTGTTGTACTCACCCCAGAGGGTGAGTCGCTCACCCTTTGAAGGTGAGCAAATCACCCCCGAAGGTGAGTGCTGGTTGATATAATGTTGATTCTATTTCTGACTTGAAGAGATATATTCTACAGGGGCGAGTTCCATTATAGTTATCTATCTGTTCCCAAGCCATGCCATAAGGTTCAGCCACCGCAATACCTAACATCTTAAAAGACGGGGAGAAGGGGCGGCGTTCCACCTTTTACAGTAAGCCGCCGAGATCTGTGGTGGACAGATCTGCCAAGCTTCGATCTGCCGACGGGCCGGACCGAGAGTTATTCCGTGATCAGTGCGCTTCCTGCACGTGCGCGCTTGCGCGACTGAGTGAGAAGGGGTGAGTCGCTCACCCTAACAAGGTGAGCGACTCACCCCTGGGAACCTTGAGTACCCACAATTTGGCCTTCTGAGGTCGGGTATTGGCGCGTGCCTTGAAACGCCGGTTCTGCCAAAATCTTGCTGCCTAGCTCAGGTCCCCACCCGGGCCATATACGGGTTGTCAGTTGGTCGAATGTATTTCAAATATGAAGGCGTGACAGGAAGTAACTCCGTCGTCGACAGGTCGCGATGACACGATAAATTTTTATGAATTTCGCGGGAGAGCTTGCGATGGACGAAGACACAATGAGGTCGATCGCACGCGAAGTGGAGGACTCGGTAACATTGGGGTGGTCGGCAGACCAGACAGGCCGCAACAATGTATTCAGACGACCGCCTGGGTCTTGCACCTGCCGTAGACGCCAGTTGGCGGTTCTCCGTCTGTGGTGGTCGTAGGACCGCGGTCTGACGACCAGCCTGGTCGGGAGCGCAGGGTCTAGCCTGCTGGGTGCTACCTCTCAGGGCGTATGCACTCCATCTTACCGCCCGGGTCATCAGCGTGTGGACCTACCACCTTAGGCCTTTGCTCTGGCTCCTCTGACCTTATAGGTGTTGAGACCACAAGCCTATGTCTGATTTGGGCTTAGAACTCCAGTCAGATCTCCTTAACGGGCCTTAGGCCAGATCGGTCATGTGGCTTGCGGCGTAGGATGCCCGTATCTTGTTTCTAGCTTATTCCTGGGATGGACGTACCTCAATGATCTCGTCTCCAACACTTCGTCGTTGGCCTTCTGAGGCTGATGGTTTGGCTGACATGTTCATGCCAAGGCTTATCTGCGGGCTCTCTGGCCAGTAATATCTGCTTCTGTCGGTCTGGACACTGCTGAAGCACACTGCTGAAGTCTGGCGCTATTCTTCCTTGCTGGAAACTTCAGGCTCTCAGCCCATAGATAGTACAACCCCTGTTTCGGCTCGACAACCCTCATGCCCAGATTCGCCCCAGAATCCTGGTAAGGTCTGGGCGCTGAAGCGCTGAAGTGGGGCGTCAGATTATCTTTATCCGAGGTCATCAATGCCGTGAAAGAGAATAAGCTCCAGGGAACCGTGCATAAGTTCCTAGAAACGACGCTGGCTCTTCTAGGAACACCGCCGCTCCGACGACTGCCCTGCCGTTCCTGGCAATACGCTGTAGGGAAAGGATGGAGACGAGTGGCGTCCTGGATTGTAGATCATCCTTTATCCGAGCCGGAGCTGTTTCCAAAATATTCCCGAGTCCTTCTTGCTGGTGTGACTCCAGGATCCGAGGGTATATTAAAAAGCTGCAGGTCGCATGCATGTTTTTGCGTGCAGAACGTACATCCAAGGACCCAATATCATTATGCTCTCGATTACTGCTACTCGCCCTGAAGGCTCCGACAGGTTAGCCGTAGAGGCCTGGGGAAAGGGACTGATAGTGGGCTCCCTGATTGTGATGATCGCGGTCACTGTGGAACATTCTCTTCAGTCCAGCATATTATTTGCTTATCGCACAACGATAGTATAATTCTAGAGCGCTCTATTAATGAAACCCCTTTGTGCATAATCTGCTGACTGATGCAGAAAATATTGATCCTCGTGAGGGGCTTCTCTGATAAGCTCTTCCATGGGCCCGATGGTCTTCAGTGCCTTGACTGAAACCCTCCATATCAAGCGTGGCTGTGATGCATCCGGCTCGCTGAACAGCTCCCAGTGAAGCCGAACATTAGCGAGATCACCAAACCGCGAAACTCGCATCTGATTTAGGGTCCCAGTGACCTGAGAATAATCCAGCCAGAGATTTTCTCGGGGACCAGGGATCCCCCACGTCGGCTCGAACTCTGGATTAAATCGGATTGTCCCCGAAAACGCCCCAAGAAAGTCACCTTCATGCACTGGAATGAGAGAACGCACAGAAAGGACTTGGTCATCATCTCTGGGTGCAAGAAGCATGAAGATAGACTTGTCTCTTTCGTCTTGCAAAATTGACCTGCCGCCGAATGCAACACCCAGGTTGTCGGGCGAGACCGCTATAGCCTCATTCTCCAGCGCGAAGCTAGCTTCCTCATCAGCAGAGAACCATGCATTGCTGGCATCATTCCATGATTGTTCTGGAATGGTGAGTCTTGCAGCCACGGGTGGAAGTCGCAAGCATGATCTGCGCGCAATGTCACCTTTCATAAAGTGTGTGACTAGGTATTCTAGTTGCTCAAAATGTGGTTTATATATCCTTTCCCACTCCGTGACTGTATCGATCAGGGAAGTCACCGCTCTCTGCGGATAGGTTTTACAGTAACTGTCGAATTCTTGGGTGCGATAGAAGAGGAATTTGCTGATGCCCGCTCGTCGCATGTCGAACAGACTTTTCCACAACCGGCGTTGCTGGCGCTGACTTTCTGGACTTAGTCCGTATCCGAGATCTTCCATCAGTCTCTTGGTGGCAGCCTTCTCAGCGGGGGTGAATCCATCGTCAGGTCCTTTCGACCTTGGCAATGTAGTCGGTTCGATACGTTTTGCTCCTTTCAAAATAATATCCCAGTATACTGTCTCATTGTACCGAGTCTGGAGGTTCCTGCCTGCTGCAGCCGCATGATCTCTTTTCACCACCTCGACTGCTTGGTAATATTCAAGTTCGGATATACCCTCCGCGTACTGCTGGACCTTGGAAGGATCCGTAGTTAATCTCACCTTCACTGTCAGGGGGCCATGTAGTCCGATTGCAGTATTAAGCCTGACACAGTTCACTAATACTGTCGTCACCACCTTTGATGCATAACCAGAATCCAGCCATGGCGGAAGACGTCTAACGAGAGGTACATCTGAAGATGAATCACCCGGGCTCTTGATGTTCGCCGACGTCTACATGAAGTAGTCTTTAGAAATGCGTACGGGCCGCCAGAATAATGGCTGTCAGATGAGTGATCACTCACAGCTGAAGGCTTTTGAGGTATCGGCTGGGATTCTGCCTCGATTTGGGATAATGTTGAGACAGTAACTTCGTCTGCGGGTAGGTCATCGGGCGTAGCAGTGGAAGCAATCGCCCGATCATCGTATTTTTTGTTGGCTTCCACAGCCTCCTCGGTCACTAGTATACGACCTCCAAGATTGTCCTTTGTCTTAGCCAGTTCGTTCGATATCTGTTCTTCGCCGTTGGTGCCGTCGCCTAATAAATGACGTTATTAGTTTGATCAAACCCCTAATCGCGCATGCTTGGATTTTACGCCCCAACCGCGGTTGTTCTTACCCTTCAAAGTCGCTTTATGCCTCCTCTTCTTCCGGGTGGGTGCGCATAGACCCTTGACATCTGGTAAACCCCGCTTTCCGCTATCTAGGAGCCGATAAGATCCTCGAGTTCCGTGAGACGTAGCGGGGTGTTCTTGGGAGAGAGAACCAACGAGACGCGAGAAGGGCGTTTCTTTTTCATTTATTCCGGCCTCAAGTAGAGTTTCACGGACAGGAATGCATATTAGCCAGGGATCGCACTGTAAATGCAAGCCACCTACTCACCTATAC